>NC_060177.1:41446356-41776981 GCF_021184085.1 Oncorhynchus gorbuscha | reverse complement strand
AAGCACTCTACAATAGCGCTGTACTGTGAAACATGTCACAAGTGAAGCCCGCTGTCAGTAAATCCACTTCCATTGGTTGTCACCCTTTGTACAGCGGTTTGTGTACAGGGAGATATGTCAATGGCTGTCATGCCCCACTATAATGGACAAGAATTCACTCAACTTCACTAGTTAGAGCTTTCACCATCTCAATTATATGATGAGAGTCAGTCAATGGGGTTGTGTTCAGTAGGGCACAATGTAGCAGAACATTTTGCAACAGAATACGAAACCCTGTGTTCTTATTGGACTATGGACTATTTAATTGGACTACTTTTTAATCTGTTTTGAAATGTTTTTTTTCCTAAAGATCACGACCCAGAGTTCAGTACTCTTTGGATCACACTGGTGGATGTAGGACCGTTAACTCACATTTCTTTTAAGGATTGGGACAGTCCCACTCATTACTCAAAATCAGGTATGAATGATATGTCATGAATACGTTCACACAATGTTTATTCACTATAAATAGATAAAGATAACAAATTATTAATCCCAAATTTAATCCAGAAGAAACATACATTTCATTTTTCAAGTCAAAAACGTATGAAATACTGATGATTGTGGATAAAATGTCTTACTGTGCCTTCTCAGATTACGAGCAACGTTGACAAAAAACATTGTCGGATGTGGGTAGCCATGTATGCTTTGTGATCGCACACATACAGTCTTACTTGTGTATAAGTATAAACTATAAAGGCAAGGAGAAAGATGTAAGGTATTGGTTGAAGGAACTTACATATGGCCTTTTTTTCTCCATTGGCTAACATAGACATAGTGGAAAGAAAGAGTCAGTCCATTCAATTACGTCTTCACCGCCTCTCTCCTGTCAAAGCTCATTGCGGAGGAGTGAACTCATCAGGGAGTGGACTGCAGTTTAAAGGCTGCTGGGGTGCTCGAAAGATGTCTGTGAGCTGCAGGTGGACACGCACACACACACACACATGCGCCAATACATATTCACACACTCACATACTGTACATGCACGCACAATTACTCTTTACACACACTCACATACTACATCTTCACACACATACACTCCACACACACACACGTAATGCCAGTCACATTGTGTTAAGCTGCCCACCCATTTATTAGTTGTGCTTGGGCTCCTTTTCAATAGGCCCCCACAGGAACTAAACACAGAGAGACGTGGCATTTACAAATACAGCAAATCTCTGTTTTAACACGAAAGAAGAAAGCAAGCTGGTCCCCAACGCTATGGGTTCTACTCACCTGTGGCCTGTTGCAGTGTGTTGTGCAATTCTGCCCCCCAGTGGGAACTCTAAGAAAAATACTGAGAATGGAGGAGGCATTGAAAAGTGAAGGTAGTCCAGTGTCTATGCTGATGTTGTCTTAATATGAACACCGTAAGGTATAGATACAGCCAGGCTGGAATAGAAATTGCATTTAACCACCGATTAAGGGTCAGATATATTTTCAACCCCTATTTGTAAGGTTAGGACTCAGGGGGAAACAATACGTTTCAATTTCACGTTTACTTCCTGGTTTAGGCTTTCTTTTAGTCTCACTTTTAAAGGTAAATTCAGTTTTTATGATGTTGCCACTAGCAGGACTGCAGGTATTGTGATAATGCAAGACTTTGCTCTCAAACAGGCACACAGTATCTGTGCATGTGCACGTGTTGGGTGATATTGAACCACTATTGCTGTTTACTTTGTGCATCACCGAGTCCACCTTTAACAGTTTGAGAGCTTGGGTCTGTAAGGTTCTGCAAAAAGAGGATTTTGAATAATTGGCTTTAAAGTTCCGAACCCTCATTGATTTGAACGGTGTCAAAAATGTTTTATTTGGTAATCTTTTGAACTTAACAACATGCATCAGGGTATTTCGAGTAATATATAAATATAGAGCATAGCCTTGTTCCGTTCCATGTCAGTAACTACATTTTGACAAAAATGTGGGTAGAACCTTACGTGTGAAATGATATGAAATAGCATGATGTTGTTTTGGAAACCCCATACTGATTACATGGTTGGTAAAATTACTTTGCTATTGATGTGATTTCACTCAATTAAGCATGTCATATGATAGCATAGCAAATATATGAGTCTCAACATGCATGCAGTCAGGCCTTGTAGATGTAGTCCTTTATAGGTGTTTTTATCTCAAAGTGCAGAAATTATTGATGTAAAGTATCTATATTTACCTCAGTCCAATTAGCCAGGAAAATAATGTTAGCAAACTTACTTGACATTTATAAAGAGGGAGACTCATTTGTTGTGAATAGTGTATTTGTGTGTGTTATTATGCAGGTTTATATCTGTGTGAACAGGCGTGGGTGTGTGTGTGTGTGTTCCAATGGACAAACTGTAGGGAAATGTTACACCTCAGCAACCTCAGAGTTTATCCACTGGAGCCACTGCAACCTGAGTGAGGATTCCGGGAAGGAAAAAATATTCTAGAATGCACAACAACATTCAAAGAAAAGCCCTAAGCTCATTCAAACACACAAACTGAGCCAGAAAAAGCTCCTGTTTTTTCACCTGGGTGTCGCCTCAGCTGCTTCTCTTGTCATTTCCCTCCTGAAACAAGTGTAGTAAAGACAAAAAGCCTCCCCCTAGGGCAGTGATCCTTTGTTCACTCAGAGCTCATCACCCGCGGGGCTCCATCACGTGCGGGATAGTTCCTTGCACACAACATTAGCTCGCTGCTCTGTTAATGCGAGCCCATCAGCATTGTAGTGCTGCATGGAGGCATTTGTTTATTAATGGCCTCCCCACACAAGGCTTTTGGGCTGAGATTATTTCCAGCATGCTCTCGGAGAGATAAATAGCCACTCGGCTGTTCAGTAACAGGTTGTTGTCAGAGCCTCGGAAAGAAAAAAAAAATAATGAAAACGGGGGTGGTGTCCATGTAAACAGCATATATAGGGGGATTATAATTGACACAGGAGGCGACCTCAAATGTAATCATGACAGATATCTATGAGCCAGCACTACAACGTTTTATTTTCGATTTGTATCTAATAGGTCACCTACAATGCTTTATAAAATATTCATACCCCTTGACTTATTCCACATTTTGTTGTGTAACTGCTTGAATTCAAAATGATTAAAAAGATATTTGATATATTTGTTTATCACCCATCTTCACACAATATCCCATAAAGACAGAAATATCTCATTTACATAAGAATTCACATCCATGAGTTAATACATGTTAGAATCACCTTTGGCAGAGATTACAGCTGTGAGTCTTTCTGGGTAAGTCCATACAATATTTTCACAGCTGGATTGAACAATATTTGCACATTATTATTTAAATAATTCTTCAAGCTCTGTCAAGTTGGATGTTGATCATTGTTAGACAGCCATTTTCAAGTCTTTCTATAAATGTTCGAGCTGATTCAAGTTAAAACTGTAATTAGGCCACTCAGGAACATTCAATGTCGTCTTGGTAGGCAACTCCAGTGTATATTTGGCCTTAGATTATTCTCATTCTGAAAGGTAAATTTGTTTCCCAGTAGCTGTTGGAAAGCAGTGCTTCCATTTTTTTTAATAAAAAAAAGAATCCCTACTCCTTGTGTAATTCATTAGTTCACCATGCTCAAAGGGATATCTCCTTTTTACCAATCTAACAATAGGTGCCCTTCTTTGCGAACCATTGGAAAACCTCCCTAGTCTTTGTGGTTACATCTGTGTTTGAAATTCATTGCTGGACTGAGGGGCCTTACATATAATTGTATGTGTGGGGTACAGAGATGAGGTTGTAATTTCCAAAAACATGTTAAACACTATTATTGCACATAGTCCATGCAACTAATTATGTGTCTTGTTAAAGCAGATAGTTAATTCCAAAATAATTTAGGCTTGTCATTCAAAATTGGTTGAATACTTATTGACTCAAGACATTTCAGCTTTTCATTTTTAAAACCAATTCCACTGTGATATTATGGGTTATTGTGTGTAGGCCAGTGATACAAAATCTCAGTTTAATGCATTTTAAATTCAGAATGTAACACAAGGAAATGTGGATAAAGTCAAGTTGTGAATACTTTCTGAAGGCACAGTACATCCGAAATGAGGAAATGCACCGGTAGCGGTATAGCAAAGTCTATCTGCCGAAATATGGCTATCTGTTTGAGTGCTCTTGTGTTCGCAACAGTTGTTAGACAACTTGCCCCGGGTTCATGGCTGTGATTGAAAGACTCCTGTTGAGATGATGATGATGATGATGATAATAATACATATAATAATAAATATAGCTTCGAGCAGCAATGAACGGTGTTCACAGCATAACAGAAAGGAAACGAGATCAGTTGGATAACAAAGCAAGCACTATCACATAGGAACTATCGTCCTTTACGTGTAATCGGTGAAAGCATTATCATGTTTATCTCTCAATACCTGAAGAATGATGCAAGTTAAGTTTAGCCTAGTGTTGTAGGTCGATTATCTTTGAATGCAGCAGGTAATCATTCTTAAAGTCATTACTTAATGTATTGAGTTTAAATATGAATATGAATCTTTATAAATATATATACACTGATTGCACAAGCAGCAGGACTTCCAGTTTCTCACTTTCCGGAAATAAAATTTAGACTTTTCACTATGTTCAGACCACATAATAGGGCAACAATAAATGATTATACAGATACACTGTACTAATCACAATATAGTGCCAGCAACTTGTCTGCTGCAGTCATCTAAGGTTGCAGTGATTATATTAACACATCTTCTAAGGAAATATACATGTGTTTTTTCATTCCAAATTTCATGGCCCCATGCTAATCGGTTCAGTTCTTATAGGCTTGGTGTGATGTGGTGCCATCTAGTGGTGTAGCATGGCCGACTTTGAAGCAAATAATAATTATCAAATTCATTACAGGCTATTGCATTGAGTCTGTATACCAAATATGCAGTCAATCTGACTTATTGTCTCTGAGAAAAATAATTTTAAAGTATTTTTAGCATTAGTATATGTGCTAACGTGCATCTATAGGTACAGTGAGGCAATATTTGAATGCAGCAACAATTTTTGTCTCTCAAAACCATTAAAGATTGACGTAATGACACTAAACAGAAAATCTGGAGCGAATCTGAAGTATGGTTCATGAGAACATGATGGCAGATGATTTTGGCATTAGCATTACATATGCAAAGAATGAGATGTGAAATTGCTCTGCCATTTCCTCGCTGCTAAAATTCTAATAGTGTGCCTAAATTCAGTTTATGTGACAAAACAAGCAAGTATAGTGTTTTTTATTTTTTACCACTCCCTTAGCTTTTCTCAAACTAAGTTAAGACATGTACCATGAGCCTGCATTCCACGGGCCTATGTGTCATTTGGGACTATGGTTCAGGATAAAAAGTTTTTGCGTATTTTAACATATTACGCTATGTGCTAATATGCATCTACTGTTATAGTGTGGCCATCTTTGAATGCATCAATGTTATTTTCTCAAACTCTTTAGGGAGTGTTGTGATGAGTCCAAAGACGAAATTTGGAGTGAATCTGACTTTTAGTCCATGAGAAGAAAAAATAAGATTATTTTAAACATTAGTGTTAGTCAAAAAAGATCATTGCTGATTAACAGTTCTTATTTTTAAGATATCAATGCCAAACTTAACATGGTTCATCAGAAAAATAGTTTTTATGACCCTGAACATTTTAAAGTGACAGGGCATTGTGGAGTGGATGGAGGATTTAAATGTACACATACAATGTGATTTACTGATTTATCAATAACTCAGCCATATCTTAACCAATCCCGTAGCTTTTCTCAAGATATATACCATCGGTCTACATACTGAATTTGGTGTTAAATCTTTCCTGATAGATATTATAGGTGCTTGAGGAAAATTTGTTCAGCATGAGGAAAGAAACCAACTTACAAAGTTTCAAGTCTCTAGGTTTAGTTTAGTTTATTGGGATCCCCAATAGCTACTGCACATGCAGCAGCTACTCTTCCTGGGTTCCACACAAAATTAACAAATACATGACAATGTACAGAACAGATATAGACAAGAACAACACAATATATTACATACAAATAAAGTTGAAGTCGGAAGTTTACATACACTTACAATGGGGATAACAAGTATTTGTTGCACTAATGATTTTGCAGGTTTTCCTACTTACAAAGCATGTAGATGTCTGTAATTTTTATCATATGTACACTTCAACTGTGAGAGACGGAATCTAAAACAAAAATCCAGAAAATCACATCGTATGATTTTTAAGTAATTAATTAGTATTTTATTGCATGACATAAGTATTTGATCACCTACCAACCAGTAAGAAATCCGGCTCTCACAGACCTGTTCGTTTTTCTTTAAGAAGCCCTCCTGTTCTCCACTCGTTACCTGTATTAACTGCACCTGTTAGAACTCGTTACCTGTACAAAAGACACCTGTCCACACACACGCAATCAAACAGACTCCAACCTCTCCACAATTTATTTTATTTTATTTTTTTATTTCACCTTTATTTAACGACATCACACTACCACGTTCCCCAAGCCCCCCCCCCCTCATACTCAACTCAAAAGGTGGCGCACAGAATCCAAAAATATTCTTAGAAATATTTAACCTCTACACATTAACAAGTCCAATAGCTCAAATGAAAGATAAACACCTTGTTCATCTACCCAGCAAGTCAGATTTCTAAAATGTTTCACGACGAAAACATAGCACATATTTATGTCAAAACACCACCAAAGACACAGCTAATTTAAATAGCCATTTTGTCTAACAAAAGATGTAATCACAAACGCAGGATTAAAAGAAAAATAATTCACTAACCTTTTGAAAATCTTCATCAGATGACAGTAATAGGACATGTTAAACAGTACATTTATGTTTTTTTCAATAATATGCCATTTATATCCATAAATCTCTGTTTACAATGACGACATGTTCAAAAAATGCTACTAAAATGTCCGGAGAAATTATGATAACTCCACCAGATAACAGCAATACACATCATAAACTTTGACTAAATATACATGTTCCACATATAGTTAGAAAGATACACTGCTTCTTAATGCAACCGCTGTGTTACATTTATTTTTAACGTTACAGAATTCGTTCACTAGGCAATAATCTGAGACGGCGCTCAGACATTAACAATATTTCTCCGCTATGTTGGAGTCAACAGAAACACAAAATTACCACATAAATATCCCCTTACCTTTGATGGTCTTCAATCAGAAGTTGTGGAAGGAGTCATACTTACCAAAAACAGCGTTTGGCTTTCAAGTCTGCGTCTTTGGGTTATCAAATGCGACAAATTCCGTCTGAAATGCAGCCAAGATTTGAGGAGTTGCGCATCAAAACTTGAAAATTACATATTATATGTTGACTAAACTGGTCAAACTAAGTGCAGAATCAAGCTTTAGGATGTTCTAAACGTGCAAAACAATTCTCAACTCGAACAGACAAACTCACATTGTGTAATGATTCCTGGATCTCCAGACGCGACGTGCGCATGAGAGTGCATGTATTTTCATGTGACCCGAAGGTTTTAGCCCGCCAAAGGGTGAGAGAGCGCGCGATTTTCACAATGAAACACCCTATTGAAAGGAGACATCTCACTGAAGACATAGAAACTGTTCCCAGATCCATAGCTGGTTGGGAAGGGTAGGGCGATGATGTCAAATTTGGCCCAACTTTACTGATGACAGAGAGAGTTTGGGAGAATGGCTGCCCTGTGAGTTCTGCTTTACATACAGACATAATTTGAACGGTTTTAGAAGCTTTAGAGTGTTTTCTATTCAATAATTATTATTATATGCATATATTAGCAATTTTGGACAGGTTTATTTTCTGTTTACTATGGGTACGCAATCCCTCCAAAGGGGGCAGTATTCTTCCTAGCTCTAACTGGTTTTAACCAGGTAGGCAAGTTGAGAACGAGTTCTCATTTACAATTGCGACCTGGCCAAGATAAAGTTCGACAGATACAACGACACAGAGTTACACATGGAGTAAAACAAACATACAGTCAATAATACAGTATAAACAAGTCTATATACAATGTGAGCAAATGAGGGGAGAAGGGAGGTAAAGGAAAAAAAGGCCATGGTGGCAAAGTAAATACAATATAGCAAGTAAAACACTGGAATGGTAGTTTTGCAATGGAAGAATGTGCAAAGTAGAAATAAAAATAATGGGGTGCAAAGGTGCAAAATAAATAAATGAATTAAATACAGTTGGGAAAGAGGTAGTTGTTTGGGCTAAATTATAGGTGGGCTATGTACAGGTGCAGTAATCTGTGAGCTGCTCTGACAGTTGGTGCTTAAAGCTAGTGAGGGAAATAAGTGTTTCCAGTTTCAGAGATTTTTGTAGTTCGTTCCAGTCATTGGCAGCAGAGAACTGGAAGGAGAGGCGGCCAAAGAAAGAATTGGTTTTGGGGGTGACTAGAGAGATATACCTGCTGGAGCGTGTGCTACAGGTGGGAGCTGCTATGGTGACCAGCGAGCTGAGATAAGGGGAGACTTTACCTAGCAGGGTCTTGTAGATGACATGGAGCCAGTGGGTTTGGTGACGAGTATGAAGCGAGGGCCAGCCAACGAGAGCGTACAGGTCGCAATGGTGGGTAGTATATGGGGCTTTGGTGACAAAACGGATTGCACTGTGATAGACTGCATTCAATTTGTTGAGTAGGGTATTGGAGGCTATTTTGTAAATGACATCGCCAAAGTCAAGGATTGGTAGGATGGTCAGTTTTACAAGGGTATGTTTGGCAGCATGAGTGAAGGATGCTTTGTTGCAAAATAGGAAGCCAATTCTAGATTTAACTTTGGATTGGAGATGTTTGATATGGGTCTGGAAGGAGAGTTTGCAGTCTAACCAGACACCTAAGTATTTGTAGTTGTCCACGTATTCTAAGTCAGAGCCGTCCAGAGTAGTGATGTTGGACAGGCAGGTAGGTGCAGGTAGCGATCGGTTGAAGAGCATGCATTTAGTTTTCCTTGTATTTAAGAGCAATTGGAGGCCATGGAAGGAGAGTTGTATAGCATTGAAGCTTGCCTGGAGGGTTGTTAACACAGTGTCCAAAGAAGGGCCAGAAGTATACAGAATGGTGTCGTCTGCGTAGAGGTGGATCAGAGACTCACCAGCAGCAAGAGCGACCTCATTGATGTATACAGAGAAGAGAGTCGGTCCAAGAATTTAACCCTGTGGCACCCCCATAGAGTCTGCCAGAGGTCCTGACAGCAGAGTCTGCCAGAGGTCCTGACAGCAGACTCTCCGATTTGACACACTGAACTCTATCAGAGAAGTAGTTGGTGAACCAGGCGAGGCAATCATTTGAGAAACCAAGGCTGTCGAGTCTGCCGATGAGGATGTGGTCATTGACAGAGTCGAAAACCTTGGCCAGATCAATGAATACGGCTGCACAGTAATGTTTCTTATCGATGGCGGTTAAGATATCGTTTAGGACCTTGAGCGTGGCTGAGGTGCACCCATGACCAGCTCTGAAACCAGATTGCATAGCAGAGAAGGTATGGTGAGATTCGAAATGGTCGGTAATCTGTTCGTTGACTTGGCTTTCGAAGACCTTAGAAAGGCATGGTAGGATAGATATAGGTCTGTAGCAGTTTGGGTCAAGAGTGTCCCCCCCTTTGAAGAGGGGGATGACCGCAGATGCTTTCCTATCTTTGGGAATCTCAGACGACACGAAAGAGGTTGAACAGGCTAGTAATAGGGTTGGCAACAATTTTGGCAGATAGTCTTTAGAAAGAAAGGGTCCAGATTGTCTAGCCCGATTGATTTGTAGGGGTCCAGATTTTGTAGCTCTTTCAGAACATCAGCTGAACAGATTTGGGAGAAGGAGAAATGGGGAAGGCTTGGGCGAGTTGCTGTTGGGGGTGCAGTGCTGTTGACCGGGGTAGGAGTAGCATGGAAAGCATGGCCAGCCGTAGAAAAATGCTTATTGAAATTCTCAATTATGGTGGATTTATCAATGGTGACAGCGTTTCCTATCTTCAGTGCAGTGGGCAGCTGGGAGGAGGTGTTCTTATTCTCCATGGACTTTACAGTGTCCCAGAACTTTTTTGAGTTAGTGTTGCAGGAAGCAAATTTCTGCTTGAAAAAGCTAGCATTGGCTTTTATAACTGCCTGTGTATAATGGTTTCTAGCTTCCCTGAACAGCTGCATATCACGGGGGCTGTTCGATGCTAATGCAGAACGCCATAGGATATTTTTGTGTTGGTTAAGGGCAGTCAGGTCTGGGGAGAACCAAGGGCTATATCTGTTCCTGGTTCTAAATTTCTTGAATGGGGCATGTTTATTTAAGAGGGAAGGCATTTTAAAAAAATATCCAGGGATCCTCTACTGACGGGATGAGATCAATATCCTTCCAGGATACCCCGGCCAGGTCGATTAGAAAGGCCTGCTCGCTGAAGTGTTTCAGGGAGCGTTTTACAGTGATGAGTGGAGGTCGTTTGACCGCTGACCCATTACGGATGCAGGCAATGAGGCAGTGATCGCTGAGATCTTGGTTGAAGACAGCAGAGGTGTATTTAGAGGGGAAGTTGGTTCGGATGATATCTACGAGGGTGCCGGTGTTTAAGGCTTTGGGGAGGTACCTGGTAGGTTCATTGATAATTTGTGTGAGATTGAGGGTATCAAGTTTAGATTGTAGGATGGCTGGGGTGTTAAGCAACACGAGCTCTGAAGATAGATGGGGGGCAATCAGTACACATATGGTGTCCAGAGCACAGCTGGGGGCAGAGGGTGGTCTATAGAAGGTGGCAACGGTGAGAGACTTGTTCTTAGAGGTGGATTTTTAAAAGTAGAAGTTCAAATTGTTTGGGTACAGACCTGGATAGTAGGACAGAACTCTGCAGGCTATCTTTGCAGTAGATTGCAACACCGCCCCCTTTGGCAGTTCTATCTTGTCTGAAAATGTTGTAGTTTGGAATTAAAATGTCAGAATTTTTGGTGGTCTTCCTAAGCCAGGATTCAGACACAGCTAGAACATCCGGGTTGGCAGAGTGTGCTAAAGCAGTGTCACGCCTTGGTCATTGTATTTTGTGTTTTTGTTATATGTTTGGGTAGGCCAGGGTGTGACATGGATTTATATGTTGTTTTCGTATTGGGGTTTGTATTATTTGGGATCGCGGCTGATTAGGGGTGTTGTTAGGCTTGGCTGCCTGAGGTGATTCTCAATCAGAGTCAGGTGCTTATCGTTGTCTCTGATTGGGAACCGTATTTAGGGAGCCATAGTTTCGCTTTGTATTCGTGGGTGATTGTACCTGTCTCTGTGTTGTAGTCACCAGATAGGCTGTAATTAGTTTCACGGTCTGTTGTTTTTGTATTTAGTTTCAGTTATTTCATGTACCGTGTTTTCATTCATTAAAGTCATGAGTAACCAACACGCTGCATTTCGGTCCGACTCTCTTCTTTCAACAGACGAACGCCGTTACAAGCAGTGAATAGAACAAACTTAGGGAGGAGGCTTCTAATGTTAACATGCATGAAACCAAGGCTATTACGGTTACAGAAGTCGTCAAAAGAGAGCGCCTGGGGAATAGGAGTGGAGCTAGGCACTGCAGGGCCTGGATTCACCTCTACATCGCCAGAGGAACATAGGAGGAGTAGAATAAGAGTGTGGCTAAAAGCAATAAGAATTGGTCATCTAGAATGTCTGGAACGGAGAGTAAAAGGAGGTTTTTGGGGGTGCGATAAAATAGCATCAAGGTATAATGTACAGACAAAGGTATGGTAGGATGTGAATACAGTGGAGGTAAACCTAGGTATTGAGTGATGAAGAGAGAGATATTGTCTCTAGAAACATCATTGAAACCAGGAGATGTCATTGCATGTGTGGATGGTGGAACTAATAGGTTGGATAAGGTATAGTGAGCAGGACTAGAGGCTCTACAGTGAAATAAGACAATAAACACTAACCAGAACAGCAATGGACAAGGCATATTGACATTAAGGAGAGGCATGCTTAGTCGAGTGATCAAAAGGGTCCAGTGAGTGGAGAGGTTGGTTGGGGGTCACGGCGATTTAGACAGCTAGCCAGGCCATCGGTAGCAAGCTAGCATAGGATGGAGGTCTGTTATAAGCCACCTCTTGCTTTCCGTCAGTAGATTAGTGGGGTTCCGTGTGGTAGAGGGGATTAATCCAAATCACACAACAACAACAAAAATAAAAACAATAGATATATTTATAGAGGCCCAAGAAGAAAACATAATAATAAAAATAAATAAATTGTCCGATTGTCTATTCAGATAGCAGCCGGTAAGTCAGCTAACGGTTAGCAGGCCGCAGATGGGCGTTCAGGTACAAATTTGAGGTAAATAATACTTTTTTATAAATATAAATTGATGAGGCGGGTTGCAGGAGAGTGTTTTGAAGATGAGTTGATGGAAAATAAAAATAAAATGTATGTGAAAAATGTTGTAAATATATATATATATATATATACGGGACACGACAAGACGAGGACAAAAGACATCTGAACTGCTATGCCATCTTGGAATCACCAATGGCCAAGACCAGAGATCTGTGGAAGGACATCAGGGGTAAAATTGTAGACCTGCACAAGGCTGGGATGGGCTACAGGACAATAGGCAAGCAGCCTATTGGTGAGAAGGCAACAACTGTTGGTGCAATTATTAGAAAATGGAAGAAGTTCAAGATGACGGTCAATTACCCTCGGTCTCGGGCTCCATGCAAGATCTCACCTTGTGGGACGTCAATGATCATGAGGAAGGTGAGGGATCAGCCCAGAACTACACGGCAGGACCTGGTCAATGACCTGAAGAGAGCTGGGACCACAGTCTCCAAGAAAACCATTAGTAACACACTACGCCGTCGTGGATTCAAATCCTGCAGCGCACACAAGGTCCCCCTGCTCAAGCCAGCGCATGTCCAGGCCCGTCTGAAGTTTGCCAATGACCATCTGGATGATCCAGAGGAGGAATGGAAGAAGGTCATGTGCTCTGATGAGACAAAAATAGAGCTTTTTGGTCTAAACTCCACTCGCCGTGTTTGGAGGAAGAAGAAGGATGAGTACATCACCAAGAACACCATCCCAACCGTGAAGCATGGAGGTGGAAACATCATTATTTGGGGATGCTTTTCTGCAAAGGGGATAGGATGACTGCACCGTATTGAGGGGAGGATGGATGGGGCCATGTATCGCAAGATCTTGGCCAACAACCTCCTTCCCTCAGTAAGAACATTGAAGATGGGTCGTGGCTAGGTCTTCCAGCATGACAATGACCCGAAACACACAGCCAGGGCAACTAAGGAATGGCTCCGTAAGAAGCATCTCAAGGTCCTAGAGTGGCCTAGCCAGTCACCAGACCTGAACCCAATAGAAAATCTTTGGAGGGAGCTGAAAGTCCCGAAACCTGAAGGATCTGGAGAAGGTCTGTATGGAGGAGTGGGACAAAATCCCTGCTGCAGTGTGTGCAAACCTGGTCAAGAACTACAGGAAACGTATGATCTCTGTAATTGCAAACAAAGGTTTCTGTACCGAATATTAAGTTCTGCTTTTCTGATGTATCAAATACTTATGTCATGCAATAAAATCCAAATTAATTACTCAAAAATCATACAGTGTTGAAGTGTACCTATGATAAAAATTGCAGACCTCTACATGCTTTGTAAGTAAGGAAACCTGCAAAATCGGCAGTATATCAAATACTTGTTCTCCCCACTGTAGGTTGGAGTATTATTCTGACATGTCACATTCTTAAAATAATGTGTTGATCCTAGCTGACCTGAGACAGGGAATTTTTACTTGGATTAACTGTCAGGAATTGTGAAAAACTGAGTTTAAATGTATTTGGCTAAGGTGTATTTTAACTTCTGACTTCAACTGTATGTGAGAATGCTATTCATTGACTACAGCCCAGCGTTCAACACCATAGAGCCCTCAAAGCTCATCACTAATCTAAGGACCCTGGGACAAACACCTCCTGCAACTTGATCCTGGACTTCCTGACGGGCCACCCCCAGGTGGTAATGGTAGGAAACAACACTTCCACCACGCTGATTCTCATCACAGGGGCCCCTCAGTGGTGCATACTCAGCCCCCTCCTCTACTCCCTGTTCACTCATGACTGCACTGCCAGGCACGACTCCAACACCATCATTACATTTTCCGATGACACAACAGTGGTAGGCCTGATCACTGACAACAACGAGACAGCCTATAGGGAGGAGGTCAGAGACCTGGCCGTGTGATTCCAGGACAACAACCTCTCCCTCAACGTGATCCAGACAAAGGAGATGATTGTGGACTACAGCAAAAAGAGGACCGAGCACACCCCCATTCTCATCAACGGGGCTGCAGTGGAACAGGTTGAGAGCTTTAAGTTCCTTGGTGTCCACATCACCAACAAACTAACATTGTCCAAGCACACCATGACAGTCGTGAAGCGGGCACGACAAAACATATTCCCCCTCAGGAGACTGAAAAGATTTAGCATGGGTCCTCAGATCCTCAAAATGTTCTACAGCTGTTCCATTGAGAGCATCCTGGCTGGTTGCATGACTGTCTGGTCTGGCAACTGCTCGGTCTCCGACCGCAAGGCACTACAGAGGGTTGTGTGAACAGCCCAGTACATCACTGGGGCCAAGTTTCCTGCCATCCAGGAATTCTATACCAAGCAGTGTCAGAGGAAGTCCCTAAAAATTGTCAAAGACTGTAGCCACCCATGGCATCTCTGCTACCACATGGCAAGCGGTACCGAAGGGCAAAATCTAGGCCCAAGAGGCTTTTAAACATGTTCTACCCCCCAAGCCATAAGACTCCTGATCATCTAGTTAAATCGCTTCCCAGACTATTCACATCCCTCCCCCCTCCCATCTCCACACCACTGCCACTCTCTGTTGTCATTTTTGCATAGTTACTTTAATTAACTCTACCTACATGTACATACTACCTCAACTAACCAGTGCTGTATATATTGTTATTTTTTTACTGCTCCTCTTTAATTACTTGTTACTTTCATCTCTCATTCTTATCCATATAAGAGACAACTATTGCGTAAATGCTGCTGCAATCTAACCCCACCAGTCACATCCTTCACTGTGTTGTGGTTTAACATGGTGCTGCAGCCGATGAACAGATGAGTCATAAGACAGATATCAACCCTCAGAGTTCAGGACCTGTTCTAATAATACACTAGAGGCAAACTAACCCCACCAGTCACATTTCTGCTGCAGTTATTTGTGCTAAAAGCATTGAAGGATGACAATCCTTTTCAAATAGAACCTTCCATTTTGGCAGGATAATTGCTGGACACAAATGAAAGGTTTTCCTAAAATGCAATTTCTCCAAAAAGACGCCATTGAGAGAAATGTAATAGTAATATGCCTAAACAATATATAATATTACATATGATGTAATTTTCCTAAATTATGATCAACTCTCTGAGGGAGAATGGGTCTTTTGAATACATATCATGAGACTGGAGAGCACACTTGCTTTTATGGGAAACGGTGGCCACCAAGGGGAATGGAAATGTTTGCTGGCCACGATTTTGGTTTAGCTGACACAGATTAAGGGCTCCATTCAATCAAGAGCAGCAGTATTTACGCAATAATTGTTTCTCGAATGGTCAAATTAACCCACACACTGGTCTTGGATACTGTATAAAAACTTCAACTACTACCAAGACGACCCCTCTCACAGGTATGCTTTCATTTTTCATAATTAGAAGTGCGTGGGCACCGGAGGAATATTGCAAAAAAAGCCACTGTGTGAACATTTCAATGGAGGGATTGAATGAATCCCAGCCTTAGCCTAGTTCTGGTCTAAAAAGTATTTTCAATGGAGATTCTTAAGACTGTTTTTCAGTCCAGGACTAGGCTTAATATGTGTCTGGGAAACTAGCTCTATGTGTCCGGAACACATGCACCTGTCACACTCTTTATAAAATACCGGAAATAATGCTGGATTCACCTGCCTTAAGAAAAACAGACTCATTAATTTTAACATCTAGTTTCCATGCTCTTCCTCTCTATCCGCCCTCCTCACTGTCCTCTGTTCCCTTAATTGGATGTGGGAATCCTGGCTGTCACAGTCTCTCATTTGCAGACGCTCACCCAGGATGTCAAGGCAGGACTAAATGGTGCCAAATGGCACTGTGCATCTCCAGAGACATTGTTACACTGCAGGACAGCGAGGCAGACGATTATCACTGAGATGCTCACTAACACTCATAACCACAAATAATGAAAGAATAGCATTCAAATTGAACCAGTATTCCTACTCCAGAAAAACAATGACAAGAGGATAAAATAAATATTGGTTTTTAGAAGTGTGGCATTGTAGCCCCCTTTTAAGATGTTGCGCTGATCTCCGTTTGATTTTCCATTATACAAACTACAGCAATGTCCCTGTACTTTGTATGCAATAAGAGCAAGGAAAACATGTTTTAAGCTTCATTATAAAGCAAATATCTCTGTGCCTCCATCGCCTCCTGCACCCGTCTTATTTTAGCAGCCTGTTTAAAACTTTGGGAAGCAGGGACCTGTGCTGAAGTTAGGGTAGATTAATCACTCTCCCTCTCTCTCTATGTCCTGTGGGACCATCAGCTTCATCCATCGCCACAGTACATTTTCTCTCTCCCCTTGTTCTTTCTTTTTTTCCACCTGAATTGTTGTTTTGGTGGGGAGGTTTTTCCAAGAGGTGTGTTGTCCCTGGTGTGGTTCATTATTGCTCCATTGTGGTCTTAGGCTGCCCAATTATTTTGCCACTAAATGGTATTTTGGCCAATCAGATCTGATCTTTTGCCAGTTACTGAACATCTCATTCCCTCACCTTCTACCCAACACTTTTGGATAGAATGATCAGGCCTTAATTGCCACATGTACTCTTACATTTCTACACGGTACAGCCAGAAGAGGAGGGGCTACCTCTCGGAGCCTGGATCATCTCTATGGTTCTTCCTATGTTCCTTCCGTCTAGGGAGTTTTTTTTCCCCTTTATTGCTTTTCGGCCCCTGTACTTTTGCTTCTGCTTTGCTTGCTCTTTGGGGTTTAGGCATGGAAACTGTAAAGCACTTTGTTTAAACTGCTGATGTAAAAATACATTTGATCGATTGATGTGTCATTAGCAACTGGCCAATTTCTGAACATCTCATTCCCTCACCTTCTATCAAACACCTTTGGAGTCATGAAAGTAGATTGAAATCGAAAACCCTGTGATGAGTGAGATATCGCACATTGTCCGTCTGCGGTTGATTTAACTCAATGGAAAAAATTGAGCTTCCTTGATAATTGGGACGAATGAGACAGAGAGTCTGTGTCCTCAGGCACTTCATTATGCTATTGGTCTCTGGTACACTCCAACCCTGCACAATCAATTCGGTAATTGGTCTCAAAATCTGAGTCCATTTAGGCCCATGCACATATTGGCTCAAGTGAGTCATTAAAGTTCTTGGCTGCTTACCTCTGAGAGGCTGGTATTAACTAGGGATACAAACAGGAGTCAAGAGAGAGAGGGTTAGTAAGTGTGTGTGTCTGTGTGTCAGTGTGAGGCTGCAGGTGAAACTGGTGTAAAACAAATCAACTTTAATGCAACTTTGGTAGTTTGCAGTAGTGGAAAAAGTACCCAATTGACATACTTGAGTAAATGTAAAGATACCTTCATAGAAATTTGCTCAAGTAAAAGTGAAAGTTGCCCAGAAAAATACTACTTGAGTAAAAGTCTAAAAGTATTTTGTTTTAAATATATTTAAGTATCAAAAGAAAAGTGAATTGCTCAAATATACTTAACTTCTTCGATATAGGGGGCGCTCTTTTAATTTTTGGATAAAGAAATGTTCCTGTTTTAAACAAGATATTTTGTCACGAAAAGATGCTCGACTATGCATATAATTGACAGCTTTGGAAAGAAAACACTCTGACGTTTCCAAATCTACAAAGATATTATCTGTGAGTGCCATAGAACTGATGCTACAGGCATGCCCCAGAACAGGAAATGCCCCAGATTTTGAATGCACTTTGTTCCAATGTCTCCTTATATGGCTGTGAATGCTCAAGGAATGAGCCTACATTTTCTGTCGTTTCCCCAAGGTGTCTGCAGCATTGTGACGTATTTGTAGGCATATCATTGGAAGGTTGACCATAAGAGACTACATTTACCAGGTGCCCCGCTTGGTGTCCTCCGTTGCAATTATTGCGCAATCTCCAGCTGCGTGCATTTTACCATGTGGTTCAGAGGAGAAACCAAACTGCCACGAATGACTTATCATCGAATAGATATGTGAAAAACACCTTGAGGATTGATTCTAAACAACGTTTGCCATGTTTCTGTCGATATTATGGAGTTAATTTGGAAAAAAGTTTGCCGTTGTAATGACTGAATTATTATTATTTTCTTAGCCAAATGTGATGAACAAAACGGACCGATTTCTCCTACACAAATAATATTTTTGGAGAAACTGAACATTTGCTGTCTAACTGAGAGTCTCCTCATTGAAAACATCCGAAGTTCTTCAAAGGTAAATGATTTTATTTGAATGCTTTTCTTGTTTTTGTGAAAATGTTGTCTGCTGAATGCTGGGCTTAACGCTATGCTAGCTATCAATACTCTTACACAAATGCTTGTGTAGCTATGGTTGAAAAGCATATTTTGAAAAACTGAGATGACAGTGTTGTTAACAAAAGGCTAAGCTTGTGAGCCAATTAACGTTGCATTATGGTAATGAGCTTGAGGCTATAATTACGCTGCCGGATATGGGATTGCTTGACGCAACAGGTTAACCTGTATCAAAAGTATCAAAAGTTTTAATAATTTCAAATTGCTTATAATAAGAAGATCACACGGCACAATTGTATTTTTTTAAATTTACAGATAGCCAGGGACACACTACAACACGCAGACATCATTTACAAACTAAGCATTTGTATTTAGTGAGTCCTCCAGATCAGAGGCAATAGGAATGACCAGGGATGTGAATTTGACCACTTACCTGTCCTGATAAGCATTGGAAATGTACCAATTACTTTGATGTGTTAGGGAAAATGTATGTAAAGAGTACAAGAATTTCTTTATGAATGTAAAAGTGATCAAAAATATAAAAAGTAAAGTACAATTACCTAAAGAAACATTTTAAGTAGTACTTTAAAGTATTTTACACCACTGGTTGCTTACAACAAAGTTGCTGCTTGATTGCTTTGTGTAACAGCCCCGACAACTAAATAAAAGCCAGGAAAACACACTTTCAATAAATCAATCATAGCACATTTTTGGGCTCATTCAGTAGTTTTTACTTGATAAAGTACCATGTAAAAGTACCATTTATATTCCTAAAACATACATTGAAAATTATAATGTTGCTGCTTTTTGAAAAATGGCAGAGTGTCAAAACACAATCAATATGCTGAAAAAAACATGATATTTTGAAGACCAATACATAAAAGTTACTCGCAACCAACACATGTCACACTTGTGTTCAGATTACTTGTACTTTCCTAAATTTCTACTTCATAAACTGCACACGCACCAATATTTTCCAAGCGGTCATTCAAGACTGCAATTGATTAGCTTCTTCTACTGTATAATCAATAGCGTGCAACATCTTTCACTCACATCAATATTGTATTGAAATCAATGAAACTGAGAAAGTAACCTTGGTGACATGTACCCTTAGCACTCTTTTAATGTCAAACCTCAAGAAATTGGGTGAGCTACATACAGTGCCTCATTCTAAAATGGATTATATCATTTTTTCCCTCATCAATCTACACACAATACTCCATAATGACAAAGCAAAAATATAATATCACATTTACATATTTTGTATTGCTGGCTAACATACTACTGTGTTACAGTGGGGGGAAATCTAATTATTTTTCTGTTTGATAAATTAGCTAACTATGTAGTTAGCTAGGTAGTCAAACTGTTCGATAAATCATTTGTGAAATCCCGATGTAATGGAACAGATGACATTAGGGAGCATAGAACTCTCAACCAATATGTGACAACATCAGCTTCAATTTGATCGACTGCTGCATGCTTTTCTGTTGCATTTGAGTTGCTTCTTGTATCAGCAAATAGCTTGAAATAATGTCACTTACAACCTGCAAATGCTAAAATTGCATGAAAGTTGCGTTGTGTAACCCCAGCCATGAAGCTACATGGATGCAACTTTAGTTGCTTGCAACTATGTTACACTTGGATTGCGTCATATTACACCCCTAGCAACTGAGCAAGCAATTTATCTGCAACTTGGTTACTGTACATTCAGTTGCAAGCAACGACCTATCAAAATGAATACTTTTGTCACATTAACCATTCGCTGTTTTGGAACTCCGATCTTTCATGTTGACATAGCTGGGTTACCACTCAGCTTTCAGCGCTGCGGGGATGGTGTGTGAGAGTCATTGTGCGCGTGTATGTGTGTAGTGCTGTGTGTGACTCTGTACTACAGATGTGAACCGACCGTTCCCACTCCTTCTTGCTTCCCTCGACTCCCTTGGCTGCCCTGTCAGTCTGCGACCTTTCCCTTCAGGGCTGAGGAGGCTCTTTTCTCCACTTTCCTTTCTTTCACTCACTGTCTCATACACACACACACGTACTCTCTCTCTTCAAGTCAAGGCGACATCAGCTAGCCACCAATTCAGCCGGGACCCTTTCTTTGTACTTTCCTCAGTCAAGCATGAAACAAACTTCTTCAGTGTGGTGTGGACCAGTCCCTCGTCGACCCTGTGTGTGTGTGTGTCTCTATGTCTATGTCTGTGTCTGTGTGTTTGTGGTGGGCTTTGAAATGTCAACAGGTTGTCAATGGGTTGTAAATGTAGTCAACCCTATTGTGCAGCCTCCATTGTGCACAATTGAAGCCAGTGTTAAAAGTGGTATAGATGGGAGAGAGTGTCCTTGGCATATACCATGGAACTCAGGTTGTGTCCCAAATGCCATCCGATTCCCTATACACGCTTATAAAAATAAGTGTTTTCTAGAAAGTGTTTGGCTGTCCCCATTGGGGATCCCTTGTTGGTTCCAAGTAAAACCATTTGGGGTTTCGTGTAGAACCCTTTAGACATAGGGTTTTACATGGAACCCAAAATGGTTCTACCTGGAACCAGAAAGGCTTTTCCTATGGAGAAAGACAAAGAGCCGTTTTGGAACCCTTTTTTCTAAGAGTGTATGGTGCACTACTTTGGACCGGAGCACTATGGGCCCTGAACAAAAGTATTGCACTAAAAAAGAAAACTGTTGCACTAAATAGGAAATAGGGTGTAATTTTGGATGTAAGCCTTAGGGCTCTATTCAATCTGCATCACAGAAATTCAGCGTGATTTAAATTTAAAGGCAATGTTCCTGCTTTAGCAGAGTCTGCATTCACGGTAAACGCTGCATATGTCACAGTATGCGTCATATATGGTACATATTGTCACGACTTCTGCCGAAGTTGGTCCCTCTCCTTGTTCGGCGGCATTCGGCGGTCAAAGTCACCGACCTTCTAGCCAATGCTGATCCTCTTTCATTTTTCTTTGGTTTTGTCTCGTCTTCCATCACACCTGGTTTCAATTCCATCAATTACAAGTTGTGTATTTAACCCTCTGTTCCCCCGCATGTCCTTGTCGATGATTGTTTACTGTAAGTGCTTGTGCTCGTCTGTCCTGGTGTGCGCTGGGTTATGTACCCATTTATTTTATTATTCTGTTTTCCCGTGGGTTTGTTAATAAACTGCACCGTTCGAAACACAGTTATTTCTCTCCTGCGTCTGACTTCTCTGCTGCCCGTTTGCACCCCTTACACATATATACATTATGTACACTGAGTATACCAAACATTAGGAAAAACTACCTTTGTCCTCAGAACAGCCTCAATTCGTCGGGACATGGTGTAGAAAGCGTTCCACAGGGATGCTGGCCCATGTTGACTCCAATGCTTCCCACAGTTGTGTCAAGTTCGCTGGGTCTTCTTCGGGTGGTGGACCATTCTTGACACCCACGGGAAACTGTTGAGCGTGAAAAACCAAGCAGCGTTGCAGTTCTTGACACAAACCGGTACACCTGGCTAAGGCTGTTTGTCAGCCGGTGATTGTCATTCAAATAGCTGACGGTCTCAAGGTAATATCCTGTTAATTAACATAAACACATTTAGCATCTCCACTCATAGCCTACAAGCATCTACATTTTAAAAAATTATAATAAAATCAATTTAATATAGCCTACACCATCACAATAAATCCATTACTTATTTTAGGCAGGTCTAAAGAAACATTATCATATGAAGACATTTCATAAGAACAGAATAGCAGAATAGCTAGTTGTCCTTGTGTTTATCAAGGCTAAGACCCAGATGCAGACACAGAAGGCGGATAGTACGAGTTTCAGTTTTTATTATAGTACAAGGGGCAGGCAAAAGGTAAGTCAGGGCAGACAAAGACAGACAAAAATCAGAGTCAGGCAGGTACAGGATGGCTGGCAGGTTCAGAGTCAGGACAGGCAGAAAGGTCAACTGAGTAGACTAGGAAAGGCAAAACTAGAGCACAGGAAACACGGGAACACACTGGTAGGACAAGACGAACTGGCAACAGACAAACAGAAAACGCAGGTATAAATACACATGGGATAATGAGGGGAGACGGGAGACACCTGTTGGGGGGTGGAGACAAACACAAAGACAGGTGAAACAGATCAGGGTGTGACAGTCCTCCACCCCACTCTAGGGGCGCCACCTGGCGTCCTACATGGGCGCATACCTGGTTGACAGGGGTGCCGGTGGTGTAACTCAGCGATGAGAACTGGATCCAGGATGTCCCTAGCGGGGGCCCAGCAGCTCTCCTCCGGGCCATAACCCTCCCAGTCAACTCAACAGTCTTGACTGTTGGGATGAGCAGCTTCCCCTTTACAGACAATGCACAGTTTTTATAAAGCTTATACCAAGAATGCTTGGTTCCACCCCTCCCATATAGATCGGTGGGCAGCATAAGCCACGTTGGATTCAAACTGTGGTCATCTTTGATGTTGTCTCCCAGATGCAAGAGTGATTAGACACAATAAGTATTATGTTCTACTCCCCCAGGCTCTATTTATCTTGGTTACACCCACCTTATCTTATCTAGGGAATGTCCGTTGTAGGTTTGTACGTAGCTATCACTTAATCAGTTGCCAGCCCAAGCTTCAAAAGTCCACTCAGAATGAAGGAGAGAAATGTCTTACTATTAGTTAAGTATATAATCATTAACTGTTACAGTTTTTCTCAGTCGCTTTGGTGCATTTCTTAGATCAAAAGTGCAATTCTTGATACTACTTGTTCAAATTCCAAATCATCTAGTCACTTGTGCACATCATTTGTCATGTTTTGTCATTGGTTATCATGTCTTGTCTCTGTGCTTCCCTTCTATTCGTTTCCCTCTGCTGGTCTTATTAGGTTCTTTCCCTCTTTCTATCCCTCTCTCCCCCTCCCTCTCTCCCTCTCTCGCTCTCTCTCTCTATCCTTCCGTTCCTGCTCCCAGCTGTTCCTCATTCTCCTAACTACCTCATTTACTCTTTTCACACCTGTCCCCTATTTTGCCCTCTGATTAGAGCCCCTATTTCTCCCTCTGTTTTCCGCTTCTGTCCTTGTCGGATCCTTGTATGATGTTCGCTGTTCTGTGTCCTTGTTACGCCCTGTCGTGTTTTACCTTCTTCAGATGCTGCGTTTGAGCAGGTGTCAGTGTCAGCTACGGCCGGTGCCTTCCCGAAACAACCTGCAGTCTGTGGTCGAGTCTCCAGTCATTCCTCTCTACTGACGAGTGGATTTCAGTTTTCCTGTTTTGTTTTCACCTAGATAATATCCAGGATTATCTCTTTTGTCTAAAACTGGAATAAAGACTCTGTTTTCGTTAAGTCGCTTTTGGGTCCTCATTCACCAGCATAACATCATTAAAGCAATTTCTTATTCCTTTGAACAAATTGCAATTGATAATGTACTAGTGTCAGCTTTTTTCCACATTATCAATTGCTCATGTCATGTTGATCAAAATATAGTAGATGGTTCTCTGTTGAATAGTCTTACCCCTCAAAACATCTAGGCATTAGTTCCTTGCATAAGCCATTACATGCAAAATTGTTGAACTATTTGTCATAAACTGTCAATCATAGTTGTATACATTTCTATTAGACCTTTTGTACAAAAACGTGAATTGATGAATCGTGCCTGTGAAATTGACCCTCACTCATGAAGGAATGTAAAGTGTTAGTTCAACCAACAATCAACCAGTTGTCTAAATTGCTCAAAGGTGCATCTCATGAAGAATCAATTGGCAAGCATATATAGACAGACCACAACACAGAGTTGCAATTTTCCAATAATGGATGGACCAGGAAACAAACAGGGTCAACAGCCAAGAGGAGGAAGAAGAGGAGCAAGGATGCGTGGTGGAAGGCAAAACAGAGGAAGAGGCAGAAGAGGAAATAGGCGCATATCTGATGACATAAGGGCCACTATTGTAGACCATGTTGTCAATCATGGCCTTACAATGGTTGAGACGGGTCAAAGGGTGCAGCCGAATATTGGGAGATCAACCGTGTCCTCAATAGTTCAAACGATTCGAAGAGAGAACAGGTATGTCCACCAATGTACGGTACACTGTTACTGTATATAAGCAGTATACTGTATACTTCCTACAATGCTTCATATTACAGTAGTCCACTTGTATTTCACAGCATACAGAAATATACTCGATACAGATACATACTGCACCTCACATGCCCCCCACCTGTATGTTTTACAGTAAAATGTGTGTTCGCATAGTTTTTGTCTATGTAAAAGTGTGCAATGCATCACTGCATTTTTCCCCACATAGGACTGCAAGATTACCTCAAACCGGTGGCAGAGGACGCCTTTTCACACCTCAACAGGAGGAGGCTATTTGCACCATGGTCCGAGCAAACAATGCCATGAGATTTAGGGAAATACAAAGGACCATTATAGAAGACAACGATGTCTTTGAAAACATCCATACGGTTAGCATCTCAACCATCGACAGGGTGCTGCATAGAAACCAGATGAGTATGAAACACCTGTACCGTGTACCATTCCAAAGGAATGAGGACAGTGTTAAGGAGCTACGGTACCAGTATGTACAGTTAAAACATATATCTATGTAACTACTTTACAGCAACATGTTATAGTGATACATAGTACAGTAAGCATAAACTGCACACATTTACATTGCTGTGGAAGGAACATGCAATAGATGTACATTTTATGTCACTCTTCCTTACCAAAACAAATTCAACTGTGTGTTCTGGGATGTAGCGTATAATGGAGTTGGAATCAATTGAACCCTCTCACAACTTTGTATACGTGGATGAGGCTGGCTTCAACCTGACCAAATGCAGAAGGGGGGGTCGGAATATCATCGGTCACAGAGCTACTGTGGATTTGCCAGGCCAACGGGGAGGAAATATCACCATGTGTGCTGCTATTTCGGAGATTGGTATCCTAACCCTTATCCAACTTATAGGGCCATACTACACCCAGCATCTACTCAACCTTTTAGAGACTCTCTACAGGGCTCTCATCCCTGACGATGATTGGGTCTGTTTAGAGAGGATTTGCCAAAGTATGTGGTCATTTGTGATAATGTGAGTTTCCATCGATCAAGCATCATAAGGCAATGTTTTGTGACCCACCCGAGGATACTCATAGAATTCCTCCCATCTTATTCACCATTCCTTAACCCAATTGAGGAGTTCTTTTCAGCATGGAGGTGGAAGGTGTACGATCGTCAGGCACACACACAGATGACCCTGCTGGCTGCAATGGATGCAGCATGTGAGGACATCACAGTAGACACCTGCAGAGGATGGATAAGGCATTCCAAAAGATTCTGTCCATGTTGCATTGGAAGGGAAAATATCTGGTGTGATGTGGATGAGAATATTTGGGCCGACAGACAGGAACGTCTGGATGTGCAACAGTGCAAAGTTGTGCCTTAGGGGTGGTTTCCTGTGTTTCTTTCGAATTTATTTTTTTTCCTTTGTGCCCCTAGGGTTGTCCAGTCTCTTTCAATCAATAACCCACATACAGTAATATGTAAATAGTACTGTTGAAATTGATATATGCCATAGAAGTGCAGCCTTGTGCATTTTCAATACAGTAACTGTCATCCAAACTGTAGGCTAAGTTTACATCAGGTAATACTGTCAAAGTACATAGTTACATTGACAACATGCCTAAACATTTTGACGACCTTGTCCATGAACAATGACTCAATGACTTATCATTCTGATGACACTGACATGATCATTGGCATGAATATTTACTTTTGAGAGATGTACTAAGGACTTTCAGTGACTGACTAGCTTTAGAAACATATCTATTGTATACTGAAGTTTGTACAAATTGTTCTGAGAAATGCACTTATTATTTTGCACGTGTTAGGGATGATGTGAAAAATGCACCAAAGCGACTGAGAAAAACTGTAATATCAAACAAATCGGGTAAATGTCATTTTCTATCACACCATTCACCCCTGAATGTCACACTTACGATCCATGTCTTAATGACGCTACCCATCCCTATCGCGGGATCTTTTTCGTCAGCAACCGCTGAATAATAATACAAATAATACTACTAAAAAATATTAATATTCATGAAATCACAAGTGCAATATTGCAAAACACAGTTTAGCCTTTTGTTAATCCACCTGTCGTCTCAGATTTTGAAATTATGCTTACAGCGAAAGCAATCCAAGCATTTATGTAAGTTTATCGATAGTCTAGCATAGCATTATATACACTTAGCATCAGGAAGCTTGGTCACGAAAATCAGAAAAGCAATCAAATTAACCTTTTACCTTTGATGATCTTCGGATGTTTTCACTCACAAGACTCCCAGTTACACAACAAATGTTCCTTTTTTTCCATAAAAAAAAATTATACCCAAAATACCGACATTTGTTTGTCGCGTTATGTTCAGAAATCCACATGAAAGAGCGGTCAAGACAACGCAGATGGAAATTCCAAATAGTCTTCATAATGTCCAAAGAAATACTAATAATAATATGCATATATTAGCATCTGGGACAGAGTAGGAGGCAGTTCACTCTGGGCACGCTATTCATCAAAAAGTGAAAATGCTGCCCCCTATCCCAAAAAGGTTAAACATGAAACTATTTTTGAAAAGATGTAATGCGATGTTAACCTTCTAAATGAGAAAATATGGGTTTTCGTATAAAGTTAACCAAGTCATTAACCACACCCACGAGAGCATAGACATTACATCGGCATCATGGACCGCCCTTTTCTACTGAAATGTATAAAACCATCCGTGACGAAATGTACATCTCATGCCAAAGAGACGACAGTAAGCCAGATCTTGAATGGTTAAGACCACACAAACCACTGTGTTAACTAAGTTTGCAAATGGTTAAACTCTGAGACTATTGATCACTACAGAATAAGAGCAAATCTTAGATGTATAATTACTAGTCTGCAGCTACAAATTACATAAATCCAGAACAAGATTACCGACAACTGCCGAAACCTCTATCTATGAGAACATTTCCGAATGGTACTCTGAAGTATCCAGTCTAACCTCCTTCAACCACAAAGACATTGTGACTTCTGAGAAAGTGAACCAGAGCCTCTGACAGGACGATCGAGGATTCCAACAGAGAAGACAACACCGACATACGGGCATAAATAAATCAATTGAAATTATTCTCGAATGAGCGGCTGTTCATGTGCAAAGGATTAGCATTTCAATTTATATAAATTATAGACTGTTTAGTGAATCATTTTTGTCTTTCCCGCTCTCTCAGTCCCCACCCCTTTCCTTTTGTCTACTAAGCCGTCATATCAGCTTAGCCCACTAAGAACTTTTCTATCATTGTTAGTAACCAATATCTACTGTTTATTTGTTACGTATTTCTGTGATGATTTAGTTAGTAAATAAATAATTAAGCCAATTTGTATATTGCTGATTCATTCTTGAAACTAGGGTTTGTGCAGATAACCAAGACTTTTACAACAATCAGAAGACTGATAGAAGGTAAAGAATAATTAATGACTGATTGATGACTGAAATGTAATATCTTTAGACCTCAAAGAGTTATTTCGGAAGACGGAACTCCTTAAATAAATTTCTCCGTGGTGCCCCAGGTTATTAATGAGTTAATTGTTGCATGATTTAATCAATATCTTTTTTTGATAAAATAGCATGTCATCACATTAAGGATACTAAAGACCTGACATAGTCCTATTTTTAGAAGATATTATATAAGATATTATCACAATCTCTTTTAATAATGACACGAATGGAGGAGGTTTTTATTCATGCGAACGCCGCCATGTTTAGTTTTGACCAACCCAGACACGGTCTCAATGGGGAAATCTGAGCTGACTACGCTGACTGTGCTCGTGGAAGACTCCGCTAAACTGGTAGGCGGCTTCCTAGAAGCTAGAGCAATTAGAACTGTCTATGTTGATAGATAAGATAAGAGCACCCCGTCACTCCTCAGCAGGCCATGCCTGTTTTCAACCAGCGATTGAGTTGTGCAAGTCTGCTGTGGAGCTCATCACTGCCCTAGCCAGCATGGGTTCAAATCCAGCCCACTGCCATTGTACAAAAACAACTCAGATCTTTCCTGTCTTCTCTCCGCTGTCCTCTCTTAAATAAAAACACAACTATGAATGGGACTGCCCAGCTCCTGTTTAAAAAAGACACACAAAAGCAGTAGATCTGCATTTACATGTCCCCAAATGCTTCAAGATATCCACCACTGTTCCCGTACACAAGAAAGCAAAGGTAACTGAAATAAATGACCATCGCCCAGTAGCACTCACTTCTGTCATCATGATGTGCTTTGAGAGACTAGTCAAGGATCATATCACACTGCCCTATCTTATCTGGACAAGAGGAACACCTACAGTATGTAAGAATGTTGTTCATTGACTATAGCTCAGCATTCAACACCATAGTACCCTCCAAGCTCATCATTAAGCTCGAGGCCCTGGGTCTTAAACCCACCCTGTTGAACTGGGTCCTGGACTTCCTGACTCAGGGGGTGAAGGTAGGAAACAACACCTCCACTTTGCTGATCCTCAACACTTGGGCCCCACAAGGATGCAAGCTCAGCCTCCTCATGTACTCTCTGTTCACCCATGAACGTGTGTCCATGCACGCCTCTAACTTAATTATTAAGTTTGCAGACGACACAACGGTAGTAGGCCTGATTACCAACAATGCGGAGACAGTCTATAGGGAGGAGGTGAGGGCCCTGAGAGTGCGGTGCCAGGAAAATAACCACTCGCCCAACGTCAACAAAATAAAAGAGCTGATCGTGGACTTCGGGAAACAGCAGAGTGAGCACACCCCTATCTACATCGACAGGATCGCAGTGGAGCAGGTGAAAAGCTTCAAATCCCTCGGCGTACACATCGCTGAAGATGTGAAATGGTCCACCAATACAGACAGTGTGGTGGAGAAGGTGCAACAGCGCCTCTTCAACCTCAGGAGACTGAATACATTTGACTTGGCACCTAAGACCCTCACACACTTTTATAGATGCACAATTGAGAGCTTCCTGTCGTGCTGTATCAAAGCCTGGTACGGCAACTGCACCGAGGGTGGGGCTGAATGCCCAACGCATCACCGGGGACAAACTACCTGCCCTCCAGGACACATTTACATTTACATTTAAGTCATTTAGCAGACGCTCTTATCCAGAGCGACTTACAAATTGGACACCTACAGCACCCGATGTCACAGGAATGACAAAAAGAAGATCAAGAACAACAACCACCCGAGCCACTGCCTGTTCACCACACTATCTTCCAGAAGGCATGGTCAGTAGAGTTGCATCAAAGCTGGGACCGAGAGACTGAAAAACAGCTTCCGTCTCAAGGCCATCAGACTGTTAAATAATCATCACTAGCACATTAGAGGCTGCCCTGTATACATAGACTTGAAATCACTGGCCACTTTAAAAATTAACACTAGTCACATGCCACTTGTCCAAATATTCATTTTTTCTTAATTCCATTACTTTACTTTAGATTTGTGTGTATTGTTGGATATTACTTGTTAGATATTACTGCACTGTTGGGGCTAGAAAGAAAAGCATTTCACTACACCCGCAATAACATCTGCTAAACATGTGTATTTGACAAATAAAATGTGATTTTATTTGAACATACAGTAGTCATAGTCAGCATTCTGGTGTTGGGGGTCTCAGATGTAGCACGAGTTAACTGGTTCCATGGGCAGGCATTGAGCCAAGGCTGATCTAAATTTAATAGCATTTCTGTGGCCCGCTGCCCTGCCCCAGTGCAGGTAAAGCCACTTCTAATTGGGCTAATGATTGTAGCTACTCCAGGTGCCCAGGGAAGAGATGTAGCTGCCAGTGACCATCCCTAATGAGAAAAGGAGGTGGGAAGGGGGGAGAGAAGGGGTGCGTAGAGCGTGGGGAACAGAGATTGAAACCAAGTCACCCCTTTAAGAAGCCACCCTTGCTGATGCCCAATGACCCCTGCACACAGGTGTCCCTATACTCACACACAAACACACAAACTTGTTCTCCCTCATTCACAAGCAATCACATATACTGCTCACACAGCACTCAAGTACCAGCCATACTACAGTAAAGACTTTACTGGACACTATAAAAAGTAACCACCCTCTGCCTGTCAATCTAGAAGACATAGAAAACCCTGGGTGTGTTCATTGGGAGCCAAACAGAAGAAGCTGGACGGAAACAGGGAGGAACTACAGAGACTGTTCTTTTTCACTTTTCTGTTGAAAAATGTTTTCCGTTGCATGCCTTAATAAACATGACCCTGGACTCTTTAAAAACAAATATGTTCAGTACAGTTGCAGTATATGATGCTCTGCTGACCTCCTCTCAGTGTGACTGGTGCTCCAACTGTTAATGCATCTGGTGTTTATTTGTGCCAGTGGAGAGACTGTGAGGAGTCTGTGAAAGAGAAAATATGAGAGTGAGAGAGTAAAAAGAATGAAAGGAAAAAGAAAATGTGTACAAACAGATATATACCTAGGATAGGATAAGTAATCCCTCTCACCCCCCCCTTTAAGATTTAGATGCACTATTGTAAAGTGACTGTTCCACTGGATGTCATAAGGTGAATGCACCAATTTGTAAGTCGCTCTGGATAAGAGCGTCTGCTAAATGACTTAAATGTAAATGTAAATGTAGATCAGCGACGCCATCCATTGGTGTTGCCCTGTTGACACTTCCCGCAAAATTATTGAGCCATATGTGTACCAATAGGACTTCTTTACTTCCACTGACTAAATGTAACAAAATAGAGACAATTAACACCACAGTGTAAAACAGCAAAGAGAATGCTGTAAGTGGTAGGGAGAGAAGTGCAGGGTAGGAGCGGCTAATGGCTTAATGGATAGATCTGTCTTTGTTCAGTTGTGTACCAAGAAACTTAATTCTCCAGAAGGGTTTATTCAGTCATGTATTTGTTTCTATATCCTTTTGGCGGGGGTGTAACATGCTACTCTTACTAACATGTTACTTCACACATACAGTATACACGCCAAACAGAACAGCGCCGAAGAACATGGCTGAAGTTTTACATTCTCCCAACCAATTGTGGTATTTTGCTATTTTTTTGCGTAACATATTTTTTACTTATTGTGTTCATAATGTTGCTGCTACCGTCTCTTAAGACTGAAAATAACTTCTGGACATCAGCACAGCGATTACTCAACGCGGACTAGAATAAACTTTTTCCTTTAACAAGTCCGATGAGAAGGATATCCTGCTTTCACTGGAACAGGCTCAGATCCATGCCTTTTGCATGAAGAAAATATGCAGGAAAAGGGGGAGCAGATCAGGCATCCTTCTGAGAATCCGGAAGTGAGCGAGTAAACTCCCACTGCCTTCCATCCTTCTTGCTAACATGTAATCATTGGAAAATAAAATTGAAGACCTACGATTAAGATTATTCTACCAACAGGACATTAAAAACTGTAACATCGTATGCTTCCCCGAGACGCGGCTGAACGACTATAGGGACAACATAGAGCTATTGGGAAATTTCCAAGAAAAAACTGGAAGTACCAGTAACTCGCTGTCACAATAATTTTCTATCCCAGTGATAATAACTAACAATCAATAGCTCGGACCATTCCCCGAGGTTTGTAATACCATGGGTTTAATAATAATTAGTCAAATACTCAGCTTATGCAGAAGGTTAGTACGGTTTATTCAGAGAACATTCTAAAGTCAAGAATACAAAGATATCCATATAGCTGCGCACATACAGTGTGCGTCCACACAAACAGTAGATATCCTGCACACATACTGTCCCACTATCCAGCCAACAAAGATTAGGTAGACCTTGGGACCTTGAGACGGACTCCCTGACCTTTCCCAAATCTCTAGTCAGGTCGGCACCGAATTTTGCTCAGACAGTGTGTTTAAGATACTATTATAGACCTATGGTACAGATATATTGTCATACCCTAGTTCTGACTAAAAACTACACTCATGGATATATAATTCTACTGGCTAAAACCACACACATCATTAGAATAATCTCATGATTCTAATCAATTTCATACGATTATATGGCTTCAGTGTGGAATATTCTAGTCATTCATTTAAGCCTATAAATTCCATCAACTCTCGCTCAATATGGAAGTGGTCAAATGACACGGATGCTACACTACAGGACTGTTTTTGCTAGCACAGATTGATGTATGTTACAGGATTCATCCAATGCCATTGAGGAGTACACCACAGTCATCGGCTTCATCAATATGTACATTGACGACGTTGTCTCCACAGTGACTCTACGTACATATACCAACCATGTCACGTTCTGACCTTTATTTCCTTTGTTTTGTCGTTATTTAGTATGGTCAGGGCGTGAGTTGGGGTGGGCAGTCTATGTTTGTTTTTCTATGATTTTGGGATTTCTATGTTTCGGCCTAGTATGGTTCTCAATCAGAGGCAGGTGTCATTAGTTGTCTCTGATTGAGAATCATACTTAGGTAGCCTGGGTTTCACTGTTTGTTTGTGGGTGTTTGTTTCTGTTGTCTGTGTTTTTCAACACACGGTACTGTTTCGGTTTTGTCATTTCACGTATTTGTTTATTGTTTTTGTAATTCATAGTGTTCAGTATTTTTGTTATTAAAAAATGATATGGACATTTACCATGCCGCATATTGGTCCTCCGATCCTTCTCGCCTCTCCTCTTCAGACGAAGAGGAGGAAAACCTCTACAAACCAGAAGCCATGGATTACAGGCAACATCCACATCGAGATAAATGCGAGATCTCAAAGAGCGGGACACTAATCCGGACTCTTATAATAAATCCCGCTATGCCCTCAGACGAACCATCAAACAAGCAAAGCATCAGTACAGAATTAAAATAGAGTCCTACTACACCGGCTCTGACGCTCTTCTGATATGGCAGGGCTTGAAAACTAATAAGGATTACAAAGGGAAACCCAGACGCGAGCAACCAGACGTGCTAAATGCCTTTTATGCTCGCTTCGAAGGGAAAGCTGTTCTGGATGATTGTGTGATAACGCTTTTGGTAGCCGATGTGAACAAAACCTTATTAAACAGGTCAACATTCACAAGACTGCTGGGGCAGACAGATTACCAGAACGTGTGCTCAAAGCATGCGTGGACCAACTGTCAAGTGTCTTCAGTGACATTTTCAACCTCTACCTGACCAAGTCTGTAATACCTACATGTTTCAAGCAGACCACCTTAGTCCCTGTGCCCACGGAAGCGAAGGTAACATGCCTAAATGATTACCGCCCCGTGGCACTCACTTCGGTAGCCATGAAGTGCTTTGAAAGGCTGGTCTTGGCTCACATCAACAGCATCTTCCCGGACACCCTAGACCCACTCCAATTCGCATAGCGCCCCAACAGATCCACAGATGACACCATCTCAATCGCACTCCACACTGCCCTTTCTCACATGGACAAAAGGAACACCTAAGTGAGAATGCTGTTCATTGACTACAGCTCCCCGAGTGGTAAGAGTAGGGAACAACACATCTGCCACGCTGATCCTTAACACTGGATCCCCTCACCGACAACGATGAGACGGCCTATAGGGAGGAGGTCAGAGAACTGGCAGTGTGGTGCCAGGACAACAACCTCTCTCTCAATGTGAGCAAGACAAAGGAGCTGATCATGGACTACAGGAAAAAGCGGGCTGAACAGGCCCCCATTAACATCGACGGGGGCTGTAGTGGAGTGGGTGGAGAGTTTCAAGTTCCTTGATGTCCATATCAACAAAGAACTATCATGGTCCAAACATACCAAGACAGTTGTGAAGAGGGCACAACAAAACCTATTCCTCCTCAAGACACTGAAAATATTTGGCATGGGTCCCCAGACCCTCTACACCTGCACTGTCGAGAACAACTGCACCGTCGGTTGCATCATCACCCGATATGGCAACTGCTTGGCATCTGACCATAAGGCGCTACAGAGGGTAGTGCGAATGGGCCAGTACATTACTGGGGCCAAGCTTCCTGCCATCCAGGAACTATATAATAGGCGGTGTCAGAGGAAAGCCCATAAAATTGTCAGAGACTCCAGTCACCCAAGTTATAGACAGTTTGCTTTGGTACCACACGGCAAGTGGTACCAGAGGGCCAAATTAGGACCAAAAAGCTCCTCAACAGCATCTACCCCCAAGCCATAAGACTGACTGCTGAACAATTAATGAAATCGCCACCGGACAATTTACATTGACCCCTCCCCCTTTGTTTTTACACTGCTGCTACTCACTGTTTATTATCTATGCATTGTCACTTCACCCCCACTGACATATACAAATTACCTCAACTAACCTGTACCCTCGCACACTGACTCGGTACCGGTGCCCCCTGTATATAGCCTAGATTACAGGACCAAGATTACAGGTAGTTTATTGGATATTTTGTAGTCATGTTGCGCGAGTTGGAACCGGTGTTTTTCTGAATCAAACGCCCCAAATAAATGGACATTTTGGAGATATAACGATGGAATTTATCGAACAAAAGGACCATTTATGATGTTTATGGGACTGGCGGGTTGATTTATGATTGTCATGTGTTTGTTTGACAGGGTGCTGTCCTCAGATAATAGTATGGTTTGCTTTTGCTGTAAAGCCTTTTTGAAATCTGACACGGTGGCTAGATTACCCTCTCTGGGGTAGGCGGGACACTTGCGTGCATATGGCCAATAGCCAGGGAGAATGCAGAGCGCCAAATTCAAATACATACAACTTTCATTAAATTACACATGCAAGATAGCAAATTAAAGCTACACTCGTTGTGAACCCAGCCAACATGTCAGATTTCAAAAAGGCTTTTCGGCAAAAGCATAAGATGCTATTATCTATTGATAGCACAACAGTAAGCAATGAGAGAAGCATATTTCATCTCTGCAGGCGCGACACAAAACGCAGAAAAAAATATAAATCATGCCTTACCTTTAACGAGCTTCTTTTGTTGGCACTGCTATATGTCCCATACACATCACAAATGGTCCTTTTGTTCGATTAATTCCGTCAATATATACCCAAAATGTCCATTTATTTGGGGCATTTGATCCAGTAAAACACCTCTTCCAACTAATGCAACGTCGCTACAAAATATCTCAAAAGTTACCTGTAAACTTTGACAAAACATTTCAAAGGACTTTTGTAATACAACTTTAGGTATTTCCGAACGTATATAATTGATCAAATTGATGACGGATCATCTGTGTTCAATACAGGAGCAAAACAAACTGACGCTACTTTTCTGGTTACGCGCCTCTATCAAAAGGTACACATGAAGTGACGTTCATTCTGAGCTATGGTACATCTTCATTACACAAAGGAAAAATCTCAACCAATTTTTACAAATTGGTGACATCCAGTGGAAGCGGTAGGAACTGCAGGAAAGTCGATTAGAATTCTGGATTCCCCATAAAAACTTATTGAAAAGACAGTGACTTCAAAACAAAATGTGAATGGTTTGTCCTCGGGGTTTCGCCTGCTAAATAAATTATGTTATACTTACAGACATGATTCAAACAGTTTTAGAAACTTCAGAGTGTGATCTAACCAATACTAATAATAATATGCATATATATTAGGATCTGGGACAGAGTAGGAGGCAGTTCAGTTTGGGCACGCTATTTATCCAAAAGTGAAAATGCTGCCCCCTACCCCAAACAGGTTTTAACAAGAACTTAAGCTGTATTTTGGTGGATTGCACTTGTGATTGTATGAAAGTTAAATCTTTGGCGCTCTGCAATTTCACTGGATGTTGTCGAAATGTTCTGGTAGCAGAACCCCTAGCCGTAAAGGTTAAAATAATGTCTGTGATCATTACAGAACTGATATAGCAGGCAAAAACCAGAGGAGAATCCATTCGGTAATTTATTTTTGGAGGTGACACCATTTAATAAAATGCCTGCCTATGGGGAAGTCAATGGAATACCTCCCAGATTGCAGTTCCTGCGGCTTCCAGTAGATGTCAACAGTCTTTAGAAAGAGTTTCAGGCTTGTTTTTAAAAATAATGCTAGAATTCTTAGTATTTCTAAGTGGCTCCTAATTTGGGATGGATGAGGGCGCACTTGGTTGTTTATCTCCGGTAATGAACATACTATTCTCCATCTTACATTTTATAATTTATGTACATATTAGGGTACCGGATGATTGATTAGAAACTTTGTTTGACTTGTTTGGACAAAGTTTATTGGTAACCTTTGGGATTCATTTGTATGCATTTTGAAAGAGGGAAATGGGTGGATTACTGAGTCAAGCTCGCAAACTAAACTGAATTTATGGGGATATAAAGAAGGACTTTATCGAACAAAACGACAATTTTTGATGTAGCTGGGTCCCTTTGGATTGCACACAGAGGAAGATCTTCAAAGGTAAGTGATTTATTTTATCGCTATTTCTGACGCTATTTTTCTGCTTGCTTGGATTTTTTTTTACTGCTTTTGTATGCGGTGCGCTGTCTTCAGATAATCGCATAGCATGCTTTCGCCGTAAAGCCGTTTTGAAATCTGACAAAGCAGCTGGATTAACAAGAAGTTAAGCTTTTAACGGATGTATAACAATTGTATTTTCATGAATGTTTTATATTACGAATATTGTATTTTGAATTTCGCGCTCTGCAATTTCACAGAACATTTTTGGTTACTACATGATTCCATATGTGTTATTTTATAGTTTTGATGTCTTCACTATTATTCTAGAATGTAGAAAATAGTAAAAATAAAGAAAAACACTTGAATGAGTAGGTGTTATTAAACTTTTGACTGGTAGTGGTTATTCGAGTAGATTGACCCAAAAGTCTCTGGTTGTGTAAGTCTCTGGTTGTCCACAAGAGGTCACATTATCCTCTGTTGTAGTAGGCTTCTTTGTCTCTGAGTGCTCGTTCGACTGGATACATCAGAGGTACACACGCGGTTGTCTTTGGTTGAGTTTACTAGACTAAAGTACTTAAAACTTCTTCAGGCTAGTGTCCTTTTATCAGAATTTCCGCCTGTCTGACGTGCCCAAAGTAAACTGCCTGTTACTCAGGACTTGCATATAATTGGTATCATTGGATAGAAAACACTTTGAAGTTTGTAGAAATGATAAAATAATGTATGAGACAGTAACACAATTGATATGGTAGGAGAATATCCAAAGAAAAACCAACAGGATCTTTTTGTTTTGGTCCAAGGGTCTTAAAATGGAAAGCTATGGGTCCTGTGCAAATCCAGCTCCCAGATTGCAAATCCTATGGCTTCCACTAGATGTCAACAGTCTTTGTTCAATGTTTCAGGCTTGTTTCTTCCAAAACGAGGAAGAATTTGGAGTTTTGGTACGAAGAGTCACAGCGGAAAATCAGTTTGTTGGCACGCAAGGAAGAGGACACGTACTTGCTAATTTTACTTATCTACTGAACATACTTCTTTCCGTATGAAATATTATAGTTTATTTACATTTTAAGGGACCTGAGGATTAAATATCATATTTAAGTTTTACAACATTTAGATGTAAATCTGATATCTACATTTTGAAAGCTCTCAAAGATAGTTATCTTGTTATACCATACGTAATGATGTCCCAAAATGCTAAATGATATGACATGATTATTGATTAGATCCCTTCCGACCATTTCCACAATCTTTATGTTTGGAATATTGTTTCTTTATCCACTTTTGGATTTTGGAGTTTTTGCGCCAGATTCTCTCTACGCACATCAGAGTCCTTTTTCAATACTGCAGGTCCAGAGAGAGAGAGTTTACAACCGGTCGTTAAAAGTCATAAGACCAGCCCACTTCCCCCCCTTCCTCTCTGGTGGGAGAGAGGTTGTGGGGGGCTCTCTTTGATCCTCACCCAGGAGGGAAAGACATGACAACACACAGCCAAGACAATGCAGGAGTGGCTTCGGGACAAGTCTCTTAATGTCATGAGTGGTTCAGCCAGAGCCCGGACCTGAACCCCATCGAATATCTCTGGAGAGACCTGAAAATAGCTGTGCAGCAACGCACCACATCCAACCTGCTGAGAAGAATGGGATGAACTCCCCAAATACGGGTATGCCATGCTTGTAGAGTCATACAGAAATACCTTGAAGGTTTAATCGCTGCCAAAGGTACTTCAAGAAAGTACTGAGTAAAGGGTCTGAATAATTATGTACATGTGATATTTCAGTTTTTTTTTCATAAATTGCAAAAAAAGTTGCTTTTCTTTATGGGGTAGATTGAGGGGGGGAAAACAATTGAATCAATTTCAAAATAAGGCTGAAATGTAACAAAATGTGGAAAAGGATGAGGGGTCTGAATACTTTCCAAATGCACTGTATGCTGATTGGGGCTTAGATTAGATTTTATTTCATTAAATTGTTCAGGTTCACCATCGGCCATAGTTTTGCTTGAAACAAGCCATATATACACTACCATTCAAAAGTTTGGGGTCACTCAGAAATGTCCTTGTTTTTTAAAGAAAAGTACATTTTTTGTTGATTTTAAAATCACATCAAATTGACCAGAAATACAGTGTAGACATTGTTAATATTGTAAATGACTATTGTAGCTGGACACAGCTTATTTTTATATCTACATATGCGTACAGAGGCCCATTATCAGCAACCATCACTCCTGTGCTCGAGTGGCATGTTGTGTTAGCTAATCCAAGTTAATCATTTTAAAAGACTAATTGATCATTAGAAAACCATTTTGCACATATGTTTGCACCGCTGAAAACTGTAGAATTGATTAAAGAAGCAATAAAACAGGCCTCTTTAGATTAGTTGAGTATATGGAGCATCAGCATTTGTGGGTTCGATTACAGGCTCAAAATGGCCAGAAACAAAGAACTTTCTCTGAAACTCGTCAGTCTATTCTTGTTCTAAGAAATTAAGGCTATTCCATGTGAGACATTGCCAAGAAACTGAAGATCTCAGACAACGCTGTGTAATACTCCCTTCACAGAACAGAGCAAACTGGCTCTAACCAGAATAGAAAGAGGGGTGGAAAGCCCCGGTGCACAGCTGAGCAAGAGGACAAGTACATTAGAGTGTGTAGTTTGAGAAACAGACGCCTCACAAGTCCTCAACTGGCAGCTTCATTAAATAGTACCCGCAAAACACCAGTCTCAACAGTGAAGAGGGGATTCCAGGATCCTGGCCTTCTATTACAAAATGCATTTCTCCATACTTCCGCTTGGGCTGCAGCTGCAATGAATGAGTAGCAAAGTATCGATAGCCCTGAGTTTTATTATTATTATTAGCAGCTCATCACGACGATTTTAATATTAAGAAATATTTCATTATTTCATTCATGCTCCACTTTGCCTCACAAGTGCTAAACCAACTGATCTATTTTGTTATCAAACCTTGAGTTTTGACATATAATATGGTCTGATTAACAATATTTGCAGGCCAGTCATATAGCCAATATGCTGTGATAATGTATTAGGCCTTCTGCACAAACCTCATTCCTACAAAACTGTTTGTGTAAAATGAATGTAAAACAATCTGTGTAGTAGATCTCAGCTTGCTTGACTCAGAAAAGGTTGGTGACCACTGGTCTAAACCATTCGATTATGAGATGGGAATAAATCCAAAGTTGTGCTATATATCATTTTGGGGAATAAATATTGATACATTACCAGCTCTAGCACAATTAATTAGTGGGTGATAGTGATTTCAGATCAAAAGTGTGGGGGAGTTGGGAGGAACAAAAAGCAAATATTGCACCCCCCTAACTGATAGTAGGGTGGTAGATGCCTAATTTCCCTCATGGCTCAGCTTGGGTGCCTACATACACCATAGATATATATATAATTTACACTGCTCAGAGAGGCTCAGCTCATGAGATCCATCAGTAGCAGATTTTAATTTAGAATGGAAAATGTATGCGTTTATAAAAATGTTAGTACATTCTCATCGAAACGAATTGCATCGATTCGTTCTCTAATCGTACCGAATCGCACCGAATCGTTTGAAACAAAAATTATTGTTCTTGTATCGTATCGGAGGCCATGTATCTAGATCTGTATCGGATCGTTTTGAAATGGAAAAATGTTGATAATGGCGCCGGAGGGGGTGGCTAAAGTTTTATGGGCTCCAACGCAACTGTGCTATTTTGTTTGTTTATTCGCATTCTTTGTCACTCATTTTGTACATAATGTTGCTGCTATCGTCTCTTATGTCCCGAAGTTATTTTCATTGCTTCTGGACATCAGAACAGCGATTACTCACCTCAAAATGAACAAAGTCCTGAGTCCAGGATATACTGCTTTGTCGAGACAAGGCCCAGATCCCATCATCTGCTAGAAGAAAAGACTGAGAAAAAGTATGAGGGTGGGGTGCCTGTAAGAATTCACAGACGAGTAGGTAAACATCCACAAAACTCTGTATTATTGGCCAACGTGCAATCATTGGAAAACCAACTGGGCGTTCAATGATTAAGGCTATCCTAGAAATGGGACATTAAGAACTGTAATATCTTGTGTTTCACCGAGACGTGGCTAAATGGCAACATGGATAATATAGAGCTGGCTGTCGTCTCCATGCATCGGCAGGACAGAGCAGCTATGTCTGGTAAGATGAGGGGTGGGGTTGTGTGTCTATTTGTCAATAACTGTTGGTGCGCAATGTCCAATATTAATAAACCTTAGGAGACTGAAAATATTTGGCAGAGATCCTTAAGGATCCGACCCTTTTTTTCCCAATTTTCCCCTAAAATTACATACCCAAATCTGCCTGTAGCTCAGGACCTAAAGCAAGAATATGCATATTATTGATACCATTTGAAAGGAAACACTTTGAAGTTTGTGGAAATGTGAAATTAAGGTAGGGGAATATAACACATTAGATCTGATAAAAGATAATGCAAGAGAAATTACATAATGTATTATTCCAGATTCTTCCAATGGCATTGAGGAGTACACCACATCAGTCACTGGCTTTATCAATAAGTGCATCGAGGACATCGTCCCCACAGTGACTGTACGTACATACCACAACCAGAAGCCATGGATTATATGCTAACAAGAAATTCTGCTATGCCCTGCGACGAACCATCTCGCAGGCAAAGCATTAATATTGGACTAAGATTGAATCATACTACATTGTCTCCAGCGCTCGTCTTATGTGGCAGGGCTTGCAAACTATTAGAGGCTACAAAGGGAAGCACAGCTGCGAGCTGCCCAGTGACACTACCAGATAAGCTAAATCACTTCTATGCTCGCTTCGAGGAAAGGAATACTGAGGCATGCATGAGGGCATCAGCTGTTCCGGACGACTGTGTGATCACGCTCTCCGTAGCCGATGTGAGTAAGACTTTTAAACAGGTCAACATACACAAGGCTGCGGTGCCAGACGGATTACCAGGACGTGTACTCCGGGCATGTGTTGACCAACTGGCATGCGTCTTCACTGACATTTTCAACATGTCCCTGATTGAGTCTGTAATACCAACATGTTTCAAGCAGACCACCATAGTCCCTGTGCCCAAAAACAAAGACAACCTGCCTAAATGACTACAGACCCGTATCACTCACGTCCGTAGCCATTAACCCAGAAACTCTAGACCCACTGCAATTTGCATACCGCCCAAACAGATCCACAGATGATGCAATCTATATTGCACTCCACACTGCCCTTTCCCACCTGGACAAAAGGAACACTTGTGAGAATGCTATTCATTGACTACAGCTCAGCGTTCAACACCATAGTACCCTCAAAGCTCATAACTAAGCTATGGAACCTGGGGCTAAACACTTCCCTCTGCAATTTGATCCTGGACTTCCTGACAGGTCGCCCCCAGGTGGTGAGAGTAGGGTAGCAACACATCTGCCACACTGATCCTCAACACTGGAGCCTCCCATGGGTGCGTGCTCAGGTCCCTCCTGTACTCCCTGTTCCCCCACGACTGCATGGCCAGGCACGACTCCAACACCATCATTAAGTTTTCAGACAACACAACAGTGGTAGGCCTGATCACCGACAATGACGAGACAACCTATAGGGAGGTCAGAGACCTGGCCAGGTGGTCCAGAATAACAACCTATCCCTCAACGTAACCAAGACTAAGGAGATGACTGTGGACTACAGGAAAAGGAGGACCGAGTACGCCCCCATTCTCATCAATGGGGCTGTAGTGGAGCAGGTTGAGAGCTTTAAGTGCCTTGGTGTCCACATCACCAACAAACTAGAAATGGTCACTACATGATTCCATATGTGTTATTTCATAGTTTTGATCGCTTCACTATAGTTGTACAATGTAGAAAATAGTATAAATAAAGAAAATCCCTTGAATGAGTAGTGTGTCAAACTTTTGACTGGTACAAACTAGTTTCAATATAGTTTAGGTTTAGTTTCAATTAGCCATTATCAGCTGGACTGGAAACTTCCATGTGAAAGAGAAAAATAATAAAAACATGCTATCCTAAAATGACTTATAACACACATTTTGTTTGTGATATTAAAATTCTAACGTCAGTGTGTCAAACATACTATTTCGGAAATGCCATGTATGGAGAGAGACATGACTTTAATAAATGGCACAGATAATATCATTTTAAATTCACACAATGTTCAAAATACATTGTTGGCGGTTCTAGTGTTATAACATGAACAAAACAACTCTGAACATGTTCGTAGTAAACCCGCAGTGCAGTGTTACTTATCTGCAATGGATTGAATTCCTGCTGCATAAATGTGTGTGTTTTCACCGACGTACACGTCTTGATTTTGTCTATCCACACCAGTTTCCGTTCATTTCCCATTGAGTTTTGCTGTGTGTAGTGGAGTTAGCAATGTAAACCGAAGTGTCACGTCTCAAATAGATCCAAGGTAAAATACAGCTATTTGATAATTTGGCAATGTAGACACTCGCAAGCAAGTTGGATGAAATGATTGATGAACATGTAAACGTTCAATTCATTTGCATTGCTGGTGCTCGCAAGAAAGGCAGTATGGGATCAGTGTAAGTCTGCTAATGAACTAACAAACTGATCCCTCGCCGAGATACTCCTGACCCTGTCCTCCTCCATCAAGTCCTGAGCACATGAACGGTGGCATTTGGGGCCCGCCCTAACCTTTACGAGAGGGTCCATGTTAACATCTGACCCTCTCCACGGGAGCTCATTAGCTAGCGACGCTCCCACGCCATTGACGAGAAACCCAAAGGCCGAACCCGACAGTAGCAATTAATTAGGGTGTAGCAAATTCCCAAGAAACCATTCGGAAAGTCAGGGACAGGGGAGGACATACACACATGATAATGTCACAGGGTTTGTATTATTTGGGAGTGGAGTGGGTTGTGGAGATGGTCGAGGTAAATAATGTCACTTTTGAAGATGTTGAGCGGTAAGAACAGAGTGGAGCAGCGTCTAGGCTTGCTGACGCTCCATGTGTGATGTCTCTCCTTTGTGTTTGGCTGAGATGGCATCCTGAAAGAAAATGATTTCCTCTCGTCCTCATACCTTTCATATGCTGAGAGCAGTCTACATAGAGTAGCTGTCTTTTGACTCACTATTGTAATCGTCCAAAATTGTCTGCTATGGTGGATTAATGCTAAGCGTCCATATACAATGCCAAGCGTCCATATACAGTGATATTCATGCAAACAGACATTTTATTTTGAATTTGTATTAAGATATTTAATTATATGTTTTAATTTGCATCATTGATGCAATCATTGAATTCAGAAATTGAACTTCATTATTTGAAATTGGAATGAATTAATAATGCATCAGTATTCAAATGTTATATTTATATATTCAATTTCCATAGATAGGTAGATTTTGCATTCATTCATTCACACTAAAAAAAGACAATTATAAATAATGTTATGACAATTATACCTTTTTGAAAATATTCTTTACTCAGACTTTAAATACACATTTAAACACATTTACTTTGACATTTTAGTGAGTTAGCAGGCACTCTTATCCAGAGAGACTTGCAAAATACATTTACAGATATTATTCAATAATTTCATCGAAACTGCTTGCGTGCTTCAAGGAGTGTCCATATTGCCAGGCACTAAAATAGAACTTTGATCTATTTTAGACTCTTGATGTTCTGCAAGTCCCGCCTCTCCCATCTCCTCATTGGTTTTTAAGAGCATATATCCACGTGGGTGATTGAAAGAGGAATTAGGTCCACACTCGATGTAACAGGCTTCTTCCATCGAAGGAGAGGCGGACCAATATGCAGCGTGTTTGAAGTTCATGGTTTTTTAATAAGAAAAACTATACATGAACAAACAACAAAACAATAAATGTGAAAACCTGAAACCAGTCCCGTGTGGTACAAACACTGACACAGGAGACAATCACCCACAAAACCCAACACCAAACAGGCTACCTAAACATGGTTCCCAATCAGAGACAATGACTAACACCTGCCTCTGATTGAGAACCATATCAGGCAAAACACAGAAACAGACAAACTAGACACACAACATAGAATGCCCACTCAGATCACACCCTGACCAAACAAAACATAGAAACATGCAAAGCAAACTATGGTTAGGGTGTGACACTCGAGTCCAGTTGCTGGAAGTTGGTGGCCAACCGCCATATCAAACCCACAGAAGAAGAATGAATGAGGGAAAAATGAACTAGGTTTCCCCTTTCTTTCTGTGGATTAATTGTCAGAGTAGAGAACACACGATTTTCTAAGGGTCAAAATTCTACAAAGATCCAGCAAACAAAAGGACTGTATGCATTTTAGGTAAAATAATAACCCAATGTTTATTTTCCAGGACAAATTAGCTAGCAATAGCAAGCTAGCTAAACGTACATGAATGTTTCATTTGTGTTTTTACCTGTCCCCAAATTAATAGTTGGTTTGCAGTTTGTTGTGGTATTTTAACGTGTGTGTCATGAACGCGTTTGGTGGGGATAGTACAAATCAACACACGCATGATGGCACATGCAGACTGGAGCCGGTTTGGTCAGCGTGTTACAGTTAGTGCATTCATCTTAAGAGATAGCTAGGTGGGACAACCACATATCACACTCATAGTAGGTACATGTTTCCTCAATAAAGTAGCTATCAGCTTTGAAGCTAGTAAGAAAACAATTATATGATCCTGCTAATAAATACCATTGCTAGTTATTCCTTTTAGAATACTACCCAAGGTACATACAGATCTAACCACTCAAGAGTACCACAGAGAAGTAAGTGTTTTATTTCCCCTGACACTCTAGCCAATGTTAGCATTGGTCTCTCTGTGTCCAAGGTTAAGCACTCACTCGCTACACACACACAAGTGGGCCGCGACCTTCAGTCTAGGGTGACATTCAATCTTCCAAACTCATCTCAAAATGATGAAAAAGAGGAAGAGTCCCTCTATAGCAAACAATCCTTAATCCCCTCATCTTCAACATCCCTCTTCAAGATATGGACAGCCTTGGTGGGGGGGGGGTCTGGTCTTGAGTACGGTGTACATTTTAGGATACCCTCAGCCTCCCCTCCTTGAGTCAATCATTATCGCTGCTGACTTAAGGAGTGAGGCTGAGGGTGTCCTAAAATGTACACAGTACTTGAGGACATGTTGAGCAGAACACAGAACTAGAATAATATTATATTTAAAAGGAGCCTCTGAGCCTATAGCGCCCCCTAGCGATCCCATTGACAAAGAGTGACCTCAGACCGGCTAAAGCATTCTCTCTATGTCCAGCTCACCCCTTTTTGATTGAATAAATATCAAACACTCAAACCATCTGCCTGTCGTGTCTGTATCTGCCCTCATAATGTAGTTCATTGCATGTTTAACAATAAACACCTATCAAAAGGAGAACATGGATGTGGTTTATTTCTGTGTATGTTGAAAAAGTAAATACGTTGCATATCTGGACGTGATTTACAGTAGATATATCTGTCAACACAGTCATACACATGATGTATAATCCTGTAACATGACTCTGGCTCATGATGGCAAAAAAAAAATCTAATGTAGCCCTCCACGGAAAGTAATTGCCCAGGCCTGGTCTAGGGTATAGGAATGGGGCCATTCCATCACGATAGGACAATAAATAATTCAACTATATTTATCATTTATTTTAAAATGTATATACCTTATCTGCACAAAATGTAAAGCTTTCTCTCCCGACCCCTACTCACAAACACACATGGGCTTGGGATTTTCAAGCATGATCCTTTTCCACTCACTTAAACACACACCCCACCTTACATCACAATAAATCCGCACATACCCACATGCTGTGCCTTCTATGTGCTCTGTTTGTGTTTTATCTCTACCATGTTGATTGAGTACTTTTGTTTTCCAGTTCCTTATAATTGAAGATGTATTATTTAGCTAATTATCCGTTCTTCTAATGCGGTCTTATCAAGTTATGAAATAAATGGAAAGTCTAAATCGAATTAATTTCCACCATTCCCTATCTAGAATGGTATGGTGTAGAATATTTTTTTAACAATTGTTGTATTTTATTACAATCTCTACCATGGCCAGTATTGAGTGTTAAATTATTAGACTCCTCTATGGGAACTTGGTAATATTTAGAATAGCCATGGAGTAGTCTTTGTGTCTCTGAACATTTGGTTATTAATATACAGTTTATCGACTAAGAGAGTTACATGTTTCCCTTTTAATCTATTCTCCTTGAAGATTGAGTACAGAACTTTGCGCCATTCTGCAATTTCCTCACTACACCCTCAGGAATTTCTCCTTCTTTCTCTTGGATACCAGTAAGTACCAGATTTTCTCTCATAGATTTAGTCTGTGTGTCAAGTAAGGCTTCTCTCAGAAAGATGAAACGCATTTGAGTTCGTCGGCCGTTATAGAAATGATGCATTGTTAAAACACTAGTAAGCTAAGTTTCATCCCTATCGGGGAACCTGGCCCTGGCTATTACACCATGGATATGGTAATTTGAATTTATGCAAAACATATGGATTTTCCCTTTAAAGAGTAGAGGTGGGTAAAAATCAACAGCTGCTTTACATTAAGCACATACCAGTTCCTGTACGTGACTTTCAAAGTACAGAATAAGTTGGCTGAGTGAGCATTTGGAAAGAACCAAAATATCAAATCCGGGGGAGTACCCACTGATCCCCACTCCGGCTTTTTACTTGTTGATGGCTTCTTTCCACTAAGGGGACTTATGCCGACATCTTTACTTGGTCGCGTCCGGACTGGCCTTGATTACAACATCCACGGATGGGGCTTTCATGAAAACATGCCACTTCGATACAAGTTACTTTTCATAGCAGGTTAGGAGAGCATTTTCACTAACCGTAAGGTAAACTTCTATCAGCCTTCTTATATTGTCTGAAGATCACAACACTCAAAAACAGGTTTTAACACACACACACAGAGGTCTCCTGAAGAGGAGACCTTACAGTTTACCATAACATCATTTATTAACCCTTTAAAAAGGTATAAAGCCTTGGTGTAACCCTCTTCAAGTGCAACAGATATTACATCATCTGTGGATCTGTTGGTGCGCTATGCAAATTGGAATGGGCTCTCCAACCCATTTCCTGGAGTCCTACCATCCTGTATATTTTCACTCCAACCCTAATCTAGCACGTAAGTAAGTCTAATAATTAGCTGGTTGATAAGCTAAACCAGGTTAGTACCAACTGGGGTGGAGCAAAAACATACATGAAGGTATCTTTCCAGGAACAGGGTTGGACACCCCTGGTCTAGGGTTTCTGGGATAATGGTGTTGATGTGAGTCATGACCAGCCTTTCAAAGTATTTCATGCTTACAGATGTGAGTGCTACGGGTTGGTAGTCATTTAGGCTGGTTACCTTAGTGTTCTTGGGCACATGCACGATGGTGGTCTGCTTTTAACATGTTGGTATTACAGACTCCGTCAGGGAGAGGTTGAAAATGTCAGTGAAGAAACTTGCCAGTTTGTCAGCGCATGCTCGGAGTACACGTTCTGGTAATCCGTCTGGCCCAGCGTCCTTGAGAATGTTGTCCTGTTTCAAGGTCTTACTCACATTGGCTGCGGAGCGCGTGATCACACAGTCGTCCAGAACAGATGATGCTCTCATGCATATTATTATTTTTAATTTTTATTTCACCTTTATTTAACCAGGTAGGCTAGTTGAGAACAAGTTCTCATTTACAACTGTGACCTGGCAAAGATAAAGCATAGCAGTGTGAACAGACAACACAGAGTTACACATGGAGTAAACAGTTAACAAGTCAATAACACAGTAGGAAAAAAAAGAGTCTATATACATTGTGTGCAAAAGGCATGAGGTAGGCGAGTAATTACAATTTTGAAATTGGTGTGCAAAAGAGCAGAAAAGTAAATAAATAAACACAGTATGGGGATGAGGTAGGTAAAAATGGGTGGGCTATTTACCGATAGACTATGTACAGCTGCAGCGATCGGTCAGCTGCTCAGATAGTAGATGTTTGAAGTTGGTGAGGGAGATAAAAGTCTCCAACTTCAGCGATTTTTGCAATTAGTTCCAGTCACAGGCAGCAGAGAACTGGAATGAAAGGCGGGCAAATGAGGTGTTGGCTTTAGGGATGATCAGTGAGACACCTGCTGGAGCGCGTGCTACGGATGGGTGTTGCCATCGTGACCAGTGAACTGAGATAAGGCGGAGCTTTACCTAGTATGGACTTGTAGATGACCTGGAGCCAGTGGGTCTGGCGACGAATATGTAGCGAGGGCCAACCGACTAGAGCATACAAGTCGCAGTGGTGGGTGGTATAAGGTGCTTTAGTGACAAAACGGATGGCACTGTGATAAACTGCATCCAGTTTGCTGAGTAGAGTGTTGGAAGCAATTTTGTAGATGACATCGCCAAAGTCCAGGATCGGTAGGATAGTCAGTTTTACTGGGGTAAGCTTGGCGGCGTGAGTGAAGGAGGCTTTGTTGCAGAATAGAAAGCCAACTCTTGATTTGATTTTCGATTGGAGATGTTTGATATGAGTCTGGAAGGAGAGTTTACAGTCTAGCCAGACACCTAGGTACTTATAGATGTCCACATATTCAAGGTTGGAACCATCCAGGGTGGTGATGCTGGTCAGGCGTGCGGGTGCAGGCAGCGAATGGTTGAAAAGCATGCATTTGGTTTTACTAGTGTTTAAGAGCAGTTGGAGGCCACAGAAGGAGTGTTGTATGGCATTGAAGCTCGTTTGGAGGTTAGATAGCACAGTGTCCAAGGACGGGCCGGAAGTATATAGAATGGTGTCGTCTGCGTAGAGGTGGATCAGGGAATCGCCCGCAGCAAGAGCAACATCATTGATATATATAGACAAAAGAGTCGGCCCGAGGATTGAACCCTGTGGCACCCTCATAGAGACTGCCAGAGGACCGGACAGCATGCCCTCCGATTTGATACACTGAACTCTGTCTGCAAAGTAATTGGTGAACCAGGCAAGGCAGTCATCCGAAAAACCGAGGCTACTGAGTCTGCCGATAAGAATATGGTGATTGACCGAGTCGAAAGCCTTGGCACGGTCGATGAAGACGGCTGCACAGTACTGTCTTTTATCGATGGTGGTTATGATATCGTTTAGTACCTTGAGCGTGGCTGAGGTGCACCCGTGACTGGCTCGGAAACCAGATTGCACAGCGGAGAAGGTACGGTGGGATTCGAGATGGTCAGTGACCTGTTTGTTGACTTGGCTTTCGAAGACCTTAGATAGGCAGGGCAGGATGGATATAGGTCTGTAACAGTTTGGGTCCAGGGTGTCTCCCTCTTTGAAGAGGGGGATGACTGCGGCAGCTTTCCAATCCTTGGGGATCTCAGACGATATGGAAGAGAGGTTGAACAGGCTGGTAATAGGGGTTGCGACAATGGCGGCGGATAGTTTCAGAAATAGAGGGTCCAGATGGTCAAGCCCAGCTGATTTGTAAGGGTCCAGGTTTTGCAGCTCTTTCAGAACATCTGCTATCTGGATTTGGGTAAAGGAGAACCTGGAGAGGCTTGGGCGAGTAGCTGCGGGGGGGGCGGAGCTGTTGGCCGAGGTTGGAGTAGCCAGGCGGAAGGCATGGCCAGCCGTTGAGAAATGCTTGTTGAAGTTTTTGATAATCATGGATTTATCGGTGGTGACCATGTTACCTAGCCTCAGTGCAGTGGGCAGCTGGGAGGAGATTCTCTTGTTCTCCATGGACTTCACAGTGTCCCAGAACTTTTGGGATTTGGAGCTACAGGATGCAAACTTCTGCCTGAAGAAGCTGGCCTTAGCTTTCCTGACTGACTGCGTGTATTGGTTCCTGACTTCCCTGAACAGTTGCATATCGCGGGGACTATTCGATGCTATTGCAGTCCGCCACAGGATGTTTTTGTGCTGGTCGAGGGCAGTCAGGTCTGGAGTGAACTAAGGGCTATATCTGTTCTTAGTTCTGCATTTTTTGAACGGAGCATGCTTATCTAAAATGGTGAGGAAGTTACTTTTAAAGAATGACCAGGCATCCTCAACTGACGGGATGAGGTCAATGTCCTTTCAGGTTACCCGGGCAGGTCGATTAGAAAGGCCTGCTCACAGAAGTGTTTTGGGGAGCGTTTGACAGTGATGAGGGGTGGTCGTTTGACTGTGGCTCCGTAGCGGATACAGGCAATGAGGCAGTGATCGCTGAGATCCTGGTTGAAGACAGCGGAGGTGTATTTGGAGGGCCAGTTGGTCAGGATGACGTCTATGAGGGTGCCCTTGTTTACAGATTTAGTGTTGTACCTGGTGGGTTCCTTGATGATTTGTGTGAGATTGAGGGCATCTAGCTTAGATTGTAGGACTGCCGGGGTGTTAAGCATATCCCAGTTTAGGTCACCTAACAGAACAAACTCTGAAGCTAGATGGGGCGCGATCAATTCACAAATGGTGGCAACAGTGAGAGACTTATTTCTGGAGAGAGTAATTTTCAAAATTAGTAGTTTGAACTATTTGGGTATGGACCTGGAAAGTATGACATTACTTTGCAGGCTATCTCTGCAGTAGACTGCAACTCCTCCCCCTTTGGCAGTTATATCTTGACGGAAGATGTTATAGTTGGGTATGGAAATCTCAGAATTTTTGGTGGCCTTCCTGAGCCAGGATTAAGACATGGCAAGGACATCAGGGTTAGCAGAGTGTGCTAAAGCAGTGAGTAAAACAAAGTTAGGGAGGAGGCTTCTGATGTTGACATGCATGAAACCAAGGCTTTTTCGATCACAGAAGTCAACAAATGAGGGTGCCTGGGGACATGCAGGGCCTGGGTTTACCTCCACATCACCCGCGGAACAGAGGAGGAGTAGTATGAGGGTGCGGCTAAAGGCTATCAAAACTGGTCGCCTAGAGCGTTGGGGACAGAGAATAAAAGGAGCAGTTTCTGGGCATGGTAGAATATATTCAGGGCATAATGCGCAGACAGGGGTATGGTGGGGTGCGGGTACAGCGGAGGTAAGCCCAGGCCCTGGGTGATGATGAGAGAGGTTGTATCTCTGGACATGCTGGTTGTAATGGGTGAGGTCACCGCATGTGTGGGAGGTAGGACAAAGGAGGTATCAGGGGTATGAAGAGTGGAACTAGGGGCTCCATTTTAAACTAAAACAATGATAACTAACCTGAACAACAGTATAAAAGGCATATTGACATTTGAGAGAGACATACAGCGAGGCATACAGTAATCACAGGTGTTAAATTGGGAGAGCTAGCTAAAACAGTAGCTAAAACAGTAGGTGAGACAACAACAGCTAATCAGCTAGCACAACAACAGCAGGTAAAATGGCGTTGACTAGGCAGGGAGGGTCGGATTAACTACACACAGAGCCTGAGTGCGGCTGGGGCCGACAGATCAAATCAAATCAAATCTAATCAAATGTATTTATATAGCCCTTCGTACATCAGCTGATATCTCAAAGTGCTGTACAGAAACCCAGCCTAAAACCCCAAACAGCAAACAATGCAGGTGTAAAAGCACGGTGGCTAGGAAAAACTCCCTAGAAAGGCCAAAACCTAGGAAGAAACCTAGAGAGGAACCGGGCTATGTGGGGTGGCCAGTCCTCTTCTGGCTGTGCCGGGTAGAGATTATAACAGAACATGACCAAGATGTTCAAATGTTCATAAATGACCAGCATGGTCAAATAATAATAAGGCAGAACAGTTGAAACTGGAGCAGCAGCACAGTCAGGTGGACTGGGGACAGCAAGGAGCCATCATGTCAGGTAGTCCTGGGGCACGGTCCTAGGGCTCAGGTCCTCCGAGAGAGAGAAAGAAAGAGAGAATTAGAAAGAGCATATGTGGGGTGGCCAGTCCTCTTCTGGCTGTGCCGGGTGGAGATTATAACAGAACGTGGCCAAGATGTTCAAATGTTCATAAATGACCAGCATGGTTGAATAATAGTAAGGCAGAACAGTTGAAACTGGAGCAGGAGCATGGCCAGGTGGACTGGGGACAGCAAGGAGTCCTCATGTCAGGTAGTCCTGGGACATGGTCCTAGGGCCCAGGCCAGTTGAAACTGGAGCAGCAGCATGGCCAGGTGGACTGGGGACAGCAAGGAGTCATCATGTCAGGTAGTCCTGGGGCATGGTCCTAGGGCTCAGGTCCTCCGAGAGAGAGAAAGAAAGAGAGAAGGAGAGAATTAGAGAACGCACACTTAGATTCACACAGGACACCTGAATAGGACAGGAGAAGTACTCCAGATAAACAAACTGACCCCAGCCCCCGACACATAAACTACTGCAGCATAAATACTGGAGGCTGAGACAGGAGGGGTCAGGAGACACTGTGGCCCCATCCGAGGACACCCCGGACAGGGCCAAACAGGAAGGATATAACCCCACCCACTTTGCCAAAGCACAGCCCCCACACCACTAGAGGGAAATCTTCAACCACCAACTTACCATCCTGAGACAAGGCCGAGTATAGCCCACAAAGATCTCCGACACGGTACAACCCAAGGGGGGGGGGGGGGGACCCAGACAGGCCGACCACAACAGTGAATCAACCCACCCAGGTGACGCACCCCCCAGGGACGGCACGAGAGAGCCCCAGCAAGCCAGTGACTCAGCCCCCGTAACAGGGTTAGAGGCAAAGAATCCCAGTGAAAAGAGGGGAACCGGCCAGGCAGAGACAGCAAGGGCGGTTCGTTGCTCCAGAGCCTTTCCGTTCACCTTCCCACTCCTGGGCCAGACTACACTTAATCATATGACCCACTGAAGAGATGAGTCTTCAGTAAAGACTTAAAGGTTGAGACCGAGTTTGCGTCTCTGACATGATAAAACATAAACAAGCAGAATGGAGTACCGTGATTAAATGGACAGTCCAGCATGCATCAGCTATGTAGCCAAGTGATCAGTGTCCAGGGGGGCAGCGGTGGATGGGGTTATCCAGGTTAAAAAAACTGTCTGGCTGTGCAAAAGGTAAAAGCCGCTAGCAGTGGCTAACAATGACTAAATAGCTTGTAGCTAGTTAGCTGGTTAGCTTGTGGAGGTTCTTGAGTGCATTCTAAAAATAAAAAATAATAGCGATTCCGTATCACATTGGGTGAGGCAGGTTACCGGAAGGTATAAACAAATTAAAAATCGAAAAGAGATAGAAAGTAAATATGGGTCCAGTGAGTGTTTGGGACGCGGCGATTCAGATGGTTAGCAGGCCTGTGCTAACAAGCTAACAGTTAGTAGGCCAGGGCTAAACAAGGTAGCAGTTAGCGGACCGGGGCTAAACAAGCTAGCAGTTAGCAGGCCCAATTAGCAAGCAAGGAGATAGCAAGGGCTAGAAAGTTAGCCTTTGGGGGACGTCGTGATGGGGTGAGTCTGTTTATTCCTCTTCATGCGGTGACATCGATAGACCGGTCGTGGGTCCGGATATTGTAGCCCAGGAGTATGCTTCGGTGGTAGCACAGGAGCTCTGGCCGGGCTAGCTTCAAGCTAAGTGGGTGGAAACGCTAGCCAGGAGTAATCATCCTGGGTTGCGGTTAGCTAGATAGCTAGTTGTGAAGAATCCAGCTGAAAATGTTCCGTTTGCGGTGGGAATCCGGTGGGAATCCGGGGATAAAAAATAATAGGTCCGTTATGCTCTGGTTAGAGTCGCATTGTTCGAACTGGCGAGAGCTTTCTGAGCTAAAGGTTAGCTGAAGACCTCTAGCAATGGTTTGCTGACTGATAGCTGGTAGCTAGCTGGCTAGCTTCAGTTGAGGGGTTCCGGACCCAAAGTAGATATAAATACCAAACAAAACATACAAACATACAAAGCAAACTATGGTCAGGGTGTGATACCAATTATCTGAGTACAGCCTTTAGACAACAAAGCAGCCAAAAAGATACCCGCCATATTGGGTAGTCAAATATTCACTTATCTTTGATGATCTTCATCAGAATGCACTCCCAGGAATCCCAGTTCCACCATAATGTTTCATTTATTTAATAATGTCCATCAGTTATGTCCAAATATCTTATTTTGTTAGGGCGTTTGGTAAACAAATCCAAAAGCGCGTTCAGGTCGCGCCGAACGTCGGATGAAAAGTTCAAAAAGTTCTGTTACAGCCCATAGAAACATGCCAAACTAAGTATCTTTAGGATGTTTTTAACGTAAAACTGTCTGTACAAATGAAGTGGAACGTAGCTACCTGTCACCTGAGCACGCCAGACCGAGGCTGTGGCACTCTGCCAGACCACTCTCTCAAAGAGCCCTTATGAGCCCCTCCTTTAGAGTAGAATCCTCAAAACAGGTTCTAAATACTGTTGACATCTAGTGGAAGCCTTGGGAAACATTACTCATATCCCACTGTACCTTCAATGGGGACTAAGTTGAAAAACTACAAACCTCAGATTTCCCACATCCTGGTTGGATTTTTTCTCAGGTTTTTGCCTGCCATATGAGTTCTGTTATACTTACATACATCATTCAAACCGTTTTAGAAACCTCAGAGTGTTTTCTATCCAAATGTACTATATATATGCATATTCTAGCTTTTACGGCTGAGTAGTAGGCAGTTAATATGGGCACGTTTTTCATCCAAGCTACCCAATACTGCCCCCTACCCCAAAGAAGTTATTGGTCCCGGTTTTAGAACTCTGAGTTTTGCATTACCAACGGTGCAAAAAATGTAATGAACTTGGATGGTTTACATGTACATAAAATGTAAATGATAATCAAAACAAGAAAGGAAATGTACTGGAAAACAATAATGAATTTAGTGCTCACAATCTGTATAATAAACTATTAATTTCATGAAGGTTCCACTCAAATATGTACATCTCGTAGTTTCAATGTTCATATTTTGTTATGGATGTTGCTGTTTTTAGGTATTTGTTTGCGATACACATTTTATATTCTACGGACAGCACTCCTACATAGGTTTGTTAATGCTCCACACACCATCACCATATCATCTAATAGGTCAACCAGGGAGCTTGGAAGAACAATTGTAAAAATCTGCCTGTGACTCTTTCAATGTGAATTCTAACATTTGACAGATGTCTTGATGTGCCCACTTGTTGGGCAGAGAGCTGCTTTCTTCCTTTTGGGAAATTGGGGATTTGAAGGGTGGCACCATATGCTACTAGTTCATCTCTGTTTGTAAATCCACAATCAGCTATTATCCTGTCCTTTGACTCTATCAATTGTGAAAATCCAGATTTCGCTGTTATCTGAAACACCCCCACCCCAGCTTTGGGACAGAAAAGAAATGGTTCCTGCAGGTGAAATTCCATCCAAATACTTGATAGTGTTATGGTGTTTATAATTAGACCATGTCTAGGCTCTAGAGTTGAGATCACAGGAGGTTGGTGACACCTTAATTGGGGAGAACGGGCTCGTCGTAATGACTGGAGCGGAATCAATGGAATGGTGTGAAATACATCAAACACATGGTTTCCAGGTGTTTGATGCCATTGCATTCCGGACATTATTATGAGCTCAGCAGCCTCCAATGGTTGAGATATGTAGGTCTGTCCATGAAGGTTTCTGTGCATTCAGTAATGTACCTGCACCGTCTTAATTTGTGTTTGAATCATTTGGGCATGTTCTTTAAAACTGCATTCTTGCTTGGCCACTTGATTGGTTTCAATACCTGTGACATCACAGGGAGCCAATTTTTTCAAAATATTAGAGATGGCACATTCTGTAACATTAAACCTGAATGTAATGTCCCCATTGCTGAGACCTAGTTGGAATGTCATTAGGTCAACCAATACATTATACTCCAAGCTCATACAGCCATGCACACACACACTGTTTTAAAGTGTTTGGAGCAACTACTCAAACACGACAGTGATTAGACCAGTGAAAAATAGAAACTGTACTGCTTTTTGTTTGATAGAGCTAAAGACAGTGGGAGTTTTTGAGTGTTTCTTTCAGTTGCTCGTTATCGACTTTGAGTGCGCTGATGTCTGTGCATAAGTTGAGAATATGTAGAAAGTTGGACGTGCTTGAGTTTGAGGTCATCGTAGATTACCTTTGGGACCATGGCGTCTGAAAGAGAGATTGGAGTAGTTAGTAATTTTGACTACCTTTACGAAAATCATTCAATCACTCACACTACTTACTGTACCAACCCCAACTATATTATCCCTTTTCACACTACAGAACCAAGCAGAGCTGAGCCAAGCTGTAATTGGATGGCCTGGTTACGCGTTCAACACAGTTACTTGAACCATGCTGGAACAATGCAGTTCAGGTCAGCTCAGTATAGTTGGCCTATTAGTGACTATCCAACAATAAGTCAACCGTTAGAGATTATTATTACCATTGCCAAGCTCCATTCTGCAATTATTCGGTCAGAGTGAAGGTTGATTCACAATCTTAGAACGCTATGGTTCAGGCTGATTATCGCACCAGTGATGATAAGAGGTATGTTTTCAGCTAATTACCAAGAATCAGAAGATACAAGCTATTTTATGAAGACCATGGCTAATGATTGCATCTTCGTCGTGAGGGGCTTGAGAAAGGTGTGATACGGATGACATTTATACCTTTATTGGAAGGGGAAGGCAGGGGACACTGTGGTGTAAACTGCTCGGCTACCGACGGCGGGGGAAGCAATTTCCCACAATTCTTATTAAGTGTGTTCCTTCAACGCCGACGGACCCCCTGTGAAAGAGCCGCCACTTACTGCCAGCGAGGATATTACGAGTGGCAAAAGCTCTGTCACAGCTGTGTAGCGAGAAGTGGGGAGGTGTTATCACAATGCCAACTTCAACTCACTGCTGGGCCAGCCAGAATACTGTTATTGTCGTTGCTCCAAAACATAATGCGTGTCGCTTGATAAACAATAACCGTAGACACGACTATTTACGGATTAAACACATGGTACTAAGTGCACACAGTTGTGTCCGTTTTTTTTAAGCCCTGGAACATTTTTATTGTCTCTTCTTGCAGAGAGTTTAATACAGGACAAATGTGATTGTCTCTTCTTGCAGTGTGAGAGTTTAATACAGCACGTTGTGCACATATCATTTAGTTGTCTCCCTCTGGCATGACACAAAAACTTGACTAGCTAATTAAACCATAGAGAATACACAAAACCACGAGAGACTGGCTGTTTAGTGTGATATTGGGGAAATATATCTCAGCATCCGAGAACAATTCCAATTCCATGTCCCTTTGTGGTGAATCAATAATCAACTTACATAGTTTGATTGAATATGACCTGAAGTTATTAAAATAATAATAATAATGTGGTATTTTAGTGCTTCTCACTTGAATGTACTCTTCCCTGTACCCAAAGGCTGTGCTTGGCTGAAGGATGTAGTCTGAATAAGCAAAGCCTCGTCGCTCCATGTTCCAGGAGTCAGAGTGAAGCACACTTGTAATGATACATAGGGTCGTGGAAAAGTGAGGAGCCTGCCTTGAGCACACTGAACATATAAAAATCCATGTCAGATCATTTCAAAATCACTCAGCGAGATTAAAATGGCAGCGAGGGGCAACGTGTGGGATGGGGGCCGTGCACCGTCCAACCGAAGCAATTTTAGGGCCCCACTTGACTGTTGACATAACAAATGCAATCGGGGCCAGGCACGGAATATGATTAGATACATCTTATTCCATTGTACATTCTCCTTTATTGTATTATTTCAGGAGGAGTTTGAAACATGTCTAATAGCTTTTTAAACAGCTCCCTGTCGGGGCCACTTATAGGTAATTTTAGTCACCGTGTGCCATCTAGAGAGGAGCTTTTTTCTCTCTCAGCCGACTGATCTTGTCAGTCAACAATCATATTGTACACCCCCGAAGGGTCATTTACTAAAAGAAAAACAGAATAACAAATAGAAGAGAAGAAATTAAACCTAGAATATTCTTCAAATAATCTTTCTGTAGACTATAATGTATTGCACAATGGAGTGGCGTTTTCATAATACTGCTGAAATGAAGACCGGATAATAATACTATGATTACAATAAGATTAGGTATATGAAATATGATACCCCATGGGCTGGTTTCCCAAAACCCAGATTGAGATTGTCCTTGGGTAAAAAAAACACTTTTAATGAAGTGCTCCATTGAAGATGGTTTTAAGTTCAGGACTAGGTCTAATCTGGGTTCAGCAACCCAGTCCTAAAACAGTGTATATTAGTGTACTCATTCTCCAAAAGCAGATTGTGAGATTTTGTAAAAATGAGACCAGGTATTGTAGCAGTTAGTATTTATTTTATTCTGCCACAAATTCATAAATCACAAAAAACGGAGTGAAACAATATAGCTAAAAGCCAGTGCCCTTGCCATCCCATCCCAATCCACACCACATAGGACACCAGTTGGAGTTTACTTCATAGCTCCCCTAACTAAGTCACAATGAGTCAGGACTCTCATCACCACCCCCCCTAACTAATTCACAATGAGTAGGGACCCTCAACCCCACCCCACATCCATCAACCTTGCCCCAAATTATCCCGGGAGCAACAGAGGGTGATGGAGCATTCCACTCCTGCAAGCAGCAGCAGTGACATCACTAGCTACCCCCGTGAGTGATGGATGGCGCCAGGATGCCCAGGGCATTTCGTTCCACCACAGTGGCTACTAGGACAGAACACACAGGGATCTGGGCAGCTCCACCTTGGAGGGCCATGGCTATGAGGTGCCGATGTGGACAAAAGCTGATTGAATGATGCGTGAGAGAGATCCATATGACAATTAAGCAGGAAGGAACAGACAAACTTGCACGAGAGTGTTTGAGTTGCCCTGCAGGTGAGATCCAAGTGACTTGTGAGAGGGGATTGTGTGAGGCTGGTCCACTCGCTCTATCCAGTTGGGTGGGCCTCGTGCAGGGTAGTTTGAATTGGGATAGAGAGTACAGTCCAGTTGATTTTGCGGACGACTTGATGACTAGTTAACCAGCGCAGAGTTGATTGAATTGTCTGTGTTCAATTTAAGCACTGAGAGACCGGTTAAATTGGTCCGTGCTCCGCTGTGCTGTCCAGTTGGACAACACCCATGGTTGAATAGATTTTTTAAAAGGTTATGCTGCTTAACATTGAGAAAGTGACATGTATAATGAAACAGTAGCAAGAAGACCTGGAGAAGAAAGTGGATTTATTAAAATATAGCTGGCAGTTAATCATACAAGCACATATACACTACAAAAGTATGTGGACACCTGCTTGTCAAGCATCACATTCTGCAATCATGAGAATTAATATGGAGTTTGCCCCTCCTTTGCTGCTATAGCAGCCTCCACCTTTCTGGTAAGGCTTTCTTATAGTTGTTGGAAAATTGCTGCCATGGTTTGCTTCCATTCAACCACAAGAGCATTAGTGAGGTTGGGCATTGATGTTGGCCGATTAGGCCTGGCTCGCAGTCGGCGTTCCAATTGAACCCAAAGGTGTTTGATTGGGTTGAGATCAGGGCTATGTGCATGCCAGTCAAGTTCTTCCACACCGATCTCGACAAACCATTTATGTATGGATTTTGCTTTGTGCACGGGTGCATTGTCATGCTGAAACAGGAACGGGCCTTCCCAAACTGTTGCCAAAAAGTTGGAAGCACAGAATTGTCTAGAATGTCATTGAATGCTGTAGCGTTAAGATTTCCCTTCACTGGAACTAAGAAAACCATGAAAAACAGCCCCATATCATTATTCCTCCTCCACCCAACTTTACATTTGGTACTATGCATTGGGGCATGTAGCATTCGTCCGTAGGACTGCCAGATGGTGAGGCGTGATTCATCTCTCCAGAGAACACGTTTCCACTGCTCCAGAGTCCAACGGTGGTGAGCATTACACCACTCCAACCGACGCTCGGCATTGTGATCTTAGGCTTGTGTGCGGCTACTTAACAATGTAAACTCACTTCATGGAGCTCCCGACTAACAGTTGTTGTGCTGATGTTGCTTCCATCGGCAGTTTGGAACTCTGTAGTGAGTGTTGCAACCAAGGATAGATGATTGTTACGCGCTTCAGCAGTCCCATTCTGTGAGCTTGTGTGGCTGACCACTTGTGGCTGGGCCGTTGTTGATTCAAGACGTTTCAACTTCACAATAACAGCACTTACAGTTGACAGGGGCAGCTCTAACAGGACAGACATTTGACAAACTGACATCCTATGATGGTGCCACGTTGAATGTTGCTGAGCTCTTCAATAAGGACATTCTACTGCCAATATTTGTCTATGGAGATTGCATGGCTGTGAGCCTGATTTTATACACATGTCAGCAATGGGTGTGGCTGATATAGCCGAATCCACTAAGAGTCCACTAAGATGTATCCATATAATTTAGTATATGTAGTGTATGTAGGCTATATCATAAAAGTATATGTTTTATGACATCATTGATAAAAATTGACAGCAATGCTGATGAACAGCCTTGAAGATATCTTAATCCTTTACAAAAATGGTCACAAACAGAGATGAACTATGGTTGCAAGATGTTTCAGTTGAACCGTAACAAGAGCAGGAGAAGACCATGGATTTATTAGAACACAGCTGGGAGTTAAAACTTCTTAAGGATCTCTACAGATCGGTGTCCCATCCGCGGGGCAGTTTAGCTAACGTAGGCTAATGCGATTAGCATGAGGTTGTATGTAACAAGAACCTTCCCCAAGACATAGACATATCTGATATTGGCAAAAAGCTTAAATTAGTGTTAATCTAACTGCGCTGTCCAATTACAGTAGCTATTACAGTGAAAGAATACCATGCCATTGTTTGAGGAGAGTGCACAGTGATGAACTTGAAAAGTTATTAATAAACCAATTAGGCACATTTGGGCAGATTGATACAACATTTTGAACAGAAACGCAACGGTTCAATGGATTAGTCTAAAACTTTGCACATACACTGCTGCCATCTAGTGGCCTAAATCTAAATTGTGCCTGGGCTGGAATAATAATAAATATGGCCTTTCGCTTGCATTTCAAAGATACAACAAAAAAAACTGCCTTTTTTATCTTTTATCAGATCTAATATGCTATATCCTCCTACATTCCTTTCACATTTCTACCTCAAAGTGTTTCCTTTCAAATGATATCAAGAATATGCATATCCTTGCTTCGGGCCTGAGCTACAGGCAGTTAGATTTGGGTACGTAATTTCAGGCAAAAATTGAAAAAAGGGATGGATCCATAAATGAGTCACATCATAAAAATATGACATCATTTATGAATATTGACAGCTACCATGTTGATCGGTAAGCCTTGGAACAAATGTAATCCTTTACAAATGTCACAAACACTGTCTTGTTTGGCGTGACAATGGAAACTGGGCAGAAGAGCAAACAGAATATCGCGATGAGGTAAGATGGTGGACTGAACACATCGGTGGAGATCGCCTCAAGATAAAATAGTAATATTCAATATCTGTAAGTTAGACAAAATATTGTCATTTTACATACTCTTGCGTTAAAATCTTCAATCTGGTAACAACACAAAACAAATCATATTATGAAAACAAGCAACACCCAAAGATTTTAGGATGGTTAGCTGAAGCGTAACACTTTTCTTCTCATGCACCAAAACTCAAGAGTGCACCAAAATGTGCAGAAACAGAATACGAGAATGGTTAAATTTGATAACACCATCTGCTTAAATTCACCCACGAAAGAGTAATTCAAGAAGATCTAGCCTAAATTAATATTCCCATGAAATTGATCGAGATCAGTCAAATGATTGGCATGGAGATGCAGTTTGGATGTTTCACCAGTAAAACGTGAATAATTATTATTCACAATTGACAGTGATGATGCCCAATTTGGAAATTTGCTAGCCTATGCCTAACTTGCTGTTTGAGGCTATTAAAATACACATTTCTCTTGAGACAATTTGTGGGCATAGGCAGACATTGCAAATGGAGGATTAATTTTATTCATATGCTATAATGACAGGCTATTTAATTGGCTACATCTGTCGGTACAAAATTCAAACTCATCCCCCCCCCCAAAAAAATGTGCTTCCTCACCTAAAGAAATAGCACTATACCACTGGGCAGACCAATACAATGATTAGGATCGATGTATAATTAACAGAGTAAATAAATATGCATGCAATACAACAATCATATGAGCAACTGTTCCATAATATAAAGAAATGCAATGGTATAGCATCTAGACATCAGTATGAATATAAATTCAACAGAAAGTTTATACTGTCAACTGCGTTTATTTTCAGAAAACTGTGTAAATATGTGGATGAACATAACAAGATTCAACAATTGAGACATAAACTGAACAGGTTCCACAGACATGTGACTAACAGAAATGGTATAATGTGTCCCTGAACAAAGGGGGGGACAAAATCTAAAGTAACAGTCAGTATCTGGTGTGGCCACCAGCTGCATTAAGTACTTGGTACCATTTGAAAGGAAACATTAAAGGTAAATCAAGGCAGGCAAGAGTCGTAATCCAAATCAGAGTCAGGCAGGTTCAAGGTTCAGGCAGGTTCAAGACATCAAGCAATCGGTACAGTGGTTCCTCCTTAAAAGTTGCGAGCTTACACCGCGGGACTAAGAGGTACCCAGCGCCATGGCTTCATTGCTCCAGACCACCACAAGGGGGAGTTAGCGCACTCATTATGCATTTGGATTCCAAGATTTTATACGATCAATCGTATCGAATTGTTCCAATGACGCAGAGCCACCCCTCCCTGGTGACTTTCTTCAGCAAAGATGGCTGACAAAACATTACGGGGAGGCAACTGTAAGTAGTTATAGCATCATAACGAGTCAAACAAAAAAGTACAATTGAGAGGAATATGTTAGTTAATGTAGAGACAAACGATTGTGCATATTTTTGTCGTAAAGTTAATTTACCAAAATCGCTAATTTAAAAAAAAATTCTGTCATATCCAATACCAGGTGTATCAAGCTCCATTCTGTGAATGATGCTGTGTCTGCATGTATGTATTACAATTATAAACTTCAACAGTGTTTACGGCTCCTGTGGCATCAAAGATTACACATTGTAACTATGCAATAGACAAGAAACATGATTTTGAAATTCAAATATACAGAATAAAAAACAGTACATCCTGCCAGTACGCCCACAAGCGTGCTGAATGACGCATGGAAGAGAGCAAGGAATGAGATGGGAGTAACAAAACAGGATATTTGCTCTGAGACCTGTATAATAATGGAATGAAACATGCAGGGAGCACGTTTCGAACCCTCAACATTCTAGCCCAAAGTACAGCAAGCTATCGACTGTGTTCAAATGTATTAATTGGGGTTGGCCGATTGTTGATGAAAACACTTTATCTATTGGAATCTTTAACATGTGGAAAGGGGAAAAAGCATTATTATTAGTTTTTCACAAGCGAAGCAGGATGGGCTATAAACTGAACAATAGACTATTAAACCTTTACTAAAGAATTGTCTAACAGCCGAACTAGGTGGGTCCCCCCCTCCCCAACTTGCAACACATAATTTGTATCTATCTTTCCACATCTGCCTAAACAAGTAGCTACCTACACATGGTTAATGTTCTAATATATATTTATTTATATAGAGCTGAAGTTTGAAGTTTACATACACTTAGGTTGGAATCATTAAAACTCATTTTTCAATCACTCCACAAATTTCTTGTTAACAAACTATAGTTTGGGCAAGTCGGTTAGGACAATTTTTTCAACAATTGTTTACAGACAGATTATTTCACTGTATCACAGTTCCAGTGGGTCAGAAGTTTACATACATGAAGTTGACTGTGCCTTTAAACAGCTTGGAAAAATCCAGAAAATTATGTAATGTCTTCAGAATCTTCTGACAGGCTTATGGACATAATTCGAGTCAATTGGAGGTGTACCTGTGGATGTATTTCAAGGCTTAGCTTCAAACTCAGTGCCTTAATGCTTGATATCATGGGAAATCAAAATAAATCAGCCAAGACCTCCACAAGTCTGGTTGTAGACCTCCACATGTCTGGTTCATCCTTGGGAGCAATTTCAAACACCTGAACGTATACCACGTTCATCTGTACAAACAATAGTACGCAAGTATAAACACCATGGGACCATGCAGCCGTCATTCCGCTCAGGAAGGAGACTCATTCTGTCTCCTAGAGATGAACTTATGTTGGTGTGAAAAGTGCAAATCAATCCCAGAACAACAGCAAAGGACCTTGTGAAGATGCTGGAGGAAACAGATACAAAGTATCTATATCCACAGTAAAACGAGTCCTATATTGACATAACCCAAAAGGGCGCTCAACAAGGGAGAAGCCACTGCTCCAAAACCGCCATAAAAAAAGCCAGACAACGGTTTGCAACTGCACATGGGGACAAAGATCTGATGAAACAAAAGTAGAACTGTTTGCCTATAATGACCATTGTTATGTTTGGAGGAAAAAGGGGGAGGATTGCAAGCTTAAGAACACAATCCCAACAGTGAAGCACGGGGGTGGCAGCATCAAGTTGTGGGGGTGCTTGCTACAGGAGGGACTGGTGCACTTCACAAAATAGATGGCATCATGAGGTGGAAAATTACGTGGATATATTGAAGCAACATCTCAAGACATCAGTCAGGAAGATAAAGATTGGTCGCAAATGGTTCTTCCAAATGGACAATGACCCCAAGCAGACTTCCAAAGTTGTGGCAAAATGGCTTAAGGACAACAAAGTCAATGTATTGGACAATGTATTGGCCATCACAAAGCCCTGACCTCAATCCTATAGAACATTTGTGGGCAGAACTGGAAAAGCATGTGCGAGCAAGGAGGCTTACAAACCTGACTCAGTTACACCAGCTCTGTCAGGTGGAATGGGCCAAAATTCACCCAACTTATTGTGGGAAGCTTGTGGAAGGCTACCCGAAATGTTTGACACAAGTTAAACAATTTAAAGACAATGCTACCAAATACTAACTGAAAGTATGCTTCTGATCCACTGGGAATGTGATGGGAATGTGATGAAAGAAATATACAATGAAATAAATCATTCTCTCGAATATTATTCTGACATTTCACAGTCTTAAAAAAGTGGTGATCCTAACTGACCTAAAACAGGGAATTTTTACCAGGATTAAATGTCAGCAGTTGTGAAAAACTGAGTTTAAATGTATTTGGCTAAGGTCTATGTAAACTTCCGACTTCAACTGTATATATCGATGGTTCGAATTCAGGCTGTGTCACATCCAACTGTGATTGCGAGTGCCATAGGGCGGCGTACAATTGGCCCAGCGGATTTGGCCGGGGTATGCCTTCATTGGCCGGGGTCGGCGGGTGCTGAAAATATAGCTAGCTTGTTATGCAAGTGTTGCACACCAACAGATGGTGAAAACCTACACCAGTAGAGCAATTAATTTCAACAATGATATTTATTTTAATTTACTTTACAAACAGCAAGAGCACTTAATTGGAGTTTATTATATTAAATAACTTAACTGGCTGATGTAGGCTATAAGGTTTTATTAGGCCTACTTACATTTGCAACTGGTTAAAAATGTAGCATCCTACATAAACAATCCTTTAAAGAAAAAAAAGTCTGCACGTTCGATCTAAACAATGTAACTAATAATTAAATGTGCACATGTGTAAATCTTAAATCCCTAAAAGTAATTGGAAAGGTAAATACAAATGATGTGTGACACAATAAAGAATGGAACAAGATGTAAACAAAATGCTCTGTTTTTATTTACAGTAGTGATGGACAACTGGAGGCATTTTGAAAACAGGTTTTCAAACACTTGTTTTTCACAACTGTAGCAGGTGTAGCCCGTCATGCAAATGTTCCCTATTAGCAGGACAATTGACTTTTTATTAACCAGCTACTGCTGAGAAAAATCCCTCAACTTGCAATGTATTCGATGCTTATTAAGTACTCTAAAGTGTTGCATTTCTAACTCAAAACAGCTGTACCGTATTTGACCAGAGTACCATCTTCCAAATATTTGGGGAGTCTTCCACATGCCTTTTGGTGAACACCAAACGTGTTTGCTAATTCTTTTCTTTCACTTCTTCGGGCTCAGGGGCAGTATTCGGAAGTTTGGATGAATGAGGTTCCCAAAGTAAACTGCCTGTTACTCAGGTCCAGAAGCTAGGATATGCATATAATTGGTAGTATTGGATAGAAAACACTCTAAAGTTTCCGAAACTGTTTGAATAATGTCTGTGAGTATAACAGAAAAGATATGGCAGGCAAAACCCTGAGGACAAAATCCATCCAGAATTTGTTTTTTTAAATCTCATGGGAATATAAAAGGAAAACCTCCCAGTTTGCAGTTCCTATGGCTTCCACTAGATGTCAACAGTCTTTAGAAAGAGTTTCAGGCTTGTTTTTTGAAGAACGAGCTAGAATTTGTAGTTTTTGTAAGTGCTCCCATTTTGACTGTAGTGTTTGTTGCGCGTTCCGGTGAGGGCGTGCACTCACTATTTATCTCAGGTAATGGTCTCCGTTATTCTCCGTCTTAAATTTGATTGTTTATTTACATATTAGGGTACCTGAGGATTGATTAGGAAAGTTCTTTGATATGTTTGGAAGAAGTTTATTGGTAATTTACGGGATTCATTTGTATGCATTTTGAATGAGGGAATCTGGTGGATTACGGAGTCAAGCGCACCAATGAAACTTACTTTTTTGGGATATAAAGAAGGACTTTATCGTAGCTTTGTAGCTGGGACAAAGTTAAGTGATTTATTTTATTGTTATTTCTGATTTCCGTGATGCCTCTGCTTGGTTGGAAATGTATGTAATGCTTTTGTGTGTGGTGCGCTGTCATTAGATAATCGCATGGTGTGCTTTTGCCATAAAGCCTTTTTGAAATCTGACAAAGCGGCTGGATTAACAAGAAGTTAAGCTTTTAACTGATGTATAAGACTTGTATTTTCATGAATGTTTAATATTACGACTTTTGTCACTTGAATTTGGTGCTCTGCAATTTCACCTGATGTTGGCCAGGTAGGATGGTAGCATCCCAATGTCCACTGTGGAGCTTTCCAGCTCCTTCAGGGTTATCTTTGGTCCCTTTGTTGCCTCTCTGATTAATTCCCTCCTTGTCTGGTCCGTGAGTTTTGGTGGGCGGCTCTTTCTTGGCAGGTTTGTTGTGGTGCCATATTCTTTCCATTTTTTAATAATGGATTTAATGGTGCTCAGTGGGATGTTCAAAGTTTCAAATATTTTTATATAACCCAACCCTGATCTGTACTTCTCCACAACTTTATCCCTGACCTGTTTGGAGAGCTCCTTGGTATTCATGGTCCTGCTTGCTTGGTGATGACCTTTGCTTTGTGGTGTTGCAGACTCGGGGGCTTTTCAGAACATGTGTATATATACTGAGATCATGTGACAGATCATGTAACACTTAGATTGCACACAGGTGGACTTTATTTAACTAATTATGTGACTTCTGATGGTAATTGTTTGCCCCAGATCTTATTTAGGGGCTACTTACCACTTTTCAGGGGTTTTTTTTGTTATTTTTTCATTTCACTTCACCAATTTGGACTTTTTTGTGTATGTCGATTACATGAAATCTATAAATTACAGGTTGTAATGCAACAAAACAGGAAAAACGCCAAGGGGGATGAATACTTTTGCAAGAACTGTACTGGCTTTATATAGAAATTAGTGAGAATGTCTCAACCAATTTTCAAGAATTGCCTTTTTCTCGCTCACTCTAGGTTAAATGAATATTAATTCTCCAAAATATTGTTACTTTTTAAACAAAACGATTTATTTGTATTAATTAATTTAGAATTATATAAAATCCCCTTAGATATTCTCACAGATCCTAATGGAAAATGCCCCTTAATTAATTTAGAGTCCTCCAATCCTCTAAATGTAATTATTGGTGGAGAGTTACTTACTTTCGATATTTTGTAGGCCTACCATAGACGAAATGAGTCTAACTAGTGTTGAGTAATGTCTAATGAAAGCAAACAATTTAGAATCCTCCAATCCTGTATCCTACTCCCAACCATCACGTTGTACTGGTTCTATTTACAAATTAGTGAGAATGTTTCACCCCATGTTCAAGACTTGCCTTTCTCGCTCACTCTAGGTTAAATGAAAACAAACAAGGATTTTAACTAGGGTCTCCCACTTGCCCCACATTCAGAAATAGACATCACAATTATGAATAAAAACATATGAAATCAGTTAAGAACAGAGACAACCTACTCCTTCCTCCCTGTCAGGGTTCTCCACACAACACAGGGATTCTTTAGCTAAATAGCCCGGTACTGTACTGCCTACCATCACATTGTACAGTGCCATATTTTCCGTTCCATTCTAACATAAACCTAGGGGGTTTTCATTTAACATGGAATAGAAACACCATAATATTAATCAAATTAATTAAGCAAGTACCAGACCTACTCATTCCAGGTTTTTTCTTTATTTGTACTATTTCCTACATTGTAGAATAATAGTGAAGACATCACAGCTATGAAAGAACACATATGGAATCAGTTAAGAAAACATTCTTATTTACAAGGACAGCCTACTCCTTCCACCCCAACGGGGATTTGAACCCCGTTCTCCTACTTGCCCGGATTCTGTAGTACAGACATGACTTGCTCTCCCTTATATAAGGAATTAGGCACTTTCCCAGGTTTACTACAGTATGTATTGTAGTCTGCACAGTAGCCTAATGAACAAAAACATATTTCGTTAATAAAATAATCATAAAAAAATACTCTTTCAAAATGCAGATGTTGATTTAGTTATGGATCCATAACAAACTACTATGGGATAAAATATCACTGATTTACATAACGGAAAACCCTGAGGGTTTCATTTTTCATGGAATAGAAACACCATAATATTATTCAGATTAAGTAAGCAAATTCCAGTCAAAAGTTTGGATACAACTACTCATTCCAGGATTTATAAATATTTTCAATATTTTCTACATTGTAGAATTAATAGTGAAGACATCACAACTATGAAATAACACCGGTCTCCTGCATGCCCTACATTCTGTAGTACAGACATGGCCTGCTCTACCTTATGTAAGGATTTAGGCACGTTACAGTATGTATTTTTGCCTCACAGTAGCCTAATAAACAAATAAACACATTTTGTTAATAAAAGAATGATACAAATACTCTTTCAAAATGCAGATGTTGATTTAGTTATGGATTAATAACGAATTACTATGGGAATAAATATCAATGATTTACAGAAATATTGGAATAAATTTGTCTAATGAAGGCAAACAATTTAGAATCATCCGATCCTGTAGCGTACTCCCGATGTCAAATTGTACAACGCCATAGAAACCCTGAGGGTTTTGTCTTTGTTATGCAGGTGAATGAGGACCCAAAAGCAACTTAACGAAAACAGAGTCTTTATTCCAGTTTTAGACAAAGGTGATAATCCTGGATATTATCTTGGTGAAAGCAAAAACAGAAAAACTGAAATCCACTCGTCAGTAGAGAGGAATGACTGGAGACTCGACCACAGACTGCAGGTCGCTTCGGGAAGGCACCGGCCGTAGCTGACACTGACACCTGCTTACACGCAGCATCTGAAGAAGGTAAAACACGACAGGGCGAAACAAGGACACAGAACAGCGAACATCATACAAGGATCCGACAAGGACAGAAGCGGAAAACAGGGGGAGAAATAGGGGCTCTAATCAGAGGGCAAAATAGGGGACAGGTGTGAAAAGAGTAAATGAGGTAGTTAGGAGAATGAGGAACAGCTGGGAGCAGGAACGGAACGATAGAGAGAGAGAGCGAGGGGAAGAGAGGGATAGAAAGAGGGAAAGAACCTAATAAGACCAGCAGAGGGAAACGAATAGAAGGGAAGCACAGAGACAAGACATGATAACCAATGACAAAACATGACAGTCTTTCACTTTTCTCTGAATAGAAACACCATAATAGTAATCTAATTAATTCAGTTCAATCCAATATACTATGTTATTACAAAAAAGGTTTCAAATTCTCTGGTAATGCCAATACGGGACACTATCAAATGCTCTCAAAGATGCCATTTGGTGGTCAAACGAGCAATAAATTGCAGTAACAGAAAAAATGGCTGAGAATTAAATGACATGCCACAGAATGCTGCGGCAGAACGCAAGGTGTGACGCAGTATGATGCAACTTTTTAAGAAGCAACCACAGTAGGTCAAGACTGGGAAGACTAAGAAAAACAAAACCTAAAGGACAGGAAACACGGGAAAACGCTGGTAGGACAAGACGAACTGGCAACAGACAAACAGAAAATGCAGGGATAAATACACAGGGGATAATGAGGGGAGATGGGAGACACCTAATGATGGGTGGAGACAAGCACAAAGGCAGGTGAAACAGATCAAGGAGTGACAGTACCACCCCCTCTAGGGATGCCACCTGGCGTCCTACCTGGGTGCATATTTAGTTGAATGGGGTGCAGGCGATGGAACTCAGTGATGAGGGTTGGGTCCAGGATGTCCCTAGTGGGAACCCAGCACCTCTCCTCAGGGCCATAACCCTCCTAGTCAACCATGTACTGGAATCCCCTGCCTTACCCCGCAGTCAAACCCTCAGGAGGCGGGGCAACAGAAGGCGAACAGCAGAGGGGCTAAGGATGGGAAAAGGTCTGATAAAATGGGGGTAAAGTTTGGAGGACTCAACCCAGAGGGACAGATCCCGAGTGGACAGCCACACCCTCTGCCCAAGACAGTAGTGGGGAGAAGGGGTCCGGTGGCAATCCGCATGTCATGATACCTGGAGGTGGTCTTCAAAAGAGAGGCCTGGGCTCTCTTCCAGGTACAGTATGGCGATAGCGACGGACGAACATCTGGGCAGGTATGTTGACCTCTTCCTCTGGGAAGAGTGGAAGCTGATATCACAGGGAACACTCACAAGGCAAGAGACCCATAGCAGAACAGGGAAGGGTGTTGCAGGCACATTCCACCCACACAAGTTTCTGGCTCCAGGTGGTGGGATTGGTGATGAAGATGCAGCGAAGAGTAATCTCCAGGTCCTTATTGGCTCATTCTGACTGGCCGTTAGACTGGGGATGAAAACCAGTGGACAGGCTGGCCGATGACCCAATGAGGATGCACAATGCCTTCCAGATCCGGGACGAGAACTGCGATCGGAGATCATGTCAACCGGCAGTCCATGGGTGCTGCACCATGAGCTGGGCCATCTCCTTAGCTTAGGGAAACTTAGAAAGGGGAATAAAATGGGCAGCTTTGGAAAACCTGTCCACCACCCGTTAGGATGGTGGTGTTGCCATCTGGCGAAGGGAGTCCCGTGACAAAGTCCAAGGATATATGGGACCAGGGGCAGTGAGGAACAGGGAGTTGTTGAAGGAGGCCAGCCAGAGCTTGCCGTGGAGTCTTGTTCTGCACACACACATTACAGGCGGCAACGAATGCAGACATTCCAGGAACCATGGTGGGCCACCAAAACCTTGTCGTACGGAAGCCAAGGAAAAACGGGAGTCAGGATGACAGGTGAGTCCTGAGGAAAGTGCCCATTCCTGGAGCACAGGCAGAGTCCAGGACAAACATCCAATCATTCAGTTAGCTGGGCCCCCCGGGGTCAGCTGAAAACACTGTGCCTTGCGGACCAGACTCTCAATTCCCCAGATGATAGCAGCCGCTAGACAGGAAGTAGGGAGGATCGTCTCGGAGTCCAATGGTGTAGTAGCAGGGCTGTACAGACGTGAGAGTGCGTCAGGCCCCACATTCTTGGACCCCGGGCAGTAGGAGATGAAATTGAAATGAGTGAATAGCAGGGCCCATCTCGCCTGCTTGGAGTTGAGGTGCTTGGCAGTGCGGAGATATTCCAGGTTCTTATGGTCCGTCCACACCAAGAATGGCTGTTCCACACCTTCTAACCAGTGCCTACATTCCTCCAATGCCATCTTGACAGGACAGCCCCCACTCCGACGTCTGAGGTGTCGACCTCCACCACGAACTGATGGGATGGGTCCAGATGGATTAAGATGGGGGCCTGTAGTGAATCGCTGCTTGAGGTCTGAGAACGCCCGGTCAGCTGCTGGAGACCCTATGAACAGAACACTGGGAGAGGTGAGTGCAGAGAGGGGGGAAGCAGGGGTGCTGTAACCCCAGACGAAACAACGGTAGAAATTGGCAAACAACAGGAAACGTTCCAGCTGCACTCTGGATGTGAATTGAGACCAGTCCACCACCGCTCTCACCTTGTCAGGGTCCATCTGAAGATTACTTTCAGCGATGATGCATCCTAGGAAGGAGATGGTGGAGCAATGGAACTCGCATTTCTCTGCCTTCATCAAAATCTGGTTCTCCAGGAAACGCTGGAAGACCTGTCGGACATGTAGGATGTGTTCTTGAGCTGACCTGGAATAGATGAGGATGTTGTCTTGGTAGACAGACACAAAAAGGTCCACATGTCTCGGAGCACATCATTGACCAGGGCCTGTAACACTGCGGGAGCGTTGGTGTTCCAAATCCGAACGGCATCACCAGGTACTCGCAGTGCCTGCTAGCTGTGCTAAAGGCGCGTTCCGAAGGTCCTACTTGGAGAAGATGATCGCCCGCTGGTGAGGCTCGAAAGCTGAGGAGATGAGAAGAAACCTGAGCATGGCAAAACGGGCTCCAACCCATGATGGACCCCATAGCTCAGTCAATAAGTGGACTGTGCCTCTTGAGCCATGAAAAACCCAAAACCATGAGTACATGAGGAGACTGCAGGAGCAGAAACTGCATGGATTCGCTGTGGTTGCTTGACACTCACAGGTGGACAGGAACAGTACTGTGGTTGACTCTTCCAATCGAGCACCCATCCAGCGTTCTTGACGTCCATCGGAATGGAAAGGGGTTGAGTGGAGATGCCCAGCTCTGACACCAGGGTAGTGCCCATAAAGCTCTTTTCGGCCAGAGTCAATTAGCACTCAGATGGATTTGGACTGGCCTCCCCACAACAGGGTAGCATAGAGGGGGTTACGAGTAATAAGGGAGTAGTAAGGGATTGGAAACGAGTAATGTTCAGTCAGATGTTCTGTCATTAGCTTCTGGAAGTAGCTAGTAGCTTGGGTGCTTGACTTCTGTTGTTAGTACAGAACGCTCGGATCAACCCTTACCCAGCAATCTTCTGTTCCCAACCTTTATTCTTTTCCACAAACGGAGCAAGGGAAACAACTACTTCTAGGTCTCAGACCAGGTGACATCATGGATGGACCCTGATAGCGCAAACACAACTAACTACTCAGTCTCCTCGACTCTCCATATAGTGTGTTTCGACAGTCTGTAAAGTACCATGTATCTCAGGCATGGACTAACTATTGTATTAATTGACTTAATTTAGTCTTTTTCTATTATATTCCTCTTCAGTTGTGTACTTGTGTCTTGGTACGTCAATAAAACAAACTGAATCATTTGGATAGACAATTCCGAGTCTACACATAGTCCCCTCATTTGGGTGCAATATTACCATGGTAAGCTTCTAAAAAAATATTAGATCTATCTACATCTGTGATAGAATCATGACACCATGAAACCACTGTTTGTGAACTTCGGTTTTACATTATGGCATGTTGTATATACCAAGTTAGTGGTCTTATGGTAAGTGTCTGCCCTGAGATTGATAGGTTGGGAGATTGATCCCCAACTGAATCATACCAAAGACTGTAAAAATGGGACCCGATGCATCTCTGATTGGCACTCGTTATTCCAGCACAAGGCTACTTGTGTACACATACATTGGGGCAAAAAAATATTTAGTCAGCCACCAATTGTGCAAGTTCTCCCACTTAAAAGGCCTGTAATTTTCATCATAGGTACACTTCAACTATGACAGACAAAATGAGATAAGAAAATCCAGAAAATCACATTGTAGGATTTTTTATGATTTATTTGCAAGTTATGGTGGAAAATAAGTATTTGGTCACCTACAAACAAGCAGTATTTCTGGCTCTCACAGACCTGTAACTTCTTCTTTAAGAGGCTCCTCTGTCCTCCACACATTACTTGTATTAATGGCACCTGTTTGAACTTGTTATCAGTATAAAAGACACCTGTCCACAACCTCAAACAGTCACACTCCAAACTCCACTATTGCCAAGACCAAAGAGCTATCAAAGGACACCAGAAACAAAATTGTAGACCTGCACCAGGCTGGGAAGACTGAATCTGCAATAGATAAGCAGCTTGGTTTGAAGAAATCAACTGTGGTTAGAGTGTTGGACTCGTAACCGGAAGGTTGCAAGTTCAAATCCCCAAGCTGACAAGGTACAAATCTGTCGTTCTGCCCCTGAACAGGCAGTTAACCCACTGTTCCTAGGCAATCATTGAAAAATAAGAATTTGTTCTTAATTAACTGACTTGCCTAGTTAAATAAAGGTAAAATTAAAATTAGGAAATGGAAGACATACAAGACCACTGATAATCTCCATCGATCTGGGGCTTCGCGCAAAATCTCCCCCACAAGAACGGTGAGCAAAAATCCCAGAACCACACGGGGGGACCTAGTGAATGACCTGCAGAGAGCTGGGACCAAAGTAACAAAGCCTACCATCAGTAACACACCGCCAGGGACTCAAATCCTGCAGTGCCAGACGTGTCCCCCTGCTTAAGCCAGTACATGTGCAGGTCCGTCTGAAGTTTGCTAGAGAGCATTTGGATGATCCAGAAGAAGATTGGAAGAATGTCATATGGTCAGATGAAACCAAAATATAACGTTTTGGTAAAAACTCAACTCGTCGTGTTTGGAGGACAAAGAATGCTGAGTTGCATCCAAAGAACATCATACCTACTGTGAAGCATGGGGGTGGAAACATCATACTTTGGGGCTGTTTTTCTGCAAAGGGACCAGGACGACTGATCCGTGTAAAGAAAGAATGAATGGGGCCATGTATCATGAGATTTTGAGTGAAAACCTCCTTCCATCTGCAAGGGCATTGAGGATGAAATGATGAAACGTGGCTGGGTCTTTCAGCCTGACAATGACACACCGCCCGAGCAACGAAGGAGTGGCTTCGTAAGAAGCATTTCAAGGTCCTGGAGTGGCCTAGCCAGTCTCCAGATCTCAACCCCATAGAAAATCTTTGGAGGGAGTTGAAAGTCTGTGTTGCCCAGCAACAGCCCCAAAACATCACTGCTCTAGAGGAGATCTGCATGGAGGAATGGGCCAAAATACCAGCAACAGTGTGTGAAAACCTTGTGAAGACTTACAGAAAACGTTTGACCTCTGTCTTTGCCAACAAAGGGTATATAACAAAGTATTGAGATAAACTTTTGTTATTGACCAAATACTTATTTTCCACCATAATTTGCAAATAAATTCATTAAAAATCCTACAATGTGATTTTCTGGATCTTCTTTCTTCTCAGTTTGTCTGTCATAGTTGAAGTTTACCTATGATGAAAATTACAGGCCTCTCTCATATTTTTAAGTGGGAGAACTTGCACAATTGGTGGCTGACTAAAATACTTGTTTGCCCCACTGTACTATCAAATGTGGTATAGATAGAGAGGCAACAACTCTACAAATGCTTTGGCTGTTAGGCCATCATCACTGTTTGTTGAGTGATTGTCATCAGGATTGACATACAGCTCACTGTTTTGAAAACACAGTAGCCCAGATGAAGTTGTAGATACCATGTTTTGTATCAATTCCAATTGTAATACCTGCTCTCTCAACTTTTACAGTATCTACTTCATACAAGAAAGCCTCAGCCCTTTCATTAGCCCACCCTCCCCCATTCACACACACATACCAAGACACCCGCATCATCCTCAATGATCAAAATGAAAGGAACTACATTGATGAGGGGCACTATTCTTACCAAACAGATGCTAATGATAATTTGAGATAATAGCTGTGATCCTTTCCCCTGCTCTCCCCTGCTGTGCTTTCCTTCTCCCGCTCTCATTCATTATGACTTTCCCCGGCACAGGCTGCCAAAACAACAAATCAGTGACTCTTTGGGTTTAGCACCACTTAGCACTTATTGTGCTTATTCAGCAGCTTGTTTGCAAGGGGAGATGGATACGTGGCGTGATAAGTGATCTCACAGCATTCATTCTCTGATTTAGGTGGGGAACTAAATCAGAGTTATAGTGCCTCGGCGGCCATTATGAAATATACCAACGCGTTGGTGTAAATCTTCATTCTGCCCCAGCTTTATACTCAGTCATGGAGGAAATCATGATTTGTTAACTGTGTGTTAGTCATAAATAGGTACGTTAACATGTGTAATCCCTTCCTAATTGGCCATCATAAAAAAATGGGAAAGTTGAAAACTCAGGTTTGTGGCCTGCCCAGATAGGCTACAGTAGCTCTATTCACACGGTATCATGTGGCTTATCTGACACAGTTAAGTGAAATATGCTTTCCATGGTTACTGTCACCGGTCTACTAAACACCAGTCCTGGCAATCCATCTTTACCCACACCTGGCAACCATCATTACACACACGTCTCATCATCAGTCACACCTAGACTTCATTACTTCCTTGATTACTTACCCTTTATATAGCACTCTTTTGTTATCAGTCATCAGGTAGTATTATTTATGTTTCTATGTCAGACGCTTCTCTTGTTTTGTATCGCTCCATGTTCGTTACTTTCAAACTCACTAACTGCACCTGCATCCTGACTCCCTACATCTACGTTACAGAATACTACCTCAGCAAATGGAAGCAGCAGTTCACTAAGACATCTCCCAGATAATCGGCGAACAAGGACACCTACTTCATTAATAGCTGGCTCATTTGGGGACGGCTATGGATGAGGTCATGCGTGTTATATAAGGGCGTCATATTCAGACAGCTGAGGATTCTCTAACACAAGTCGATCCAGTATCCCAGCCCATCCAGCAGTCCGTCATGGTCAGCAATGCCTGATTGTCCCTCCCGGACAAATATGACAGGACTCCATTGAAATGCTGTGGCTTCCTACTCCAGTGCTCCCTCTATTTCACTCATCAGATGACAGCCCCCACCATCGCGAGGTCCAAGCTTGCCATGGGTATTTCTCTGCTGACTGGACGGGTGTTGGAGTGAGCCACGGCCGTCTGGGAGAGAGGCCATCATCACTGTATGTTGAGTGCCTCTGTCATCAGGATTGACATACAGCTCAATGTTTTGAAAACACAGTAGCCCAGATGAAGTTGTAGACACCATGTTTTGTATCAATTCCAAGTGTAATTGCTGGGTTCTTATGAGGGGTTCAGGGGGATCTTCGACCATCCACCAGAGGGCAGAGAGGGGGGTGAGTGTTTACTCCAACTATGGCAGGGTGGCCAGATCACGGCGGAGTACGCACTCATCTTTTGGACAGTGGCAGCATCCAGTGATGGAATGAGCCGGAGCTCCGCAACCTAATCAGAAAAGGATTGCGCAAAGAGGTCCAGATGGAGTTGGCGTTCCGAGATGACAACCTATCTTTGGACACCCTCATCGCGATGACCATCCGTCTGGATAACCTTCTTTTGGAGCGTCAGTACCCCCATCGCCTCTCTCCCTCCTCCATTGATCATTCTGAGTCAGAGCCTGAACCCATGGAGGTGGGGGCCACACGTCTCTCCGCGGCTGAGTGATGCTGTTGTAGACAGCTGGGGCTCTGTCCTTATTGCGGACAGGAGAGGTACCAGCTTCAACAGTGTCCGTTACGTTCTAACCGAGGGTCCACAGAAACAGAGGGACAGCCACGTGGGTTAGGTTTGAGTATTGCATCATTATCACTTTCCACCAAAACTTTCCTAGTAATGATTTCACTGGCTGGCTGTCCTTCATGTTTTGTTTCTGTAGCTCTAGTGGACTCCGGTGGAATGGGAATTTTATTGACCAGACCCTCGCCTCCTTCCTTAACATCACCTCATACCCTCTCTCCTCTCCTTGTCCGGTTCAAGCACTGGATAGTCAATCCCTGGGATCCGGGACAAATCACACACATCACAGCACCAGTTATCGTCACCGTGGAATCCATACATCAAGAAAGGCTTCCCTTCCTCTTCAGTGAACCCGTACACAAGATCAATCTCGCCCTCCCATGGCTTCAACGTCTCATGGCCGAGGATGAAAATCACAGACTGGGCACACGAATGCTGGAAGATCTGCTTACCCTTTCCCTGTGGTTCCACGTTGGTTTAGTGTCCTGTGGTTGTCCTTCAGCCCAACATCCCGGAGGTATACCAAAATCTTCAGGAGGTATTTTATAAGACCTGCGCCACCTGTCTTCCTCCTCATTGTGACTGTTCCATCGACTTGTTTACAGGCTCTGCACCTCCGAGTGGCCGCATCTACACTCTGTCGGTGGTTGACACAAAGGATATGGGGGAGTACATCCAGGAGGCTCTCTGACATCATCAAATACAAAAATCTGAATTCCATCACCGCTACCCTCTCCCATTGGTGCAGGCCGTGTTTGAACAACTCCGCGGGCTCGGTTTTTCAACAAGTTGGGCCTGCAGAGTGCCTACAATTTGATCCGCATCCGGGGATGAAGGGGGATGAATGAAAGACGGCATTCAGCAAGATGTCTGGTCACTACGAGTACTTGGTGATGCCTTTTGGATTGTGTGTTCCACATTGTGTGTTCAGTGTTTCAGGCATCCGCCAACGAGGTCTTCCAGGACATGTTTGGAAGCCAGGTGGTATATCGACGACATCATGGTCTACTCGGCTACCTTGGAGGAGCACATCGCTCACGTCCGGGTAGTCCTGGAATGTCTCCTGGCCAACGACCTGTACATCAAGATGAAGTGCCAATTCCATCAGGAGGAGGGCTCCTTTTTCCGTTACCAGATTAGCCCGCAAGAAGTTATGATGGATGAGCCTTCCGCCTGCTGAAGGGTCATTTCACCTCCTTTCAAAAAGCCTTTACGGTGAAAGCATACCATGCGATTATCTAAGGACAGCACCCCACATCAAAATACTTTTTCAACCAGCACCAACTTCACAAAAATCATAAATAGCGATACAATAACACTTACCTTCAAAGATCTTCCTCTGTTTGTAATCCCAAGGGTCCCAGCTACACAATGAATGTTCATTCTGTTCGATAAAGTCCTTTATTTACAAAAAGTCAGTTTAGTTGGTGCCATTGATCCACTCCTTCAACATGCATACAAAGGGATCCAAAAAGCTACCGGTAAACTTTGTCCAAACAAGTCAAGCAATGTTTCTAATGAATCCTCAGGTACCCTAATATGTAAAGAAACAATACTATTTCAGTCCTGGTGAGAATACCTTGGATAAACTACAATTACTTTTTCATTTTTCAAGAAACAAGGTTGAAACCCTTTCTAAAGACTGTTGATATCTAGTGGAAGCCATAGGAACTGCAATCTGGGTCCTGTTTTTTTGTATATCCCATAGGCTAATATTGAAAAGGCCTGTGACCTCAAAAGAAAAACATTTCCAGGTGGATTTTCCTCGAGTTTTCACCTGCCATATCAGTTGCGTTATACTCACAGACATTATTTTAACAGTTTTAGAAACGTCATAGGGTTTTCAATCCAATGCTACCAGTTATATGCATATCCTAGCTTCTGGGCCTGTGTAAAAGGCAGTTTTATTCAGCGTATGTGACACAAAGTTTGATTTGTTATCCTGGAGGTGCTTTCCTTGAGCATGATATGCCGGCATAGGCGTGGATGGGCAAGACCATGCAGACAGCTCGGTAGAAAATAGTAAGAATAAAGAAAAACTCTGGAATGAGTAGGTGTGTCCAAACTTTTGACTGGCACTGTAGGTATTATGGTGGAAACTCCTGCTAGCCCATGCGTCCACCAATTCAATGTGTTTAGATTTGTGGGTAGTTGTGAACAAGTGCACTCTTCGGGAGAAAGGAGGTATTATTGGGATGCATTCCATGATTCCAAGCCGTAAGAGAAAGTGGAATGGAAATTCCACCCTTTTCCAACCTCAAATTCATCATCTCCAGCCATACTCTAACATTACAATGACTATGTGATGTGTATGGGTTTCTACATTTTGTAGTCAATGGATAGAAGATACAGTGACTTCAAAAAGTATTCATACCCTTTGACATATTCCACATTTTGTTGTGTTAGCCTGAAATCAGAATGGATTACATTGATTTATTTTCTCACCCATCTACACACAATATTATTTATTTAGTGAAAATGAAATACATAAATATCTAATTTACATAAGTATTCATACCCCTGATTCAATACTTTGTTGAAGCACCTTTGGTAGCGATTACAGCTGTGAGTCTTTCTGGGTAAGTCGTTAAGAGATTTGCACACCTGGATTGTACAATACTTGGACAGTATTCTTTAAGTTATTCTTAAAGCTCTGTCAAGTTGGTTGTTGATCATTGCTAGACAGTCATTTTCCGATCTTGCCATAGATTTTCAAACCGTTTTAAGTCAAAACTGTAACTAGGCCACCCAGGATCATGTCGTCTTTGTAAGCAACTCCGGTGTATATTTGGCCTTGTGTTTTAGGTTATTGGCCTGCTGAAAGGTGAATTAATCTCCAACTGTCTGGTGGAAAGCAGACTGAACAGACTCTGCTTAGCTCCATTCTGTTTATTTTTACTCTAAAAAACTCCCCAGTCCTTAACAAGCATACCCATAAACATGATGCAGCCACCACTGTGCTTGAAAGTATGGACAGTGGTACTCAGTAATGTGTTGTGTTGCTCTGCCCCACAGTTTGTATTCGGGACAAAAAGTTCATTACTTTGCCAAAATGTTTGCAGTATTACTTTAGTTCTTTGCCGATCCACCTTGTTTTCCCGCACACCTGGTTTGCATTCCCTCATTACTCGTCTTGCATATAACCCTCTCTTTCCCCCCATGTCTGTGTGTGGAATTGTTATATGTAAATGTATGTGTATTCCAGGCTGGTTTGCGCAGGGTTATTATAACCTGTGTGTGTTTAGTTTTCTGGGTGCCGTGTTTTGTTCGCCTCAATAAAGGGCTCCGTTGGCTACCCATTTCTGCTCTCCTGCGCCTATACTTTCAATCATCTTCCCGCAATAGGAGGGTAAACGTTTGCCTGACGACTCATCCTGAATTGAATTCCTCTGCTCTATCGATCGCTCGATTCATCAGCCTGAACTTACCATCCTATAAGTCGTTTGTGCTGGTGTCAAAAAAAATGTATTCATGAGTTGTGTAGACCACAGTGGTCCAACCCATCGGTTTCTGGAATCAGTCAGAACAGTTTAAATGTGTTCGCACTCGAGGAATCATCTGGGAGGAAGCAAATCCAGACTGATCGTGGAGAAGAAACGTTAGTGGGCAAGGTAAACGCTTGCGCAAAATAAAAAAGGTGCATAAATAGAGTTACCTGTATTTACCCTCAACTACACCGCTGCCAACTACCATAGGAGTTACAGCACAAAGAGATCTGGGACCAGGCTATGTGCCACCCACTCTTCTGACATGACTGGGGATTTTGCCTTCCAAACAGACAAAGATATTACAGGAAACATACAATGCACTTGGCTCTTGAACTCTCCACACAAGTTGAATTCTGCCAATAATCGGGAGATCCATTTGGCGGTGCACAATTGGCCCAGGGTAGTCCGGCTAGGGGGGGGATTTGGCATGGGGTGCTTGATTTGGCTCATTGCACACTAGTAACTCCTTGTGGCGGGACGGACGCCTGCAGGCTGACCTCGGTCGTCAGGTAAACAGTGTTTCCTCTGACACATTGGTGCGGCTGGCTTCCGGATTAAGTGGGCGGGTGTAAAGAAGCGTGGTTTGGCGGGTCATGTTTCGGAGGACGCCCTTGACAATTTCCTCAGCAATATACACACAATACCACATAATGACAAAGTGAAAACATGTTGCAAATGTGTTAACAACAGAAAACAGAAACACCTATTTTACATAAGTATTCAGACCCTTTGCTATGAGACTCGAAATTGAGCTCAAGGGCATCGTGTTTCCATAGGTCATTCTTCAGATGTTTCTACAACTTGATTGGAGTCCAGCTGTGGTAAATTCAATTGATTGGGCATGATTTGGAAAGGCACACACCTGTCTATATAAGTTCCCACAGTTGCATGTCAGAGCAAAAACCAAGCCATGAGGTCGAAGGAATTGTCCGTAGAGCTCCAAGACAGGATTGTGTCCAGGCACAGATCTGGGGAAGGGTACAAAAACATTTCTTCAGCATTGAAAGTGGCCAAGAACACAGTGGCCACAATCATCTTAAATAGACGAGGTTTGGAATCACCAAGACTCTTCCTAGAGCTGGCCGCCCGGGAAAACTGAACAATCGTGGGAGAAAGGCCTTGGTCAGGGAGGAGACCAAGAACCAGATGCTCACTCTGACAGAGCTCTAGAGTTCCTCTGTGGAGATGGGAGAACCTTCCAGAAGGACAACCATCTCTGCAGCACTCCACCAAGGAGGTTATGGTAGAGTGGCCAGACAGAAGCCCATGAGAAACAAGAATCTCTGGTCTGATGAAACCAAGATTGAACTCTTTGGCCTGAATGCCAAGCGTCACTTCTGGAGGAAACCTGACACCATCTCTATGGTGAAGCATTGTGGTGGCAACATCATGCTGTGGTGATGTTCTTCAGTGGCAGTGACTGGGAGACTTGTCAGGATAGAGACAAAAATGAACAGAGCAAATATGAAAACCTGATATGGAGCGCTCAAGACCTCAGACAGGGGCGAATGTTCACCTTCCAACAGGACAACGACCCTAAGCACACAGCCAAGACAATGCAGGAGTGGCTTCGGGACAAGTCTCTGAATGAGTGGCTCAGCCAGAGCCCGGACTTTAACTCTATCGAACATCTCTGGAAAGACCTGAAAATAGCTGTGCAGCAACGCTCCCCATCCAACCTGTCAGGGCTTGAGAGGATCTGCAGAGAAGACTGGGAGAAACTCCCCAAATAGTTTTTTACTTAACCTTTATTTAACTAGGCAAGTCAGTTAGGAACAAATGGTTTACTATAACGGCCTACCCTGGCCAAACCTGGATGACGCTGGGCCAATTGTGCGCCACCCTATGGGACTCCCAATCACTGCCGGATGTGATGCAGCCTGGATTCGAACCAGGGATTACATTGACACCTCTTGCACTGTGCCTTAGACCGCTGCGCCACTCGGTGTGCCAAGCTTGTAGCATCATACCCAAGAAGATGCGATGCTGTAATCAATGCCAAAGGTGCTTCAACAAAGTACTGAGTAAAGGGTCTGAATACTTATGTAAATGTGATATTTCGATTTTTCTTAAAAATTTGTTAAATGTCTAAAAAACATGTTTTGCTTTGTTATTATGTGGTATTGATGAGGGGGGTGAAACAATCGTGCTGACACAAACACTACACATAGACAATCACCCACAACTCACAATGACAAAACAGGCTACCTAAATATGGTTCCCAATCAGAGACAACGACTAACACCTGCCTCTGATTGAGAACCATATCAGGCCAAACACAGAAACAGACAAACTAGACATCCAACATAGAATGCCCACTCAGATCACACCCTGACCAAACAAAACATAGAAACATACAAAGCAAACTACGGTCAGGGCGTGACAAAGGGTTCTGAATACTTTCCGAAGGCACTGTATATACAAAAAAATATATGGGGGATTGGGAAAGCTGCCGACAATCTACAATCTATCTGCACTAATAAAGCGGATCTAACACCCCCCCCCCCGTTAAAAAAACAAAAACAACAACAGGTACCTCCTAAGGTAAAAGTAATAGGTCACGTCTTACTTAGCTTTGTGGAGCCTGTGTCTTGTCAGTGTAGACTAGAATAGACGATCCAGGGACGAAGCCCATGTGATTTACCCATGTGAGAGAATGGTATCTCCCCTAATCTCTGTTCACTTGGCATCCAGCCACATTTCAAAGAGCCCGAAGGTGACGGCGGGGGCAGAAATATTCCATCAAATTAAAGTCTGATGTAATGAAAGCCGACCAAGTAATTGTCGAATCAAAGCTTCTCTATTTCTCATCTTCTTCTTTTCCAATTGAGCTGCAATCAAGCAAATCTCAGGTGGCACCAGGACGGGTGGGCAGCAGTAAATATGGCAGCACTTCTAATTAAGTCCTCATGTTCCAGTTGCTTTATTGTGCTCGGACTGCACACCGCCGGTAATAATTAAAGTCGTGCCCCCTTTATGAATGTGTTTTATGCACTAATTTAATTAACTTTGTTAATCAGAGGAAGAGAGAGAAAGAAAAGAGGAGAGCATATCTGCGGCGGCCTTTCTTATTTATTTTGCTCGGAGCCAACCCAGTAATATTGCATTATGCTTTGGTGGCCCATAATTGGATCTGATAATGATAAATTATGGAACATTTACGAAAGATAAAACATTGCCCAAGAGCTTGTTACGAGCGGAAACCGTAGAAATAAAAATGAAAGGTGGGATAGGGCCTTATTCCCAGAGCCGGCAAGGTGGGGGGGGGCTCTCTGGCCTTTTGCCACCAATTACATGTTTTGCTTTAAGAGAGGGAGAATAACAACGATAAACAATGCAGCAATACCTGTGGAGGAGTAGATAAGAGGCAGCAAAAGTGGACTTTGTTTGAACCAGAAGTAGAATAGAAAGTATGTCGGAATGTGACGGGTGGGTCTGAAGGAGCCACTCATTAACTTCATGGTTAGCGCTTAACGAGAGCGATCGGCGAGCAACGGCCTGACATGAAACAGTAAGTGGCTGTGATGTCGAGGTAAACATGCTTGTTCAAATGCAAAAACAAGCCATGAAGACGTTATTGGCAAGCTCCAGGAACATTTGAGTTGTAGTGAGCAACCCCTTGCAGCTCTCTTTGAGCCAGAGATGAGAGTTGAAGGGAGAGGACGAGAGAGATTGAAGCTACAGACGTGCGACACTCGCGCTCCAGCTGTCAGTCAAACTGGAATGGAGGATGGTATTTGAAGGTTTCTACCAAGAACCATTTTATCATCTGAAGGTTTTTTGAGTGGACAAAATCACAAATATAGTACCTATTTAATCAAAACCCCTAACTCGACTCCCGATTACTACAAACCTTCAAATAAGTTTCATTTCAAAAAGTTACTATTTTTGCACTGGGAGAATACACGCAGTTGTAGATTCATGCACTCAACAAAACAATATTCAAGTGTAAAACAAAAACAAACATGAACAATACTACTCTAATTTATACAGGAGGAAGAAGGGGCAGGAGAATAGCAGAGAGATGAGGAGGGGCCAGGAGCAGTAGAGAGAGGAGGTGGTGGAGAGGGCAGTGGTAGGGCACAAGGGTGACAAGGTCAGAAGAGGAGCAGAAGGACACAAGGGCTTCTTGGAGAGAGATCCATAAAAATAAATCCCTATTGAGGGATTCTTCCAAAAGAGAGAGCGAAAGGGCCAGAATGAGCTGATGGTATGTTGGCTTTCATGCCAAGTGTGTGGGACGATAAGGAAGCTAATGTGGGAGCCAGAGTGAAGCATCAAAATTCTTAGTGAGATGGATTTTCTATACAGAAGGATTCATCTCTTGATGCTGTTGCACCCCATTGAAGCCTCTCGTATCAAATTACAGCTTTCTAACTTGAGTCAGTATACAATTGAGATCCAATTTTCATCATAACAGAAATTCATTTAACAGGTTACCTTGAGTAAGGCCCATAATGTCTGCCTGTCATATGTGCTTAAATTTCCTAGCCACAGCAAAAGGGGTGGGTGGATGGGAAAGGAAACTCCTTGCCCTCAGAACAGCCTCAATTTGTTGGGGCATGGACTCTACAAGGTGTCGAAAGAATTCTACACAGATGCTGGCCCATGTTGAATCCAATGCCTCCTACAATTGTGTAAAGTTGGCAAGATGTCCTTTGGCTGGTGGACCATTCTTGATACACATGGGAAAATGTTGAGCGAGAAACTGGTGTGCCTGGCACTTATTACAATACCCCGTTCAAAGGCACTTAATATTTTGTCTTGGACATTCAACCTCTGAATGGCACACATACAGTATCTCAATTGTTTCAAGACTCAAAAATCCTTCTTTAACCTGTCTCCTCCCTTTCATCTACACTGATTGAAGTGTATTTAATAAGTGTCATCAGTAAGGGATCATAGCTTTGACCTGGATTCACTAGATCAGTCTATGTCATGGAAAGAGCAGGTGTTTGTACAGTGTACATGTGCAGGGATAAATGTAAAAAAAACTTTACAACTATTTTTATAAAGTTGGAAATGATGCAGACAATTACACCCCTGGGACAATTACACTAGTGAGTGTAATATCTCTGCTTCTCTAGCTCCACACATGTGAAACCAAAGATCAAACGATGAGTCATTGTAGTGCCAGGCGGCTGAATAGTCTCCCACTGAACTGCCAAGAGACACCATTAGTTTAGTTGAGCTAAATGCCAACTTCCTGACCGAAACGAAAAATCCAGTTCTTCTTGCTTACTGGTTCTTCTTCACTGGTCATAGAAATCTTGTCTGAGGGCCACTGATCCCTTCCGAACCATCTCACCTTGGCCCTGAACAACCAACCGAACCACTTCTGAGTAAGAAAATAACCATTTGTAGAGTGGTGCAGGAATTACTTTGTCCTTTAATACAAAAACTAAGGATTATATTTTTTACTTCAGAACCCAGACACCTATATCAATTCATATTCATTGACGTTAAACTTGGAATATGATTTTAGATATATAGGAACAGTCATAGATAGTTTGTCATCTGGGAACTCCAATACATATGGCATATGCTCTATACAAAAATGACTACAAATAAATTATTTTATACTCAAATGTACTCAGTTTCACATAAACAAAAGCATCATAACCCTCTTCAGATGATCTTAGAATAGAATGGTGCTGCAGTGGAAAGCATCAGAGTTATAGGCTCCTGACCAACTCTGCTATTCTGTATGTGTTTTTTCGCTGATCGTAACTTTTTTTCCTATGACCAAAAATAGCTTCTGGATATCAGAACAACAATCACTAAACTTGATTTGGATGAAGATTTCTACTTCAACAGGTCGGAGGCGCAGGACATACTGCTCACCTCGGACTGGGTCCAGAGACCCGAAAAAGGTGGCGTAAGAGAGGACACCCTGACAAAACTACATCGGCGAGTACATGGTCATGGTGCTTTCAAGACAACTGGGAACTCTGGGGGGGGGGATCATGATGTCAGTGATATTCAGGTCTGAAAGTTGGAGCTCTAGAAAGAGGCCGAGATACCGTTATGGAATTCCGTGTTGGATGACAGTTCAAAATGATTTTTCCCAGTCAGTCCTCATTTTTTCCAAGTTCGCAGTTGTATTGAACACACTGAAGTCGGAAGTCTGAGATTTCCATTTTCCGAGCTCACAGTTGTTTTAATCATAGCAATAGTCTCAGCGGAGGGAGGGAGAGAGAAGCAGAGGGTCTGCCTCTCACGGTCCCTGCTCTCGCTGTCCTTTCCTCCGGTGAGACTGACCAGAAAGAGGGGACACTGTCTTCCACCTGATAGAGCTGGTCATGGCTTACATAAACATCATCATCCCGGACATCATGAACCTACTCCAACAGATTACCTTATCTCTATTGCACTCCTCACTGCCCTTTCCCACCTTGACAAAAGGAATACATACATTCATTGACTACAGCTCAGCATTCAACACCATAGTACCCTCCAAGCTCATCACTAAGCTAAGGGCCCTGGGACTAAACACCTCCCTCTGCAACTAGATCCTGGAATTCCTGACAGATCATCCCCAGGTGGTAAAGGGAGGCAACAACACATCCGCCATACTATCCCTCAACACGGGGGACCCTCAGGGGTGTGTGCTTAGTCCCCTCCTGTACTCCCTGTTCACCCATGACTGTGTGGCCGGACACGACTCCAACACCATCAAGTTTGCCAACGACACAACGGTAGTAGGCCTGATCACTGACGATTATGAGACAGCCTATAGGGAGGAGGTCAGAGACCTGGCAGTGTGGTGCCAGGACAAAAACCTCTCCCTTAAGTGTCAGGATTTGGCCAGGGTTGTTCCGGTTTTTGGTCACTAGATGCCCCCATTGTGCCTTTTGACCTTTTGTTTTCCCTTGATCCCCATTATTATTTGCACCTGTGCCTCGTTTCCCCTGATTGTATTTAAACCCTTTGTTTTCCTCAGTTCTTTGCTCTGTGTTTGTATGTTAGCACCCAGCCCTAGTACTCTGTGAACTCTTGTTGATCCCGGTGGACTCTCTTGTGGAATTCTGTTTTTTTGTTCTTGTTTGTTTGTTTTTGAGTATCTTTTGAAGCTTTTTGTGCTTTACCTTCCCTTTTGTGGATTTACCTTTTTTGTCTTGGAGGATTACCTTTGTTCTTGTGGAATTCATTATGAGGTTGTGGAGTTACATGTTTTCCTGAAGAACTTCACTTTTTACTTCATTAAATTCACCGTCTCAAGTACTGCTGTGTCTGCCTCATCTTCTGGGTTCTGCCGACTATTCGTGGCTCAGTTGGTTAAGTGACTGTTTCTCACTCCGGAGACCCGGGTTCGTAACCGGGTCCTGACATTAAGGTCAGCAAAACAAAGATGCTGATCGTGGACTACAGGAAGTGGAGGGCGGAGCACGGCCCCAATCACATCAATGGGCTGTAGTGGAGCAGGTCGACTGCTTCAAGTTCCTCAGTGTCCACATGACTAAGGATCTATCATGGTCCTTGCACACCAGCAAAGTCATGAAGAGGGCACGACAATGCCTCTTCACCCTCAGGAGGCTGAAAAGATTTAGCATAAGAGTACATCACAGGAGGCTGGTGGGAAGAGCTATAGGAGGACAGGCTCATTGTACTGGCTGGAATGGAATACAAGAAACACATCAAACATATTGAAACCATATTTGACTCCGTGTCCAGTCTCTTGACAACAAGGTTGATGAAATCCGAGCAAGGGTAGCATTCTGCGACCACATCTGGCTCCGGGGCTCTTCGGCAGAGGGAGCAGGACGCACGGTATATTTTGTATATAGTTATTCCATTCAAAATGTATAACTTCACCAATTTGGCCACTTGGGTGCATTTGGGCTTACTTGTGTGGGACACCTGGGTGACTTCATGATAAATGTCATGTTGTCACGTCTAATCAAGGTGGTTGGAATCAGGCGCAGAGAGCAGATAGCGATATGAAAGTTTATTCTCCGGTGAACAAGAAACACGGTCAACCCAATACACACAGGGTGAACAATCCAACACAGGATAAAAGACGAACCGGAGATTAAGAACACAAGATACACCGACAGAGATTGATGACAAATAAACAATCCCGCACAAAACAAGGGCGGGACAACCTACTATATATACAGACACTAATAAACTAAACAACACACAGGTGAAACCAATCAGACAAAACCAACAGATACACGAAAAGGGATCGGTAGTGGCTAGTAGGACGGTGACGACGACCGCCGAGCACCGCCTGAACGGGCAGGAGAGCCAACCTCGGCGGAAGTCGTGACACATGTAGCACACTCGTTATCATTCTGAAACGTTACACAAGTACTGTTGCCCTCTTATGTTTTTCACTGAACTTGTCCCCATCATCCTATCTGAATGTTTGTTTTGTCTTGTTCATTTTAAAGATGATGATGATACAACAATAAAAATGAAAAACATATGTTTTTTTCATTGTATTATCTAAACCATATCTATTGTGTTATATTCTCCTACATTCAATTCACATTTACACAAACTTAAGAGTGTTTTCTATCAAATGAAACCAAGAATATGCATGTCCTGGGCCTGAGCTACAGGCAGTTAGATTTGGGTATGTCTTCAGGTGGAAATTGAAAAAAGTAGGGGGGTAGTAGCTGTAAGAGGTTTTAACAAAGTGGTCAAAATTATGTATTTTCTGACAGTAGCAGGTCTACTACTAGCCCAACTATTTAATCATCAATGAAGCATTCCATCCCAGTGTAATGCAGCCCCTGTTTATGAACCACTTTTTAAAAATGTCATTATCCAAAACATTCTTACTGTGTCAAATTCATTAACCTACCGATGGAGGAATGTTACCCAATCCGTAAGTGTAACCTGAGAATGCCTAAACATTGAATCCTTCCGGATAGAGCAGGAGGGAGTCTGATGATACCTCCTCTTGTTTCAATAAATCCTGCAAGTAAACATGCACATTTAACTCAGACACAGGTGCGCGTTTTGTTGTGGAAATATTGTTGTGGAAATATTGGTTCAATAATATCTCTCAGATACCGGAACTTGTGAATTCAAATAGACATTATTACAAAGTAACAAGCCGAGCTGGCCCATGGAGCAACTGCTGGACTCAGTCTCAGTCCACTCCTTTTAGACAGTTTCATGCTTATACAAGTTTCATAGTCCCTCCCCTTTATGCTAATAACCATATAAGTTATTTAATCTAGGCAGGGTTTCCCCTCGCCTCTAGTTCCTTGGATCAATTATATTGGTGATGCACCTATACATTATTTCCAAAAAACAATAAATACAGTTTACTATAGGCAATTATAAGATTGCTACATGCCATTATCGGACTATAATATTACTACGTGTCACGCCTTGGTCATTGTATTTTGTGTTTTTGTTATATGTTTGGGTAGGCCAGGGTGTGACATGGGTTTATGTTGTATTCATATTGGGGTTTGTATTATTTGGGATTGCGGCTGATTAGGGGTGTGGTATAGGTTTGGCTGCCTGAGGCGATTCTCAATTAGTCAAGTGCTTATCGTTGTCTAAGATTGGGAACTGTATTTAGGCAGCCTCAGTTTCGCTTTGTATTTCGTGGGTGTTTGTACCTGTCTCTGTTTTGTAGTCACCAGATAGGCTGTATTAGGTTTCACGTTCCGTTTGTTGTTTTCGTATTTCAGTTATTTCATGTACCGTCATATCTTTCATTAAAGCCATGAGTAACCTACACGCTGCATTTCGGTCTGACTCTCTTCATTCAACAGACGAACGCCGTTACACTACGGGCCATTATAGGATTAAGTACAGATAACTATAGGCCATTATAGAATTATACCAATAAGCACACTTAATCCCAGGATTACACATAGTGCCTTTACTTACTCCCTTTAGTGCTATTCAGCCTTTTAACAAGAAACATATTATCTTAACAGAAAACACCCATAGTTTCAGAGACCGACACTAAGTGATCATTGAAATGGAACGTAGGCTAAGTAATTCTATTACATTCAATTCCATTCTACAATGATTATCAATTAACTTGTTTAGTAGCAGTAGGAATACATCCACATTGTTGGAAATAGAAGAACAAAAGCTTTCCAGACAGACATGAAACATGTTGAGTGGTATATTGCAGGCCAAAGGTAGACCAGAAGGGTGTGCATCTCTTCACTCGCTCTACATGGGCCTGCAGTCCAACTTTGTCATCAGTCTGGCATTCTCTGGATGTATGGTTCTTTCAAGACAACTGGGAACTTGGGGAAAAAAGTTTGAATCATGATGACATCAACGATCTTCAGGTCATAGCTCAAGAAAGAGGCCATAGTTCCCGATTTATAATTCCACGTGGATGAAAGTTCAAACGTATTTTCCTAGTCGTAGCTCATTTTTCCCAGTTGCCAGTTGTCTTGAACTCAATAAAGTCAGGTTTTGCAGTTCCAAGTTAACTCTCTCCTCTTCCATCCTATCATCTCTTCCCTCTGCTCAAACCTTCTCCAACCTATCTCCTGATTCTGCCTCCTCAACCCTCCTCTCTTCCCTTTCTGCATCCTTTGACTCTCTATGTCCCCTATCTTCCAGGCCGGCTCGGTCCTCCCCTCCCGCTCCGTGGCTTGACGACTCATTGCGAGCTCACAGAACAGGGCTCCGGGCAGCCGAGCGGAAATGGAGGAAAACTCGCCTCCCTGCGGACCTGGCATCCTTTCACTCCCTCCTCTCTACATTTTCCTCCTCTGTCTCTGCTGCTAAAGCCACTTTCTACCACTCTAAATTCCAAGCATCTGCCTCTAACCCTAGGAAGCTCTTTGCCACCTTCTCCTCCCTCCTGAATCCTCCTCCCCCCCCCCCCCCTCCTCCCTCTCTGCAGATGACTTCGTCAACCATTTTGAAAAGAAGGTCGACGACATCCGATCCTCGTTTGCTAAGTCAAACGACACCGCTGGTTCTGCTCACAGTGCCCTACCCTGTGCTCTGACCTCTTTCTCCCCTCTCTCTCCAGATGAAATCTCGCGTCTTGTGACGGCCGGCCGCCCAACAACCTGCCCGCTTGACCCTATCCCCTCCTCTCTTCTCCAGACCATTTCCGGAAACCTTCTCCCTTACCTCACCTCGCTCATCAACTTATCCCTGACCGCTGGCTACGTCCCTTCCGTCTTCAAGAGAGCGAGAGTTGCACCCCTTCTGAAAAAACCTACACTCGATCCCTCCGATGTCAACAACTACAGACCAGTATCCCTTCTTTCTTTTCTCTCCAAAACTCTTGAACGTGCCGTCCTTGGTCAGCTCTCCCGCTATCTCTCTCAGAATGACCTTCTTGATCCAAATCAGTCAGGTTTCAAGACTAGTCATTCAACTGAGACTGCTCTTCTCTGTATCACGGAGGCGCTCCGCACCGCTAAAGCTAACTCTCTCTCCTCTGCTCTCATCCTTCTAGACCTATCGGCTGCCTTCGATACTGTGAACCATCAGATACTCCTCTCCACCCTCTCCGAGTTGGGCATCTCCGGCGTGGCCCACGCTTGGATTGCGTCCTACCTGACAGGTCGCTCCTACCAGGTGGCGTGGCGAGAATCTGTCTCCTCACCATGCGCTCTCACCACTGGTGTCCCCCAGGGCTCTGTTCTAGGCCCTCTCCTATTCTCGCTATACACCAAGTCACTTGGCTCTGTCATAACCTCACATGGTCTCTCCTATCATTGCTATGCAGACGACACACAATTAATCTTCTCCTTTCCCCCTTCTGATGACCAGGTGGCGAATCGCATCTCTGCATGTCTGGCAGGCATATCAGTGTGGATGACGGATCACCACCTCAAGCTGAACTTCGGCAAGACGGAGCTGCTCTTCCTCCCGGGAAGGACTGCCCGTTCCATGATCTCGCCATCACGGTTGACAACTCCATTGTGTCCTCCTCCCAGAGCGCTAAGAACCTTGGCGTGATCCTGGACAACACCCTGTCGTTCTCAACTAACATCAAGGCGGTGGCCCGTTCCTGTAGGTTCATGCTCTACAACATCCGCAGAGTACGACCCTGCCTCACACAGGAAGCGGCACAGGTCCTAATCCAGGCACTTGTCATCTCCCGTCTGGATTACTGCAACTCGCTGTTGGCTGGGCTCCCTGCCTGTGCCATTAAACCCCTACAACTCATCCAGAACGCCGCAGCCCGTCTGGTGTTCAACCTTCCCAAGTTCTCTCACGTCACCCCGCTCCTCCGCTCTCTCCACTGGCTTCCAGTTGAAGCTCGCATCCGCTACAAGACCATGGTGCTTGCCTACGGAGCTGTGAGGGGAACGGCACCTCAGTACCTCCAGGCTCTGATCAGGCCCTACACCCAAATAAGGGCACTGCGTTCATCCACCTCTGGCCTGCTCGCCTCCCTACCACTGAGGAAGTACAGTTCCCGCTCAGCCCAGTCAAAACTGTTCGCTGCTCTGGCTCCCCAATGGTGGAACAAACTCCCTCACGACGCCAGGACAGCGGAGTCAATCACCACCTTCCGGAGACACCTGAAACCCCACCTCTTTAAGGAATACCTAGGATAGGATAAAATAATCCTTCTCACCCCCCCTTAAAATATGTAGATGCACTATTGTAAAGTGGCTGTTCCACTGGATGTCATAAGGTGAATGCACCAATTTGTAAGTCGCTCTGGATAAGAGCGTCTGCTAAATGACTTAAATGTTAAATGTTAAACAGTTGTTTTGAGCGCGGCTCAAATAATGCATTTTGGAGCTGCCTTACTCAAGAAATCAAAAATAGAGACCATATTTGTATGCGGCTTTATTAACTCAATGGTATATTTTTTTCACATTGTTTGCAAACTGATATGTGACACATATTAATGCCAAAAAACAGGCAAGCCCCACATTTTTGCTCAAAAATCTGGGCCAAAACAGGTGAGGCTCTGCCCTGAATGGTCGCCACTGCTCCTATGTGATAATACCTGATGTATTAATATAATTGGCCTTAGAAGTAATATGCAGTGTTGCACTTAGCTAGAACGAATACCTGCAATTATATAAAAGTACATTTTAGTAAATTATTAAATGAGAGCTCGCTAGAACATTAGTGACTCTGTTTGTATGTCCCACACATTTATAATGGATTCCTTTCGGAATGCACTTTGGTTTACACTGAAAATGTGTTATTTGTTCATCCATAGAATGTCACGTAAAATGACTTACAAACAATGCAAGAAGATAGCCTCATCAGCAGACGATGATGCCATAACCGAAGTGGTAGAGTTGAGATCCCTAAGCAAGAGGTACAGGAACCAACTGTGGTTGCTGTAGATGATGATTTACCTCCCATAGCTGGTAAGTATTGCCTGATTCATTACCATTTTTTGGTTACATTAGAAACAACAATACTTTTTTTGGGAGAAAGTTAAATATCTGACCTGACCAAAGCACCAGACTCTGTTGGCTCTTTGATATTGTTTATGTGACGAGTCTGTAATATTGACACTGCAAAGTAGTAGCTAGTAGGTCAGTTCATATCAGTTCAGAAGGGCAGCAACAATGAACTGATCACCCCTTTCACACCAAGAACCAGGGTTCTACACTGTATATTTGAAGTTGGTTTAACCCATGTCAGACCCAATCATATTTAACCTACGACACAGGTAATAACCATGCAGGGCCGTTCATGGAAAAGACCTGTTCAGCACACAAGTAGTAGTGCTGTTGTGCTTGGACATTACGTGACTACATACGGGTCAGTGAGCACAGATCAAACCATACAGACCAACGGCTCACCCATGTTTTACACGTGTTATTAGGCAGGCCCTAAATCTATCTTGATTGTTTATGTTTTGAATAATGCGGAGGAAATAATGGTTATCCGACCTGTTTGTGTTTATCACAGATCTGTGCATTAGCCAGGCTATAAATATAATAATATAATATAATATATAATATATAATATATAATATATAATATAATATAATATAATAAGGGCAGGCCGGTCCAGGGCCTAGTGCATTGTTACTAACATTTTTTTGTGAGGGGGCCACCTTGCATTGAGACAATCATTCAGAGTGCCGCACAGATCTTTAATTTGTTGTACTTTTTCTTCCAATATTATCAATTATCATTTGAGAGCAAATTTAGAGCAATAGATCACATGCAATTGATTTGATGTACAGCACATCACAAATATATGCATACTCACATCAAATAGGCTACATCACATGTATAAGACCCATATTAAGGGTTACCTCAGTAGTTGGATGAGCGAAAATGTCCCTTCTGCTCCTTGACTGAATTCCTTCAAAATGTAGTCTGTTGTTGCGATCTTTGTGAGGCAATCCAGGTGTGCATTGGTCAGTCTGTTTCTCTGTTTTTGTTTCACAATGTTCATTGTTGTGTCCCTTCTCCTTACCTCGTATGTTTGGGGCGCCGTCAGTGCACTCAGATGCCAGATTTGACCAGTCAATATTATCATCAAAAACTGTAAAACGGGCTATCAGAATATCCTCTCCTCATGTTTGCCCCTGAAGGGGCAGTAAACATAGAAGTTCCTCTCTGAATGACTCGTTTTGAGGGAAGAGGACCCAAACACATAATTTGACGACGTCATTTACATCAGTGCTTTCGTCAAGCGCAATACTAAAACATGTTCTCGCCAATGTCTATTATGCATCTTGTTATGATCGCTTTCTTGTTTGTGAAATCAGCATACAGGTAGGGCGGCAGGTTGCTTAGTGGTTAGAGCGTTGGGCCAGTAACCGAAAGGTTGCTAGATCATATCCCTAAGCTGACAAGGTAAAAATCTGTCATTCTGCACCTGAACAAGGCAGTTAACCCACTGTTCCTAAGCCGTCATTGTAAATGAGAATATGTTCTTAACTGACTTGCCTAATTAAATAAATACAATATTTCAGCTGAGAACAAAAAGCATTATTTGACAAGCAATCTCATTTTCTGCCTCGTTTTCTCTGACTTGCACTATTTTGTTGTTTTTGAGTTTGCTTTGTGGCAGGTATATTTGGTCAGACTGGGCATGGTGTGACTGGAAGTGTCACTCTAAATTTGCTCATTTGAAACAATTGACTACCTTCTGACAAATAAGACACAGAGAGCTAGTCCCATTATGCAGTACAAAAAATACTTGTCTGTCCATTTCTCTTGTAACTTTCTGCGTTCTTGAATCAATCGTATCCTTCTCTTAGCCACCGGAGCCACGTTAGCCACGTTATCTATGTTAGCTACGTTAGCTAGCTGCATTTCCCCACCTCCATCTTCCTGATTTTCCCGGTTCTCCGATGTTTGTTTGTTCATAGATGTCACGTTGTTCTCCAGCTCTTCCTTCTCATTTTCATTGTCAGTAAATGTACGTTTCTTTTTTACAATAAATCGATCCATGTCTACCAGACTGCAATATTAGCTGGAAGCAAACTGGTATGTGTCGGTCGCTGTAGCTGAGCAGTTGCGTTCTATTTTGGCAAATGTTCTATTTCGGCCTTTCTGTTCAACAGCTGAGCTATTGTCCCTGACCTGTTTGGAGAGCTCATTGGTCTTTATGGTGTCACTTGCTTGGTGATACCCCTTGCTTAGTGATGTTGCAGACTCTGGGGCCTTTCAGAACAGGTGTATATGTACTGAGATCATGTGACAGATCATGTGACTTAGATTGCACACAGGTGGACTTTATTTAACTAATTATGTGACTTCTGAAAGTAATTGGTTGCACCAGATCTTATTTAGGGGCTTCATAGCAAAGAAGGTGAGTTCATATTCACACACAACTTTTCCATTTTTTTTTTCATTTCACTTCACCAATTTGCACTATTTTGTGTATGAAATCCAATCCAAATGAAATCCAAATAAAGATCCATTTAAATTACAGGTTGTAATGCAACAAAACTGGAAAAACGCAAAGGCGGATGAATACTTTTGCAAGTGCCTAGTTAACGTAGTGCCTAGTTAACGTATAGTGTAGTGTTGTTTAATAACTGCTGAACACAAAAATGATATATTGTATGCCTCATAAATGTATCTTAACATCAATTTCTGTTTATATTTCACATTTTAGTCACATGTTCTTATCCAGAGTGACTTACAGAAGCAATTAGAGTGCCTTGCTCAAGGGAACCAAATCATATGTAAAGTAGATGTGGATCCACTACATTACCATGCTTCATCAGCCAGTTTGCTTCAGTTGAATAAAGTCGCAAGTCACTATGTGCCTCCATTTGGAATGATAGTGTAATGTACAAGGCACTGGTGAAATGTATAACAATATATTCCACTCATTACCTGAATATCATTGGTACACATGGTTTTCTTGTCATTTGTCAACAATACAACAAACTATCACTTAAATCTTGTTGGGGATAGGGGACAGTATTTTCACTTTGGATGAATTGCGTGTCCATAGTGAACTGCATCCTACTCTGTCCTAGATTGCAAATATATGCATATTATTATTACTATTGGATAGAAAACACTCTGAAGTTTCTAAAACTGTTTGAATTATGTCTGAGTATAACAGAACTCATAGGGCAGGCAATCTTCCAAACAGGAAGTGAAATTCTGAATGCGTGTTTTAAATTTAAGTCATCGCCTCTTCCCTTCCAAATAAGATATGGATCTGTTAGCACTTCCTACGCCTTCCACTAGATGTCCTCATTCAGTAGAAAGTGGAATGGAGCCTTTGGTGTGAACTTTGACCGAATGGGAAGGGAATGAGTCACTGTCCTGGCAGAATGCAATTTCCCTGTGGCGCATTTGTCTGTGGATGTCACCATCGTTCTATTTGGCTGCAGATGAAAACGTATGCTCCGGTTGGAACATTATTGGATATATATGAAAATAACATGCTGAAGATTGATTCTCTACTTAGTTTGACCAGTTTATTCGACCTGGAATATATATTTTTGAAGTTTTTGTCTGAGTTCTCCTGGACCAGCATCAGTTTTTGGGTACGTGAGCTGAAATGCAGCTAATTGGACACTGGTTTTGGACATTATGGAACAAAACAACAATTTATTGTGGAACTAGGACTCCTTGCACTGCATTCTGATGAAAGATCATCGAAGGTAAGGGAATATTTATGATGTAATTTTGTATTTCTGTTGACTCCAACATGGCAGAGAAATATATTTACGTCTGAGTGCCGTCTCAGATTATGACATGGTAGGCTTTTTTTGTTTTTAAAAAATCTGACACAGTGGTTGCATTAAGAACCAGTGTATCTTTAATTATATGTAGAACATGTATCTTTAGTCAAAGTTTATGATGAGTATTTCTGTTATCTGGTGTAGCTTTCTGTAATTCCTCCAGATATTTTGGAGGCATTTCTGAACATGGCGTCAATGTAAACCGAGATTTGTGGATATAAATATGCATATTATCGAACAAAACATAAATGTATTGTGTAACATGTCATATGAGTGTCATCTGATGAAGATTATCAAAAGGTTAGTGATTCATTTTATCTCTAATTCTGCTTTTGTGACTCGATCTTTGGCTGGGAAAAATGGCTGTGTTTTTTTTTGTTGATTTGATGGTGGTCTAACATAAATATATGTTGTGTTTTCGATGTAACACATTTTACAAATCGGACATGATGGGTAGATTAACAAGATGTTTATCTTTCATATGCTGTATTGGACTTGTTCATGTGTGAAAGTTAAATATTTCTAAAGAATATTTTTGAATTCCCCGCACCACCTTTTCAGCTGAATGGGAGGGTGAGTTCCCTTAGGGGAACACCTCGCCATAACAGGTTTTAATCAATCTGCTCAAAACTGATAAATACTGAACCAAAGGTATATAGTGCCTAGTTAACGTATATGGTTTGATAACTACTAAATACTAACAATGTTACCTCATAAAGGTATCAATTTGGCATAATTTATGTTGGCATGTAAAACCAAATCATCTATGGATGTGGCTGTAAATTCTACATCATAGGACAAAGTGGAAAGAGTCGCTCTATGTGCTACCATTTGGAATTACACTGTAGCGTACAATTATTATATATATTTTTTATTTAATCTTTATTTAATTAGGCGTGAAAGTTAAGAACAAATTCTTATTTACAATGACGGCCTACACCTGTCAAACCCGGATGATGCTGGGCGATTGTACACCCCCCTATGGGACTCCCAATTACGGCCTGTTGTGAAACAGTCTGCTGAAGTATCTTGTCTATATTTAACAATATATTTCACTCATTATCTGAATTTCATCGATACATTGTAAGCAGAGAGACAGGCAGTACTGTATCAGTAGACAAGTCAAATACAGTGCCTTGCAAATGTATTCATCCCCCCATGGAGTTGTTCCTATTTTTACAACCTGTAATTTAAATGTATTTGTATTTGTATTTCATGTAATGGACATACACAAAATAGTCCAAATAAGTGAAGTGAAATGTAAAATTAACTGTTTAAAAAAAAATGTCATAAAATGGAAAAGTGGTGTGTGCATATTTATTCACCCCCTTTGCTGTGAACTCCATAACTAAATAAGGTCTGGTGCAACCAATTACCTTCAGAAGTCACGTAATTAGTTAAATAAAGTCCACCTGTGTGCAATCTAAGTGTCACAAGATCTGTCACATGATCTCACTATATATGTATATATACACGCATGTTCTAAAAGTCCCCAGAGTTTGCAACACCACTAAGCAAGGGACACCACCAAGCAAGCTGCACTATAAAGACCAAGGAGCTCTCCAAACAGGTCAGGGACAAAGTTGTTGAGAAGTACAGATCAGGTTTGGGTTATAAAAATATATCCAAAACTTTGAACATCCCACGAAGCGCCATTAAATCCATTATCAAAACAGTTTAAGAATATGGCACCACAACAAACCTGTCAAGAGAGGGCCTCCCACCAAAACTCACGGACCAGGCAAGGAGAGGCAACAAATCAGAGAGGCAACAAAGAGACCAAAGATAACCCTGATGGATCTGCAAAGCTCCACAGCAGAGATTGGAGTATCTGTCCATTGGACCACTTTAAGCCGTACACACCACAGAGCTGGGCTTAACGGAAGAGTGGCCAGAAAAAAAGCCATTGCTTAAAGAAAAATCTAAGCAAACATGTTTGGTGTTCGCCAACAGGCATGGGGAGACTCCCCAAACATATTGAAGAATGTACTCTGGTCAGATGAGACTAAAATCGAGCGTCTTGGCCATCAAGGAAAACGCTATGTCTGGTGCAAACCCAACACCTTTCATCACCCTCAGAACATGCAGGATCATGCTGTGGGGATGTATTTCATTTGCAGGGACTGGGAAACTGGTTAGAATTGAGGGAATGATTATTGACGGAAACCTGTTTGACTTTCAGAGACTGGGACGGAGTTTCACCTTCCAACAGGACAATGCCCCTAAGCATACTGCTAAAGCAACACTTGAGTGATTTAAGGGGAAACATTTAAATGTATTGGAATGGCCTAGTCAAAGCCCAGACTTCAATCCATTTGAGTAACTATGGTATGACTTAAAGATTGCTGTATACCAGCGGGAACCTATCCAACTTGAAGGAGCTGGAGCAGTTTTGCCTTGAAGAATGGGCAAAAATCCCAGTGGCTGGAGGTGCCAAGTTTAATTGCAGCAAAAGGTGGCTCTACAAAGTATTGACTTTGGGGGGTGAATAGTTATGCACGCTCAAGTTTTCTGTTCTTTTTGTCTATTTCTTGTTTGTTTCACCATAAAAAAATATTTTGCATCTTCAAAGTGGTAGGCATGTTGTGTAAATCAAATGATACAAACCACCCCCCCAAAAAATCTATTTTAATTCCAGGTTGTAAGGAAACAAAATATGGAAAATACCAATCGGGGTGAATACTTTCGCAAGCCACTGTAAAAAAAGAAGGTGCTCAAGGACAATGTTGCAGGGGGGCAGAAATGGCATACAACACTATGGATTAGAGGTTTTTATTGATTTTAAAACTTTAGTTGAAAACTCTCAAGTGTTTTAACTTCACTGCCGGCATTTAGGTAGCTATACAGTGCATTCGGAAAGTTTTCAGACCCATTTAATTTTTCCACATTTTGTTACGTTACAGCCTAATTCTAAAATTGATTCAATTGTTTTTTTCCTCATCAGTCTACACACATTACCCCATAATGACAAAGAATGAAATATGACATTAACATAAGTATTCAGACACTTTACTCACTACCTTGTTGAAGCGCCTCTTTGGCAGTGATTACAGCCTTGAGTCTTCTTGGATATGAAGCTACAAGATTGCCACACCTGTATTTGGGGAGTTTCTCACATTTCCCTCTGCAGATCCTCTAAAGCGCTGTCAGGTTGGATGGGGAGCATTGCTACACAGCTATTTTCAGGACTCTCCAGAGATGTCCCATCGGGATCAAGTCCATGCTCTGGCTAGACCACTCAAGGACACTCAGAGACTTGTCCTGAAGCCACTCATGCATTGTCTTGGCTGTGTGCTTAGGGTCGGTGTCCTGTTGGAAGGTGTACACCCTAGAATGAGGTCCTGAGCGCTCTGGAGCAGGGTATAATCAAAAATCTCTCAGTAATTTGCACTGTTCATCTTTGCCTTGATCCTGACTAGCCTCCCAGTCCCTGCCATTGAAAAACATCCCACAGCATGTTGTTGCCACCACTAATGGTTCATCGTAAGGATGGTGACAGGTTTCCTGAGGAGTGGCTTCTGTCTTGCCACTCTACTGTAAAGACCTGTTTGGTAGAGTGCTGCAGAGATGGTTGTCCTTCTGGAAGTTTCTCCTATCTCCACAGAGGAACTCTGGAGCTCTGTCAAAGTGACCATCGGGTTCTTGGTCACCTCCCTGACCAAGGCTCTTCTCCCCCAATAGTTCAGTTTGGCCGAGCGGTCAGCTCTAGGAAGAGACTTGGTGGTTCCAAACTTCTTCCATTTAAGAATGATGGAGGCCCCTGTGTCCTTGGGAACCTTCAATGCTACAGAAATTGTTTGGTACCCTTCCCCAGATCTGTGTCTCGACACAATCCTGTCTCGGAGCTCTAGGGACAATTCCTTGTAACTCATGGCTTCGTTTTTGCTCTGACATGCACCGTCAACGGACATGCACTGTGCCTTTACAAATCATGTTCAATCAATTGAATTTACCACCTGTGGACTCCAATTTAGCCTCAGGAGGCTAACGAAATTTGGCTCAACACCTAAAACCCTCACAAAATGTTACAGATGCACAATTGAGAGCACACTGTCGGACTGTATCACCAACTGGTATGGCAACTGCCACAACCGGGAAGCTCTCCAGAGGGTGGTGCAACATTACCGGGGGCAAAACTCCCACCCTCCTGGACACCTACAGCACCCAATGCAGTAGGAAGGCCAAAGAGATCATCAAGGACATCAACCATCTGAGCCACTGCCTGTTCATCCCGCTATCATCCAGAAGGCGATGTCAGTACAGGTGAATCAAAGCTGGTACCGAGAGCCTGAAAAACAGCTTCTATATCAAGGCCATCAGACTGCAAAACAGCCATCACCAGCACATCAGAGGAGGCTGCATACAGACACAGTTGAAGTCCGAAGTTTACATACACTTAGGTTGGAGTCATTAAAACTCGTTGTTCAACCACTCCACAAATTTCTTGTTAACCAACTATAGTTTTGGAAAGTCTGTTAGGACATATTCTTTGTGCATGAGACAAGTAATTTTTCCAACAATTGTTTACAGACAGATTATTTAACTTATAATTCACTGTATCACAATTCCAGTGGGTCAGAAGTGTGCCTGTAAACAGCTTCTAAAAGGCTAATTGACATCATTTGAGTCAATTGGAGGTGTACTTATGGATGTATTTTAATGCCTACCCTCAAACTCAGTGCCTTTTTGCTTGACATCATGGGAAAATCAAAATAAATCAGCCAAGACCTCAGAAAAAATTGTAGACCTCCACAAGTCTCTGATCCACCTCTACGCAGACGACACCATTCTGTATACTTCTGGCCCTTCTTTGGACACTGGGTTAACAACCCTCCAATTGAGCTTCAATGGCATACAACTCTCCTTCCGTGGCCAATTGCTCTTAAATACAAGTAAAACTAAATGCATGCTCTTCAACCGATCGCTGCCTGCACCTGCCCGCCTGTCCAACATCACTACTCTGGACGGCTCCGACTTAGAATACGTGGACAACTACAAATACCTAGGTGTCTGGTTAGACTGTAAACTCTCCTTCCAGACCCACATCAAACATCTCCAATCCAAAGTTAAATCTAGAATTGGCTTCCTATTTCGGAACAAAGCATCCTACACTCATGCTGCCAAACATACCCTTGTAAAACTGACCATCCTACCAATCCTCGACTTCGGCGATGTCATTTACAAAATAGCCTCCAATACCCTACTCAATAAATTGGATGCAGTCAATAACAGTGCCATCTGTTTTGTCACCAAAGCCCCATATACTACCCACCCCTGCGACCTGTACGCTCTCGTTGGCTGGCCCTCGCTTCATACTCGTTGCCAAACCCACTGTCTCCAGGTCATCTACAAGACCCTGCTAGGTAAAGTCTCAGCTCGCTGGTCACCATAGCAGCAACCACCCGTAGCACGCTCTCCAGCAGGTATATCTCTCTGGTAGAAAAAGAAACACACACCTATTTAGGCGAGGTGCTGGCTAGCGGAGTAGAAAACTTGAAAATAAAAGCGAGCCGCACACTCTAGGAGCTCAGATGCAAAAAATGTATTACCAACGTATCGACAGCCAAGCTGTCTTCATCAGGGTATAATCACAAACACTGCGGGATCACTCGTTTATGTAGTGTCAAAAGACACAGGTGTCTGTAATCATGGCCAAGAGTGGCCTAATATCATCGGTTAATTATCAAATATTAAAATGGTATACAAAGAACAGCATACAAACAACAAATGGATAGCCAAAGATCATAGATTAATTTGACTACACAAGCTTACAAACAATTACAATGGCAAAGTCACAATAATAACAAGAATGGCTTCAGATCAAAGTCTACGTTGAGACCGAAGGGCGCAAGGGTCTTTAAGTTAAAGATTCAGGCAGCCTCTCGTTTTAACAATAAATGATCAAGGTCACCCCCTCTCCTAGGGAGGGTGACATGTTCGATGCCAATAAAATGCAGAGACGAAATCGAGTGGCCTGCCTCGAGTGGGCCGCAACTGGATAAGTAAAGTTTTTACACCTAATGGTGTTACGATGCTCTGAGATACGTACTTTTAATTTGCACTTTGAATTTACCTACATAATTTTTACCACAAGGACAAGTTATGAGATAAATAACTGCCTTAGTGGAGCACGTAATAACACCTTTGATGGGAATCGATTTCTCTGTTTGTGGGTGTTTGAAGGATCTACATTTATAAGTGCTATTGCATTGAGCACAGCCATTACATTTGTAATTTCCATCCAGTAGGGGTGCAAATAGACGTTGTTCAGGAATATCTTGGGGTGGTAAATCAGAGTGTACCAATTGGTCTCTGAGATTTCTGCCCTGCAAGAATACGACCAAGGGAAGGTCCGAAAACACATTACCGAGACTATCATCGGATTTTAGGATGTGCCAATGTTTGTGAACAATTCCCTTAATTTGTTCAGAGCACTTTGAATAGCGGGTAGTTAGAACACAAGAATGCGTCTTTGTGCGAGACTGACCTTGAAAAAGGTCATGTCTCGTTTTGTTTTGAAATTTCTCAATGGCAATATTAATCTGATCATTCTTGTAGCCCCTCTCCTTGAACTTTCTTTGCGTCTCAGCCATATTTCTGTCGAAATCTGATTGTTTTTTGCAAATTATTTTGATTCGATAGAATTGGCTGTAGGGCAAACTATTTTTCAAGGGAAGCGGGTGACAACTATCAGCCCTCAACAAAATGTTACGATCAGTAGGCTTCCTGTAAAGATCCGTGTATAGAACATTATCTTCACAATGATCAGAACAGGAGTTAAGAAAAGCATAGAACAAAAATATCATCGATATACCGTTTCCAAATAATGATGTGAGGCAATAATTTTGGGGGGAGAGGATTGAAAATAGACTGTTTCTCCATGTAACCCACATACAAATTAGCATACTTAGGAACCATGGGGGATCCCATAGCAGTACTATTCGTCTGAATAAAGAAATCATTTAGAAACATGAAATAGTTATGCGTGAGTACTATTTCAGCCAATGTTATAATGCATGCACTGTAAGGGGTCACGTTGCAGAAGGAAATATTCCATAGCTTCAATACCGCCCTCGTGTGGAATGTTTGTGTATAACGACTCAACCTCAAAAGTAACTGACCAGGTATTCTCAGGGAGAGGATCAAGAGATCCAATGATAGAGATCATACTGCTGGTGTCCTTTACAAAGGAGGGGAGCTGTTCTGCGAGTGGTCTAATAAAAAAGTCAACAAAAGTAGATAGAGGGGCCATTACTGCATCAATGCCCGCTACAATAGGGCGCCCTGGAGGTTGTGTAATTTCGGCAAAGTATAGAAAGTGGCAATTTTAGGGTGTTGAATAGCCAAAAAATCATGTTATTTTTTGGTTATCTGACCAGAACTTAAATACCCATCTAGGACAGTAAGGATAGTATTCTGAAATTGGGAAGTTGGGTCACTTCTTGGTTTCTTGTAAAAGGTATCTCTCTGGTCACCCCCAAAACCAATTCTTCCTTTGGCCGCCTCTCCTTCCAGTTCTCTGCTGCCAATGACTGGAACGAACTACAAAAATCTCTGAAACTGGAAAGACTTACCTCCCTCACTAGCTTTAAGCACCAGCTGTCAGAGCAGCTCACAGATTACTGCACCTGTACATAGCCCATCTATAATTTAGCCCAAACAACGACCTCTTCCCCTACTGTATGTATTTATTTATTTTGCTCCTTTGCACCCCATTATTTCTATCTCTAATTTGCACATTCTTCCACTGCAAATCTACCATTCCAGTGTTTTACTTGCTATATTGTATTTACTTTGCCACCATGGCCTTTCTTTTGCCTTTACCTCCCTTTACTACTGTATTATTGACTGTATGTTTGTTTTACTCCACGTGTAACTCTGTTGTTGTATGTGTCGAACTGCTTTGCTTTATCTTGGCCAGGTCGCAATTGTAAATGAGAACTTATTCTCAACTTGCCTACCTGGTTAAATAAAGGTTAAAAAAATGTAAAAAAGTAAAAACTCTACCGATGTGACAATCGAAAATCCCTTTGTTAACATTGAGAAGGAGTCTGGGAACATCAAAGGGGTAGGGGAACGGAACCATATTTCCCTACTATATAAGCCCTGTTACGAAAATGTAACTTCCTGTTCCAAGGACGAGTGGATTTGAGGTCCCCACGTTGAAAGGACAAAGACCGCCTACGGAACTAAGCCAACCTTAGAGAACCTAACGAAATTAGCATCGAATTTCAATGTGAAGGTGACGACCTACACGCCGGAAGGATGAATTGCGACGATACCAGCCAGACTATGGCATGAGCATATAGCATGACAACTTGGTATGAACTTTGAACTCTTATTCACTAAAGAAGTGATACCTCCTAGCCGTCGCGTTAATCAGGTAATATTAATAACAGAGAAATTATTTTATAGAATAGCATGTCATATCACTTAATCTGGCAAAGCCAAAGACACAATCATTTCAACTCAGTTTTTCACTATTCCTGACATTTAATCCTTGTAAAAATTCCCTGTTTTAGGTCAGTTAGGATCACCACTTTATTTTAAGATTGTGAAATGCCAGAATAATAGTAGAGAGAATTATTTATTTCAGCTTTAATTTCTTTCATCACATTCCCAGTGGGTCAGATTCTCTTCCACAAGCTTCCCACAATAAATTGGGTGAATTTTGGCCCATTCCTCCAGACAGAGCTGGTGTAACTGAGTCAGGTTTGTAAGCCTCCTTGCTCGCACACGCTTTTTCAGTTCTGCCCACATATTTTCTATGGGATTGAGGTCAGGGCTTTGTGATGGCCACTCCAATACCTTGACTTTGTAGTCCTTAAGCCATTTTGCCACAACTTTGGAAGCATGCTTGGGGTCATTGTCCATTTGGAAGACCCATTTGCAACCAAGCTTTAACCCCCTGACTGATGTCTTGAGATGTTGCTTCAATATATCCACATAATTTTGGGATGGTGTTCTTCGGCTTGCAAGCATCCCCCTTTTTCCTCCAAACATAACGATGGTCATTATGGCCAAACAGTTCTATTTTTGTTTCATCAAACCAGAGGATATGTCTCCAAAAAGTACGATCCTTGTCCCCATGTGCAGTTGCAAACCGTAGTCTGGCTTTTTTATGATGGTTTTGGAGCAGTGGCTTCTTCCTTGCTTTCAGGTTATGTCGATATAGGACTCTTTTTTACTGTGGATATAGATGACCTTTGTACCTGTTTCCTCCAGCATCTTCACAAGGTTCTTTGCTGTTGTTCTGGGTTTGATTTGTACTTCTCGCACCAAAGTACGTTTATCGCTAGGAGACAGAACATGTCTCCTTCCTGAGCGGAATGACGGCTGTGTGGTCCCATGGTGTTTATACTTGCGTACTATTGTTTGTACAGATGAACGTGGTACCGTCAGGCGTTTGGAAAAGGATCCCAAGGATGAACCAGGCTTTTTATTTATTTATATCACCTTTATTTAACTACGCAAGTCAGTTAATTAAGAACAAATTCTTATTTTCAATGACGGCCTAGGAACAGTGGGTTAACTGCCTGTTCAGGGGCAGAACGACAGATTTGTACCTTGTCAGCTCTGGGATTTGAACTTGCAACCTTCCGGTTACTAGTCCAACGCTCTAACCACTAGGCTACCCTGCCAAGGAAAAAGGTGAAAGGTATTTATGGGGGTCATAAACCTCCCCCCTCATGCCAACGTCATGACAAAAAGTATTTGACTAAGGTGTATGTAAACTTCCGAATTCAACTGTAGGCCTACAGGACACTATGTGTATTACCATGAGTCAGTAAGCCAAGTAAGTTCCAAGATGGCGTAGCAGTGCAGACGTGTTTTGTTCGTCCTCTAGTGTACTTTAGTATTTTTGGGGGTTTTTTTTGTATATATTTCAAGTTTATTTTCAATCGCTTCTCCATTTTAGTTCAATTATACCTTCCGGTAACCTGACTCACCCAATGTGATACGGAACCGGTATTATTTGTCATTTTTAGACCTTATAGCAAGAACCACAGCCATAAGAAGCTAACCCAGCTAATTAGCTACAAGCTATTTCGTAATTGTTAGCCACTGCTAGCGGCCTTTACCTTCTGCACAGCTAGCTAGTGTAATATTTGTGTTGTGGAGAAATGACCAGGCAGGAGACGGGAGTACAGTTAGTTTTCGTTTAGTCAAAACCCCTCGTGCTCTACAGTTCCCGGCACCTCAGTGCGCATGTGCATTTCCTATTAGGTGTAGTAACGTAACACTGCCGTTATGCATTACTGCTTAGTAACCGCACAGTAACTAATATAAACATATGTAGATCCCAGATACTACAGCTAGCACCCACCGAGTTACCCAGTACCGAAGCTTACCCTGAGGCCCACCTCCCGGCCCACCGCCCGGCCTACTCAGGCCCACCTCCCGGCCCACCTGACCCAAGCACGGCTAGATCACACTACTCCACCGGATCCTTGGCGTAAGCTCTGGACCTTGGCACCGGATCACCGCTGCTACCGAGTGGTTATAGTGGCCAACGCCACTGTCCCAAAGCTAGCACCCGTTAGCCATGAGCCAGGCGCATCTCCCGTATAGAAAACTAAATTACTACAGCTACGATACCTCTTTCGCCATCTGGCTTGGATCCTTAGTCGACATGGCGCCCCGCCGCACCACCTCTACAGGTCTGCCGACGAATACTCCATCCGCTGTGCCTTCAGCAGACACTTCCACTAGCCCCGGGCTACTAACTTTAAACGCCGCGTCGACAACATGATAGCATGGTAGCAACAACTCCGCGGCTCCCCTGTTCCTTCTATTGCTGCTCACTGGACCCTATGATTACTTGGCTACACAGTTGATGCCCGCTGGACTGTCCATTAATCACGGTACTCCATTCTGTTTGCTTATTATTTTTTATTTTATATATATATATATATATATATATTATATTTTTATCAGTCGGCCGCCGCATTGAACTCCGGCTCTGTGTGTAGTTAACCGACCCTCTCTGCCCAGTCATCGACATTTTACCTGTCGTTGTTTTAGCTGATTTGCTGTTGTTGTCTCACCCGTTGTTGTCTTAGTTAGCTCTCCAAATCAACACCTGTTATTACTTTATGCCTCGCTGTATGTCTCTCTCATATGTCAATATACCTTGTATACTGTTGTTTAGGTTACTTGTCATTGTTTTAGTTTACTGCGGAGCCCCTAGTTCCACTCATTATACCTCCGATACCTCCTTTGTCCCACCTCCCACACATGCGGCTCCTCACCCATTATGACCAGTTTATCCAGAGAAACAATCTCTCTTATCATCACTCCGTGCCTGGGCTTACCTCCACTGTACCCGCACCCCACCATACCCCTGTCTGCACATTATTCCCTGAATCTATTCTACCACGCCCAGAAATCTGCTCCTTTTACTCATTGTCCACAACCCTCTAGGTGACCAGTTTTGTAAGCCTTTGGCCATACCCTCATCCTACTCTTCCTCTTTTCCTCGGGTGATGTGGAAGTAAACCCAGGCCCTGCATGTCCCCAGGCAACCTCATTTGTTGACTTCTGTGATCGAAAAAGCCTTGGTTTCATGCATGTCAACATCAGAAGCCTCCTCCCTAAGTTTGTTTTACTCACTGCTTTTGCACACTCCGCCAACCCTGATGTCCTTGCCATATCTAAATCCTGGCTTATGAAGGCCACCAACAATTCTGAGATTTCCATACCCAGCTACAACATTTTCCGTCAAGATAGTACTGCCAAAAGGGGAGGAGTTGCAAAATCTACTGCAGAGATAGCCTGCAAAGATCTGTCATACTTTCCAGGTCTATACCCAAACAGTTTGAACTTCTAATTTAAAAAATTAACCTCTCCAGAAATAAGTCTCTCACTGTTGCCGCCTGCTATCAACCCCCCTCCGCTCCCAGCTGTGCCCTGGACACCATTTGTGAATCGATCGCCCCCATCTAGCTTCAGAGTTCGTTCTGTTAGGTGACCTAAACTGGGATATGCTTAACACACCGGCAGTCATACAATCTGAGCTAGATGCCCTCAATCTCACACAAATCATCAAGGAACCCACCAGGTACAACCCTAAATCCGTTAACATGGGCACCCTCATTGACATTATCCTGACCAACTTGCCCTCCAAATACACCTCCGCTGTTTTCAATCAGGATCTCAGCGATCACTGCCTCATTGCCTGTATCCGCTATGGGTCCGCGGTCAAACGACCACCCCTCATCACTGTAAAATGCTCCCTGAAACACTTCTGCGAGCAGGCCTTTCTAATTGTCCTGGCCCGGGTATCCTGGAAGAATATTGACCTCATTCCGTCAGTCGAGGATGCCTGGTCATTCTTTAAAAGTCATTTCCTCGGGGGACAAAATGGCGCCGTAGAGAGAACACAGTGTTTCAGCGAGCTCTCGTGGCATTCGTAAATTTATATTCTTACATTAATCTCCTAGCTTGAAAAAGTGGTAGAATTAGCTAAATAAGTTACCATATAATGAGTCTTGACGACTATTTCGCAAAAATCTCCGACAACATGCCCAATAGAACTACTAAGAAGTCGACCAAAACCACCACCCCTGTGGATGTGCATGAGGAGCTAGCTAACGTTAGCGAAGCTAACACCATTGCGGACCCAGGCACAATGGACCTGATAATTCAAAAGATGACTGATAACATTACTAAAGTGATCGATGCTAAGATAAGAAGGGTCTTGGAAGCAATAGCAAGCCATTCAGCTGAAATACAGAGTGTTGTGAAACGTGTTGTTGAGGCGGAAGGAAGAATTGCTGCAGTGGAAACTTCAACTACATCTATGGACGCTAAGATAAAAGCACTTAAGAAACAGGTGCGCGAAATGGCGGAGCACATTGACGACTTGGATAATCGAGGACGCAGATGCAATATTCGTGTTGTGGGACTCCCGGAAAACTCTGAAGGGACACGTTCAGTAAAATTCTTTGAGGAATGGATCCCTGGCTACCTACAAATGGACACTAAGGCTGGTCGTGTGAAGCTGGACAGAGCCCATCGCTCTCAAGCACCGATACCGGGCCCCAATCAGCGCCCACGGCCGGTGGTTATAATGTTCCACAACTTCACCGACAAGCAGCGCGTCATGGATGCGGCTAGAGACATCGGCTCTGTTGGTAGTCAACATAAAGGTCCAAAGGTCTCATTCTTCAATGATTACTCCACAGCGGTTGTACGAAGACGCAAAGCGTTTGATGAGGCGAAGGCTCGACTCAGGAGAATGAAGATGGACTACGCACTGTTGTACCCGGCCACATTGAAGATTATGGTCAACGGATCACCTAAAAAGCTCTACACACCTGAAGAGGTTGCTGCGTTTATTGACTCTCTCGGGTAAATAACTTTAAGCTGCACCTCCACAGCATTGAATAACTTTGCTTATTTTTGGTTGAATCTGATCATGAAACAGTGGTGTGAGTCCTCACGTACTCCGGCTCAGTAATATTCGTATCTTCATTATTTTTCTTGCTAAAAGTAATAGCCACTATAGCTCAGGCTGAGATATGTGTGAATCCATATTGGTGCCCATGCTTGGTTTTAGGTGGAAGAGCCTCAATCTTCTTCTATTGATTTTATTTTCCATATATATAAAGGATGAGGCTATTGAGCGGCAATGCGGACTTAAGAGTCTACATTGGAGAGTTGAAATCCCCTGTATGTTAGCTAGTGGGAAAACCCCCTTTTGGATTTTTACATGTTTAATTTTTGGGTTTAGTATAGTTCGAGTTCAGGGTTCATATTTTTGTTTATGCTCAGTGAGATGGAGGAGAGTTCAACACATGGAAAAAGGTACCACCCCACTTTTACAGTAGGATCCAGTCAGAATATTGAATGGTCAAGATACAATGGCAGATAACAGACTGCGTGTATGTACGTGGAACATTAGAGGGAGCCATAACCCCATTAAGAGGAAGAAACTATTGTCTTTTTTGAAAAAATAAAATATTGATATTGCCCTGTTGCAAGAAACCCATTTGGATGATAAGGAGCACCTGAAATTACAACAAGGTGGATTTGGTCAAGTGTTTTTCTCATGGTCAAGTGTTTTTCTCATCATTTACATCCAGAAGTAGGTGTAGCAATTCTGGCGAAAAAGAACTTACCACTTAAGGTCTTGAATTGTGTGAAAGATAAATTTGGTCGCTTTGTTATAATTAATGGTACTTTACAAGGGCAGAACATTTCCATAATGAATATTTACTTCCCCCCTGCTCACCCCCCTGATTTCCTCACTAAGGCATTTCTAGACTTTTCAGAATTAAACTCAGACACTGCAGTGGTTGGAGGAGATTTTAACTGCTTGTTGAACCCCCTTATTGATAAGTTTCCCAGCGGTATAGCTTCACTCTCTCCTCAAGCTAAGTCACTTAAAGTTATTTGTGATGATCTGGGGTATGCGGATGTCTGGAGAGCTTTCCATCCCTCCAACAGAGAGTTCACTTTTTTCTCTGCACCTCATGGATTTCAGACTAGAATAGATTATTTTTTTATGCCCAAGACGTCTTTGCAGTCTGTTTTATCTGCTAGGATAGGAAGCATAGTCATATCTGATCATGCTGAGGTGATCCTGGACATAAAACTCAATGGGGCATTCAATCGGTCAAGACATTGGAGGTTGAACACAACCATTCTTAAAGACCATACATTCACATCATATTTTATAACAGAGTTTAAAGCATTTTTCTCTATTAACTCTCAATCAACAGATAACCCCTTGCTCCTTTGGGAGACCTGTAAAGCGTATGCCAGGGGTCTGATTATGTCATACACAGCTACTAAGAGACGGAAAAAGCGGGAAAGCAAAAAATGTTAGAGGGTGAATTAGGAACTAAAGAGAAGGACTACATTAAAACGCCCACTCCTGCCCTATTAAAGGAAATATCAGTCATTAGATCAACGTTAGACTCTCTCCTAACACAGGACGCTGAAAAGAAAATGAGATTTGTCAGGCAAAAGCTATATGAACATGGCGATAAGCCAGGAAAGTACTTGGCATACCTAGCTAAAAAGAGGGCTGACTCTGTCAATTGCTACTATTACTGATTCTGATGGTAATCATTTATATGAAAATAAATTGATAAGTGACTCATTTAAGAAATTTTATACAAACCTTTATGCCTCAGAACTGCCAAAGGATGCACCCAAATTAATGGAGAACTTCTTTGGTAAGATTGAGCTCCCTACTATCTCCGAAGAACAGAGGTCCCTCCTTAATGCCCCTATTACCAAGGAAGAGATAATGTTCGCAATTAAGAATCTGCAAAATGGTAAGGCCCCAGGACCAGATGGGTTTTGTAGTGAGTTCTATAAAGAGTTCCATGGCCTGATCCTTGAGCCATTGCGTGATATGTTTAACCACTCATTTTCAAATGACCAACTCCCTCAAACGCTGAGAAGCCAACATTTCACTTATTCTCAAAAAGGGAAAATGTCCAGAGTCTTGTTCCTCGTACAGACCAATTTCCCTTCTGAATGTGGATAGAAAATTGCTTTCTAAAATTCTAGCCACAAGATTAGAGGACTCATTGCCACTAATTGTGAAAGGAGACCAAACTGGCTTCATTAGGGGCCGTAAGTCATGCAACAACGTCAGGCGGCTTCTTAATGTAATTCAAGCCTACCAACAAAGTGCTGTGGATGGTCTTGTGCTCTCCCTAGATGCTGAGAAAGCATTTGATCGTGTGGAGTGGTCTTACCTATTATTTGCTCTAAATAAATTTGGTCTGGGGGACAACTTTATAAAATGGGTGAAAGTTTTATATGATGATCCTCAGGCTGCTGTTCTTACTAATGGACTACGGTCAAATAGCTTCCCTATACACAGAGGTACCAGACAGGGCTGTCTTTTATCCCCCCTCCTCTTTGCACTCGTTATGGAACCACTGGCCGAGTCCATCAGGGTAACGTCTGCTATACAGGGGCTGCTCATTGGTGATGTTCACCATAAAATAAGCTTGTATGCTGATGATGTCCTGATATTCATCTCTAGTCCCGAGACTTCAATTACATCTCTTATTAATATTATTAAATTATTCAGCGGATTCTCAGGCTACAAGATTAACCTTACTAAGTCAGAGGCTATGCCACTTGGTAGCCTGCATTCTGTACCTAATACTTCTCCCCCCTTCCCTTTTAAATGGTCTCCCTCAGGTTTCATGTATCTGGGTATATTTGTAACTCCTAAATTCCAGCTAATGTACAAAGCCAATTTTGTTCCTTTGTTTGATACAATAAGACAGGATCTGGAGCGCTGGAACTCTCTCCCCATTTCTTGGTTGGGTAGAATATCCCTCTTGAAAATGAACGTTTTACCTAGACTACTTTACCCAATCCAAATTATCCCAGTATTACTCTCCAATAAGGTAATAAAGGATGTAAATGGATGGCTAAGTTCCTTTATATGGAGTAAACGCAAGCCAAGACTTAAGATGACAATATTGCAGCTGCCAAGTTCTATGGGCGGCTTGGACCTGCCCAATATCAAGTTCTATCAATGGTGTGCCCACCTTTGTTATATTTCTGACTGGATCACAAATGATGACTCCTCTATTTGGTTAGACATTGAGACTTCTCTTTCAAAATACCCCTTACAGGATCTTTTATTTTTCAAAAGTTTCAAGTCTGTAGAAGAACACTGCAATAATCCAGTTACACTTAACAAACTCAAAGTATGGAGGTCAGTTCAACGCTTCCTGGGAAGGTCCAAACTAACCTCTGCTCTTACCCCAATTCTTAACAACCCAGATTTCAGCCCAGGATTGCTGAATGCTGGCTTTAACTTATGGCTTAATAAGGACATACGCAGGCTAAACGACTTATTTGCTGATAAAATTTTGTTGTCATTTGAGCAGATGGTCGAGAAATATCGACTCCCAAAGCAGGACTTTTTCCGCTTCCTACAAGTAAGACATTATATTCTGGAGAGCACCACCTTACTTGGTAACCCTGATGTGTCTGTCATTGAAAGAATGCTTTTTTTTCCCACAAAGGAAAATGTCTGTTTTATGATACTTTAAGGTCCTTTTTTGCTGTCAACACACAGAGGGTGAAACAAGTGTGGGAGAAAGAATTGTCTGTTACTATTGACGAAGAGATGTGGGAGGACATTTGGAGATATGCAAAAACAATATCTATATGTAACCGTACTAGAGCAATCCAATTAAGAATAATACACAGATTGCATATATCCCCAAATCGCAGACATGCTTATAGCCCCACTTCCTCTTCCCCTCAGTGTTTTCAATGCAAAACTGATACAGGCACCCTAACACATTGTTTATGGTCATGTACCAAAATACAAAGATACTGGTCTGGTGTCCTGCAAGAAATTGAAAAGATCCTAGGGGTTGATCTAGAATTGGACCCAGTTTCTTTACTGTTAGGTCTCCCTAGTAGGCATGTTACTTCTGTCTGTAAAAGGAGGCTTTACAACATCCTTACCTTCGCAGCGAGGAAAAACATCCTTTTACAGTGGATTAGTGATAAGGTTCCTTCTATTAAAGACTGGCATAAGATACTATTTGAATGGGTGCCTCTGGAATATCTGACATGTACATTGCATTCTAAAACAGACCAGTTCTACAAAGTATGGGAACCTTATCTAAATTATCTAGAACCTGAGGTATCAGCTATTATGCTGCAAGGATTCTCTTAGAATGGCGGGGATCTATGTATTTCAGAACTACACTGTACGTTCCGTGTGTGGAACCTAACCTCTTGGTTTAAACTGAGCTTTTTTGTTTAATTTCTGTTTGTAAGTTTGTTTGAAATGTATGTATTGAGAGACGCAATGATGGTGATGGGGTGAGAGAAGCACAGAGCGGGAAGAGGAAAATGGTGTGCGTATGTATGGGTGTGTGTAGGTGCATAGGTGTGTGTATATGCATGGGTATATGTATATGTGTGTATGTATGTGTATGTAGGTATGTGTATATATATGCACGTAGATATGGGTAAGTGGGGGCTGTTTTTCTTTTTGTTCTGTGTGCTTTGTCTCTGTTGTATCTCTTAATATGGGTGAAAATTGTGAAATTTCAATAAAAATACTGTTACAAAAAAGTAATTTCCTCACCATCTTAGATAAGCATGCCCCGTTCAAAAAATGCAGAGCTAAGAACAGATATAGCCCTTGGTTCACTCCAGACCTGACTGCCCTTGACCAGCACAAAAACATGCTGTGGCGGACTGCAATAGCATCGAATAGTCCCCACGAAATGCAACTGTTCAGGAAGTCAGGAACCAATACACACCGTCAGTCAGGAAAGTAAAGGCTAGGTTTTTCAAGCAGAAATTGGCATCCTGTAGCTCTAAATCCAAAAGAAATTGGGACACTGTAAAGTGCAGACATGGTCCTTCTGTAGCTCAGTTGGTAGAGCATGGCGCTTGTAACGCCAGGGTAGTGGGTTCGATCCCCGGGACCACCCATACGTAGAATGTATGCACACATGACTGTAAGTCGCTTTGGATAAAAGCGTCTGCTAAATGGCATATATTATTATTATATATTACATGGAGAACAAGAGCACCTCCTCCCAGCCAACCACTGCACTGAGGCTAGGTAACACGGTCACCACTGATAAATCCATGATAATCAAAAATTTCAATAAGTATTTCTCAACGGCTGGCCATGCCTTCCCCCTGGCTACTCCAAACCCGGCCAACAGCCCTCCCCCCGCAGCTACTCACCCAAGCCTCCCCAGCTTCGCCTTCACCCAAATCCAGACAGCAGATGTTCTGAAAGAGCTGCAAAACATGGACCTGTACAAATCAGCTGGGCTAGACAATCTGGAACCTCTCTTTCTAAAACTATCCGCCGCCATTGTTGCAAACCCTATTACTAGCATGTTCAACCTCTCTTTCGTATTGTCCGAGATCCCTAAAGATTGGAAGGTTGCCACGGTCATCCCCCTCTTCAAAGGGGGTGACACCCTAGACCCAAACTGTTACAGACCTATATCCATCCTGCCCTGCCTATCTAAAGTCTTCGAAAGCCAAGTTAATAAAAAGATCACTGACCATTTCGAATCCCACCGTACCTTCTCTGCTGTGCATTCCGGCTTCTGAGCCAGTCACGGGTGCACCTCAGCCACTCTCAATGTACTAAACGATATCATAACCGCCATCGGTAAAAGACAGTACTGTGCAGCCGTCTTCGTCGACCTGGCCAAGGCTTTTGACTCTGTCAATCACCGTATTCTTATCGGCAGACTCAATAGCCTTGGTTTTTCTAATGATTGCCTCGCCTGGTTCAACAACTACTTTGCAGACATGTCCGGACACAACACATTTCAAAACATGTCTGCACACAGACACTAGGACCCGTGCTCACATCCACAATACTACAATCAGAACAGTGGGGTGTGATGTTTACATACAACATTTGGTAATGCCCCAGCCACTCAGAACAACGGGGTGTGATATTTACATCCTGCTGTGATATTAAAATACTTGCCACTTAAAACAATGGGTGTGATGATTACATACAACAATGTGGTAATGCCACGGACATTCACTGTGTGTGATATTCAAATCCTAGTCACTCAGAACAATGGGTGTAATATTTTTACAGAAACCACCTTACAATAACTACTGACATGTAAAACCCAGTGTGGAAAGTCAGACAAATTGGGTTCTTAGGATGACTGTATAAACATGGACAGACAATACCAATAGCGTGGGTTGCTAGTGTTCTAGCATAGCCTTTACACAGACCATTTTTTTTGCTTTCTTTTGAAAAATCACCCTGGAAGTTAGGCCCTATACCTGTCGTTGCATTCCTGCATTCTCGAGTCTTGATTTGGCACTGCTTAACTCAATAATAGTAACGCGTCTGCCAACGAATATCACTCCTGTGCGACAAACTCGCCCTTCGCTCATGTTGAAAGCCATTATAAAGCAATATTAATGACATGCCAGGAGCACAGGCCACTAAGAACACATCTCATCTCATCAACACCGACCCTGGGAGGAAATGTTCCAATAAATAGTGCAGTAAACACACAATTAGAGGGCCAAATATTGCCTCCCTTTATTACATTCTACCAATTAACAGTCAGGGGCAACCTACTCATTTGTATCGGATTATGACTGTAATCAGCAATTTCGTAATGCCCCTAGTCGCAACAGCCTCGCCTTAATAACCAGAAAAAGAGGAAGTGAGGGGGAGAGAGAGAGAGAGTGAACAGGGTACATAGTGGGGAACCTTTCTCAGCTCTCATTCTGCCCATCAGTGGTGTTGTTAGTGGTCATTTCCCCAGTTACACCTCATATTTGGACAACTCATTTTCTAGGCGTCAATTCAGTCTGCAGTTATTTTTAAAAATATAGTTAAAAAGCGATCTAACAGTATCAGGTGTAGATGTTAGATGAATTTCACATCAACAGCAGTCATGAGATGATGTATAAAACATGTTTTTTTCTATCATATTTGCATTGTCACTAAATTATCTCTGTTCTTACTGTATCTACTTTGATACGGCAAATCGTTATTTTAACTCAATTTAGGAAAACAAAGCAAACACTGTTATTACCTAATTTGTTTGAATTAACCCTGACTGACTTATACAGTGCATTCGGAAAGTATTCAGACCCCTTCCCTTTTTCCACATTTTGTTACGTTACAACCATGTTCTTAAATGGATTCAATTCTTTATTTTTTTCTCATCAATCTGAACACAATACCCCATAATGACAAAGCAGGTTTTTAAATGTTTTTTATTAATTTATAAAAAAATGGAAAACAGGAATACGTTTATTAAAGCAGTCAGACTCTTTGCTAAGAGACTTGAAATTGAACTCAGGTTCATCCTGTTTACATTGACCATCATTGAGATGTTTCTATAATTTAATTGGAGTCTACCTGTGGTAAATTCAATTGATTGGACATTATTTGGATAGGCACACACCTGTCTATGTAAGGTTCCACAGTTGACAGTGCATGTCATAGCAAAAATCAAGCTATGAGGTCGAAGGAATTGTCCGTAGAGCTCAGAGACAGGATTGTGTCAAAATACAGATCTTGGGAAGGGTACCGAAACATTTGAACATTTGTATTGAAGGTCCCGAAGAACACAGTGGCCTCCATTATTCTTACATGGAAGAAGTTTGGATCCACCAAGACTCTTCCTAGAGCAGGCCACCATGCCAAACATAGCAATCGGGGAAGAAGGGCCTTGGTCAGGGAGGTGACCAAAAACCCGATGGTCACTGACAGAGCTCCAGAGTTCCTTTGTGGAGATGGGAGAAAATTCCAGAAGGACAACCATCTCTGCAGTACTCCACCAACAAGGCCTTTATGGTAGAGCGGCCAGATGGAAGCCACTCCTCAGTAAAAGACACGACTGCCCGCTTGGAGTTTTCTAAAAGGCACCTAAAGGATTCTCAGACCATGAGAAACAAGATTCTCTGGTCTGATGAAACCAAGATTGAACTCTTTGGCATGAATGCCAAGCGTCATGTCTGTAGGAAACCTAGCACCATCCCTACGGTGAAGCACGGTGGTGGCAGCATCATGCTAAGGAGATTTCTTTCAGCAGCAAGGACTGGGAGACTAGTCAGAATCTAGGCAAAGATGAACAGAGCAAAGTACAGAGAGATCTTTAATGAAAACCTGCTCCAGAGCACTCAGACTTCGCCTTCCAACAGGCCAACGACCCAGTGGACAGCCAAGACAACACAGGAGTGGCTTCGGGACAGGAGGAGAGATTACTAGAAACTAACTAGGTTTCCCCCAATTATCTGTGAATTAATTGCCAGAGTAGAGAACAGACGGTTTTGTGTGTCGGTCAAAATTCTACAATGATCCAGAAAAAAGCACCTTGTGCATTTCAGCTAAATAGCAACCCAATGTTTCTATCCCAGGACAAATTAGCTAGCAACAGCAAGCTAGCTAGCTAAATGTCCATTAATGATAAATATGTTTAGACCTGTCCCCAAATTCATATAAATTGTTCAGAGTTTGTTTTGATATTTCAACCTGCGTGTCTGGATCGTGTCTGATGTGGATGGAGTAGGAACGATAGGAACGTACCGTAGGAACGGTCCGTGCAATCCAGAATCCTTGGGACATCCCTACCCTAAACCCTAACCGTACCCTAATCTTAACCCTTACCTAACCCTAACCTTAACCCTTCCCTTAACCATTTTAAATTTCAACTTCAATGGGGGTAGGGATGTTCCAAGGATCCCGAGTAGAAACAGTTTACAAATTATTATCAAATCAGAGAACAGCAACAACTCTGAGGAAAGTCTTACGTCTTGAAAGTGAACTAGCTAATTAGCTAGCCTGCTAGGTAATAGTATTTGCATGGTTTATACGTACACGGTGGTAATTCATGTGTATTGCTCCAGATCAGTGTTGTTGAGGTAGCTAGGACATCCAAAACAGACCCATAGCTAGCTAGCAAATTTGTTTTATATTATATATTTGGATTTTGTTCGCCAATCTATGAAGGTAGCTAGTAACACTGCTGGGATTTGGTCTCTTTATGCAGCCTGTACATAGATGCAAGAGAAAGATGCCCATGCAGAGTCCAGAGGACAAGACAGCCGAAGACCAAAGTGGACTAGGATGCTGGTATGTATGCCGTTCTACTAGCTAACAAGGTTTCCAAGAAAATTGAACTGAAGTATTGAAATTTTTAATGATCAATTGTGTGCTTGTGATGTATTACAGGTCCCAGTATACCTATGAAAGGAAAATATTGCTTGTCTTAACCAGATACCAGCAGTCTTGGACATATTGGTAAAATTACTTTTACAATCGGGTATTTGTGTGGGATTTATGCCAATTAAACTGAGGGATAAGGCTTGTTAGTTGTAACCACTCGCAAATTCATACATGTTGGCTGATCATGAGATGAACATGATAATTCTAACCATTGTTTGCATTATTTGTAGTAAAACAACTCTCTACTATGCTATGCCATTATTTGTGTGAAATAAGTTTAATACAGCCTACACTGAAACTATGTATTTTGTTGAAGGTTCAGTGTCTAAGGTAGAGTTTTTTGAGGGTGTCACACCTTGGTCTTAGTATTTTGTGTTTTCTTTCTTTATTTGGTCAGGCCAGGGTGTGACATGGGTTATTGTGGTGTGTTTTTTGTCTTGGGGTTTTGTGGGGTGACTAATTAGTCTATGGCTGCCTGAGGCGGTTCTCAATCAGAGTCAGGTGATTTTCGTCATCTCTGATTGGGAACCATATTTAGGAAGCCATATTCTGTGAGTGTTTTCGTGGGTGATTGTTCCTGTCTCTGTATAGTTGTTCACCAGACAGGCTGTATAGATTTTCTCGTTCAGTTTGTTGTTTTGTAATATTATAAGTTATTTCATGTATCGTTCAGTTTCATTAAAGAACATGAGTAACCACCACGCTGCATTTTGGTCCACTTCTCCTTCAACAGACGAACGCCGTTACAGAATCACCCACCACACCCGGACCGAGCGGCGTGGTAACAGGCAACAGCGAGAGCAGAAGCAGCGAAAGTAGGAATGGACATGGGAAGACGTTTTGGATGGCAAGGGTTGTTACACTTGGGAGGAGATACTGGCTGGAAGAGATCGCCTCCCATGGGAACAGGTGGAGGCACTTAGGAGAGCAGAGGCAGCCGGAGAGAGGAGCCGACGTTACGAGGGAACACGGTAGGCAAGGAAACCCAAAAGTCAGCCCCAAACATTTATTGGGGGGGGGGGGCTCAGGGAGAGTGTGGCAGAGTCAGGGTTCAGACCTGAGCCAACTCCCCCTGTTAGTCGTGAGGAGCAGCGATCAAAGGACTTCTGGACTTGGGAGGAGATATTGGACGGAAAAGGACCCTGGGCACAGCCTGGTGAATATCAACGCCCCAAAGAAGAACTGGAGGTGAAGAAAGCGGAGAGGCGCTGGTATGAAGAGGCAGCATGACGACGCGGATGGAAGCCTGAGAGTCAGCCCCAAAAATTATTGGGGGAAGGCTTACAGGGAGTATGGCTATGCCAGGTAGGTGACCTGTGCAAACTCCCTGTGCTTACCGGGGGGCTAGAGAGACCGGGCAGGCACCGTGTTATGCTATGGAGCGCACGGTGTTTCCAGTGCGGGTGCATAGCCCGGTGCGGTTCATACCAGCTCTTCGTATTGGCCGGGCAAGAGTGGGCATCGAACCAGGCAAGGTTGGGCAGGCTCGGTGCTCAAGAACTCCAGTGCGCCTGCACGGTCCGGTCTATCCAGAGCCACCTCCACACACCAGTCCGCCGGTGGCAGCTCCCCGCACCAGGCTTCCTGTGCGTGTTCTCTATCCAGTTCCACCAGTGCCAGCACCACGCATCAGGCCTACAGTGCACCTCGCCTCTCCAGCGCTGCCGGAGTCTCCCGCCTGTTCAGCGCTTCCAGAGCCTTCCTCCTCTACAGCGCTGCTGGAGTCTCCCACCTGTTCAGCGCTGTCGGAGCCTTTCTCCTCTCCTGCGCTGCCGGAGTCTCCCGCCTGTTCAGCGCTTCCAGAGCCTTCCTCCTCTACAGCGCTGCCGGAGCCTCCTGCCTGTTCAGAGCAGCTAGAGCTGCCGGTCTGCATGGAGCAGCCAGAGCTGCCAGTCTGCATGGAGCAGCCAGAGCTGCCAGTCTGCATGGAGCAGCCAGAGCTGCCAGTCTGCATGGAGCAGCCAGAGCTGCCAGTCTGCATGGAGCAGCCAGAGGTGCCAGTCTGCATGGAGCAGCCAGAGCTGCCAGTCTGCATGGAGCAGCCAGAGCTGTCAGTCTGCATGGAGCAGCCTGAGCTGTAAATCTGCATGGAGCAGCCAGAGCTGCCAGTCTGCATGGAGCAGCCAGAGCTGCCAGTCTGCATGGAGCAGCCAGAGCTGCCAGTCTGCATGGAGCAGCCAGAGCTGCCAGTCTGCATGGAGCAGCCAGAGCTTCCAGTCTGCATGGAGCAGCCAGAGGTGCCAGTCTGCATGGAGCAGCCAGAGCTGCCAGTCTGCATGGAGCAGCCAGAGCTGTCAGTCTGCATGGAGCAGCCTGAGCTGTCAATCTGCATGGAGCAGCCAGAGCTGCCAGTCTGCATGGAGCAGCCAGAGCTGCCAGTCTGCATGGAGCAGCCAGAGCTTCCAGTCTGCATGGAGCAGCCAGAGGTGCCAGTCTGCATGGAGCAGCCAGAGCTGCCAGTCTGCATGGAGCAGCCAGAGCTGTCAGTCTGCATGGAGCAGCCAGAGCTGTCAGTCTGCATGGAGCAGCCAGAGCTGCCAGTCTGCATGGAGCAGCCTGAGCTGTCAATCTGCATGGAGCAGCCAGAGCTGCCAGTCTGCATGGAGCAGCCACAGCTGCCAGTCTGCATGGAGCAGCCAGAGCTGCCAGTCTACATGGAGCAGCCAGAGCTGCCAGTCTGCATGGAGCAGCCAGAGCTGTCAGTCTGCATGGAGCAGCCTGAGCTGTCAATCTGCATGGAGCAGCCAGAGCTGCCAGTCTGCATGGAGCAGCCAGCGCTGCCAGTCTGCATGGAGCAGCCAGAGCTGCCAGTCTGCATGGAGCAGCCAGAACTGCCAGTCTGCATACAGCAGCCAGAGCAGCTAGATCCGCCAGTCAGCCATGATCATCCAGATCTGCCAGTCAACCAGATTCTTCCAGATCTGCCAGTCAACCAGACTCTTCCAGATCTGCCAGTCAACCAGACTCTTCCAGATCTGCCAGTCAACCAGACTCTTCCAGATCTGCCAGTCAACCAGACTCTTCCAGATCTGCCAGTCAACCAGACTCTTCCAGATCTGCCAGTCAACCAGACTCTTCCAGTACTGCCAGTCAACCAGACTCTTCCAGATCCGCCAGCCAGCCAGGATCTGCCGGAGCCAACTACCTGCCTGAGCTTCCTGTCAGTGCTGAGCTTCCTCTCAGTGCTGAGCTTTCCCTCAGTGCTGGGCTGCCCCTCAGTGCTGAGCTGCCCCTCAGTGCTGAGCTGCCCCTCAGTCCCGAGCTGCCCCTCAGTCCCGAGCTGCCCCTCAGTCCCGAGCTGCCCCTCAGTCCAGTGGGGTTCTGGGTGAGGACTACTAGGCCATGGTCGGCGGCGAGGGTGGACTATCCCAGGACGCGAAGGGGAGGAACTAAGACATTTATGGAGTGGGGTCCACGTCCCGAGCCGGAGCCGCCACCATGGACAGACGCCCACCCGGACCCTCCCTATGGTTTTGAGGTGCGTCCGGGAGTCCGCACCTTAGGGGGGGGGATTCTGTCACGCCTTGGTCTTAGTATTTTGTGTTTTCTTTCTTTATTTGGTCAGGCCAGGGTGTGACATGGGTTATTTTGGTGTGTTTTTTTGTCTTGGGGTTTTGTGGGGTGACTAATTAGTCTATGGCTGCCTGAGGCGGTTCTCAATCAGAGTCAGGTGATTTTCGTTGTCTCTGATTGGGAACCATATTTAGGCAGCCATATTCTGTGAGTGTTTTCGTGGGTGATTGTTCCTGTCTCTGTGTAGTTGTTCACCAGACAGGCTGTATAGATTTTCTCGTTCCGTTTGTTGTTTTGTAATATTATACGTTATATCATGTATCGTTCAGTTTCATTAAAGAACATGAGTAACCACCACGCTGCATTTTGGTCCGCTTCTCCTTCAACAGTCGAACGCCGTTACAGAGGGAAGGATAAAGTGACAGGAAAATATAATTAAAAGAACCCGAGACAGAGTGCCTGCGGAACAGTTGAAGGGGACTGAGGAAGGAAAACAGCCACCTGGTGAGGGACATTAAGTACATTAACCCAATCAAAACAAAATGGCTCTGAGCTCTAATTCTAATTTTGATCCCAGGGTCAGATTAACTTTCATTCTTTGCACAAAGCTAGTGAAACGACCTCTAACGTTCTTCATACAGGCTGCATGAAAATATATAAAATGGAATACACAAGTCCATTCCACTCTGTGGGGAAGATTAAGGGCTGCAAAAATACTTACCTATCCTTTAATGAGCTATTGATTTTTACTTTATACACATACACTTCATTTTTTCCATCTGTATTTCTTATGTGCAGTCAAAGGTCTTGAAGTGGTGATCCGCAGGTACCATAAAGACCTGAAGACCAAGAAGTTCCGGACCATGTCTGAGGCTTTCCATTACAACAACGTGGATAGAGGCACCATCACAGCCACAATACCGATCGCCAAACCCCTGTACAAGGAAATCTACAGCACCCTGGTGTTCGACCCATGGATACACTGCTTGCATTCTCAAAGTGTTGTGCCGGCCATGTAACACCAGAGAATAAGAAGGTGATAGAGGATATGAAAGCAAGAGGCCATTTGCTCCCATTACAGATAAAGTATAGTATATCATTGATAGTCTCAGCTATGTTGCTCTAATAAGAGACAGAGTTTAGAAGTTCTGTTAGAAGTGAGATGTTTTTACATTCTCCACTTTATTACACAGGTTTACATTCCGTGCACCTGCAGTCCAAACCCAGGGTCCCACACGTGTGTGTGTGTGTGTTTGTGTATGTGTGTGTGTTTGTGTATGTGTGTGTGTGTGTGTGCATGTGCGTGTGCGTGTGCGTGTGTGTGTGCGTGTGTGAGAGAGTGAAAAAGCCAGTATGCTTGTCTGTGGTCCCAAAAAAAAACAGCACTAAGAAAGGCAAATATACTGAGTGAGTGAGTGGGGGCACAACAGATAGTACACACTGTCATGACTCTCCTGTGAAGTTCTGAAGGATCAGATTACAGTGGGTCCGCTCTACAGCGCCCTCTCTCTCCCGCAGAGGGGGAGAGGGGTGAAGTTGGCCGTTTTATAACGGTCGTAAATACCTGCAGGAACTCTCTCCCACTCTGCAGAAATGGAAGTTAAAAATCCCTTTGTTATAGCAGAGAGAGATTTTGTAGTACAGTGACATCCATGATTGGATAATGAAACAATATTTTGGAAATCCAAACAGTTGGAATGGTCCGTGGGTACTTAAAGAACAATTATGTCAGATCAGTTGTTGTTTTGGGATCTCATTAAGGACAGTATAACATAACTGTGTCTCTGAATGTGTATATTTCCCAGTCGTCAGGTTAACATCTAAATGTTGTGGAATTTATAGGATTAAATATAAAACTATTTGTGAGAAGATTAAATGTAATGTTAGCTTTCTAAATGAGAATTGCTTTTCATATAAAAGTTCTACCCATTCAGTGACCATACCCACGTGAGCAGAGATATTATGTCGGCGTCATAGAACGCCCCCTTTTGCCAGACTGCATAAAACCCCTCCTAACGAAATGTACTTTAGAACAAGCAGGCAGACAGTGTTGAACCGGACGTTACAAATGGTTAGACTCTATGAGACCAGAAAAACATGGAGGGTGGCTGCAATGGTGTAACGGCGTTCTTCGTTTGTTGAAAGAGAGTCGGACCGAAATGCAGCGTGGTTGTTACTCATGTTCTTTAATGAATGAATCGCGATAAATGAAATAACTTATACAAATACAAAACAACAAACGGAACGTGAAAACCTAATTACACCCTATCTGGTGAATACTACACAGAGACAGGAACAATCACCCACGAAATACAAAGCGACACCCAGGCTACCTAAATACGGTTCCCAATCAGAGACAACGAGAATCACCTGACTCTGATTGAGAACCGCGTCAGGCAGCCAAGCCTATACAACACCCCTACTCAGCTGCAATCCCAATAACTACATAAACCCCAATACGAAATACAACAAAATAAACCCATGTCACACCCTGGCCTGACCAAATAATTAACGAAAACACAAAATACTAAGACCAAGGCGTGACAGAACCCCCCCACCCCCTAAGGTGCAGACTCCCGGACGCACCTCAAAACCATAGGGAGGGTCCGGGTGGGCATCTGTCCATGGTGGCGGTTCCGGCTCGGGACGTGGACCCCACTCCATTAATGTCATAGTTCCTCCCCTTCGCGTCCTGGGATAATCCACCCTCGCCGCAGACCATGGCCTAATAGTCCTCACCCAGAACCCCACTGAACTGAGGAGCAGCTCGTGACAGAGGGGCAGCTCGGGACTGAGGCAGCTCGGGACTGAGGGGAAGCTCGGGACTGAGGGGCAGCTCGGGACTGAGGGGCAGCCCGGGACTGAGGGGAAGCCCGGGACTGAGAGAAAGCCCAGTACTGAAAGGAAGCCCAGTACTGAGATGAAGCTCAGGCAGGTAGTAGGCTTCGGTAGATCCTGGCTGGCTGGCGGATCTGGAAGATTCTGATTGACTGGCAGATCTGGAAGAGACTGGTTGACTGGCAGATCTGGAAGAATCTGGTTGACTGGCAGATCTAGAAGATCATGGCTGACTGCTCTATGCAGACTGACAGCTCTGGCTGCTCCATGCAGACTGGCAGCACCTTGCAGACTGGCAGCTCCATGCAGACTGGCAGCTCCTTGCAGACTGACAGCTCCTTGCAGACTGACAGCTCTGGCTGCTCCATGCAGGCTGACAGCTCCTTGCAGACTGACAGCTCCTTGCAGACTGACAGCTCCTTGAAGACTGGCCGCTCTTTGCAGACTGACAGCTCTGGCTGCTTCATGCAGACTGACAGCTCTGGATGCTTCATACAGACTGACAGCTCTGACTGCTCCATGCAGGCTGACAGCTCTGACTGCTCCATGCAGGCTGGCAGCACCTTGCAGACTGGCAGCTCCTTGCAGACTGGCAGCTCCTTGCAGACTGGCAGCTCTTTGCAGACTGACAGCTCTGGCTGCTTCATGCAGACTGACAGCTCTGGCTGCTTCATGCAGACTAACAGCTCTGGCTGCTTCATGCAGACTGACAGCTCTGGCTGCTTCATACAGACTGACAGCTCTGACTGCTCCATGCAGGCTGACAGCTGACTGCCTCCTCATACCAGCGCCTCTCCGCCTTATCCGCCTCAAGTTCCTCCTTGGGGTGGCGATATTCACCAGGCTGAGCCCAGGGTTCTTTTCCATCCAGTTCCTCCCATGTCCAATTCTCCAAGTGGTGCAGCCTCTCCCACTGCAGCTGTTTCTGTTGCCTCTCCTGTGGCTCCTGCCTGTTAACACGCTGCTCGGTCCGTGTGTGGTGGGTGATTCTGTAACGGCGTTCTTCGTTTGTTGAAAGAGAGTCGGACCGAAAAGCAGCGTGGTTGTTACTCATGTTCTTTAATGAATGAATCGCGATACATGAAATAACTTATACAAATACAAAACAACAAACGGAACGTGAAAACCTAATTACACCCTATCTGATGAACATTACACAGAGACAGGAACAATCACCCACGAAATACAAAGTGAAACCCAGGCTACCTAAATACGGTTCCCAATCAGAGACAACGAGAATCACCTGACTCTGATTGAGAACCACCTCAGGCAGCCAAAGCCTATACAACACCCCTACTCAGCCGCAATCCCAATAACTACAAAAACCCCAATACGAAATACAACAAAATAAACCCATGTCACACCCTGGCCTGACCAAATAATTAACGAAAACACTAAATACTAAGACCAAGGCGTGACAAATGGTAATGGTAAATGGTAAGAATTTAAATCTCTAGAGACCAGTACATTGCCGGGTTGCTACCTGAAATGCAGAATGTCCTTTTTTTATGTATCTTTGTAGAACTTTGACCTTTTCTGAGTCACACAAAATCATAGTTTCAAGTAATCTCTCCTTCAGTCTTCTGTGGACTTGATATGTTGGTTGGCAAGCAACTTTAAGGTGCATTACAACCACCAACTGAACTCTAGTGTGGACCTCAGTTCATCTTTCAATCACCCAAGTGGTTATATGCTCCTAAAAACCATGGAGGTGATGGAAGAGGTGGAATTTGCAGCTAGGCAAGCGTCAAAAATAGTTATATTTTAGCGCCTGGCTACCCAGACATGCACAAACAGTTTAGATTAAATGATTGAATAACATGCATGTGTACATTTATTTTGCAATGCTCACAGTGTGGTCAGCATGTTAGAAAAAAGGGTTCCAAAAGTGTTCTTTGGCTGTCCCCAAAACACTTTTTGGTTCCAGGTATAACCCTTTTGGATTCCATGAAGAACCCTCTGTGGAAAAGGTTCTACATGGTACACAAAAGGGTTGTACTTGGAACCAAAAGGTTTCGACCTGCAACCAAAAAAAATGTTTCCTATGGGGACAGCCGAAGAACCCTTTAAAATTCCAGATAGCAGATTTTTTTCTAATCATGTACAACCTTGTGTGGAAGGACAGATGCAAAATGAGTTAAGAAAAGTGACCCAATCACTTTTAATAGACGTATAGCTGGCAGCTGCTATAATGCACTTTTTGATGTCTCTATCTTATTATTTGGGGGGGGGGGGGGGGGTGGTGTATTTGGTATTTGTAGATATTATATTAATCTCTTATAAGGTGGAATACTTATTTTAGGGTACTCTGCCCCTATCAGTCCCCTTTAAAGACTGCATATACAGAGTCTGTTGCATGTGTAATTAACTATTGATAATCTTTAATTCTGGCAAATAAGGATGTAACTAATGAAAAACTACAAATGCATGACTTATAGTGTGAGAATAGGAAAACACTGAATAAAGGCCTTATAAATAGCCAATAATACCTGATAAAGGCTTTATAAACTACTTACAGTATAATCTACAAATCAGTGCCTAATACGTATTCCTAAAAAGTACACAAGACATGTAAAGTATATACAATTAAATACTTTTTACACAGTAAATTATAAGTATTACCATATTAGTATATCTCTACAAATTACTGAAAACTCTTTGCAATAAATCCATGAATACATATCAAATCAAATTTGATTAGTCACATGCGCCGAATACCAACATGTGTAGACCTTACAGTGAAATGTTTACTTACGAGCCCCTAACCAACAATGCAGTTTCAAAAAATATGGAAAGAATAAGAGATAAAAGTAACAAGTAATTTAAGAGCAGTAGTAAAATAACAATAGCGAGACTATATACAGGGTAGTTCTTCCTTTCAAAGTTGCGAGCTTACACTGCGGGACTTAGAAGTACCCAGCTTTAAGGCTTCATTGCTCCAGACCACCGCAAGAGGGAGTTAGAGCACTCATTATGCATTTGGGTCCCAAGGTTTTTATATGACCAATCATATCGAGTGGTTCAAATGACAAATCTGACGTTATGCCACCCGTCCCTGGTGACTTTCTTCATCAAAGAAGGCTGACAAAAACATTACGGTAGGAGCAAAGGTAAGTAATTGTAACTTCATAACGAGTCAAGCTAAAAATGTACAATTGAGAGGAATATGTTAGTTAATGTTGAGACAAACGATTGTGCATATTCTTTTGTCATAAAGTTAATTTACAAAAATCACTATTTAGCAAGTTTTTTTTCAGTCATATCCAATACCAGGTGTATCAAACTCCATTCTTTGAATAATGCTGTGTCTGCATGTATGTATAACAATTATCCACTTCAACAGTGTTTAACACTCCTGCTCCTGGCACTTCAAAGTTTACACATTGTAACTATGCAATAGACTAGAAACATGATTTAAGTAAAGGCTTATTTGTAAGTCGTATATACAGAAAAAAAGGAGGTTCTCCCATCCATGTAGATGATTGAAAACAGGGCAGCAAAGTTTGTTTTTTCACCTGAGCGGTTCAGAGCATAATACTATATTTCCCTGTGAATAACCAGACCTTCGTACAAACTTGCTATGCTGAATTCTTCAAGCACTACCGAAGGTGCTACCATATCCTGCCAGCACACCCACAGGCGGAGAATGACGCGTGGAAGAGTGCGAGGAACGAGATGGGAGTAACAATCCAGGCTATTTGCGCTGAGACCAGCATAATAATGTAATGAAACAAGCAGGGAGCAGGTTTCAAACCCTCAACATTCTAGCCCGAAGTCCAGCGTGCTATCGACTGTGTCCAAATGTATTAATTGGGTTTGGGGCCGATTGTGGCAAAAACACTATTAATTGGAAGTAGAAAAGGGAAAAACTACTATTATTAGTTTATCACAAGCGTAGCAGGCTGTGAATTGCTAACAACATTTCTAGGATGGGCTATTAGCTGAACAACAGACTATTCAACCTTTACTACAGAATTGTCTAATAGCCTAACAAGGTGTGAAAACCCCCTTCCCCAACTTGCAACGAATCATTTGTATCTACCTTTCCACATCTACCTGCACACATATCGACCTGCACACGGTTAATGTACTGAAGAAAGAAAAATATATATATACAGTTGAAGTCCGAAGTTACCATACACTTAGGTTGGAGTAATAAAACTCGTTGTTCAACCATTCCACAAATGTCTTGTTGACAAACTATAGTTTTGGCAAGTCGGTTAGGACATCTACTTTGTGCATGACACAAGTCATTTTTCCAAAAATTGTTTACAGACAGATTATTTCACTTATCGTTCACTGTATTACAAATCCAGTGGGTTAGAAGTTTACATACAGTAAGTTGACTGTGCCTTTAAACAGCTTGGAAAAATCCTGAAAATGATGTCATGACTTTAGAAGCTTCTGATAGGCTAATTGACATCATTTGAGTCAATTGGAAGCGTACCTGTGGATGTTTTTCAAGGCCTACCTTCAAACTCAGTGCCTCTTTGCTTGACATATTGGGAAAATCAAAAGAAATCAGCCAAGACCTCAGAAAAAAATTGTAGACCTCCAAGTCTGGTTCATCCTTGGGAGCAATTTGCAAACGCCTGAAGGTACCACATTCATCTGTACAAACAATAGTATGCAAGTATAAAACACTATGGGACCACACAGCCGTCATACCACTCAGGAAAGAGACACGTTCTGTCTCCTAGAGATGAACTGTCTATCGCCTCCTTTGAATTCCATGCTGTCACAGTTACCAGCCCTTTCAAGCTTAACATCCTTATCATTTATCGCCCTCCAGGTTCCCTCGGAGAGTTCATCAATGAGCTTGATGCCTTGATAAGCTCCTTTCCTGAGGACGGCTCACCTCTCACAGTTCTGGGCGACTTTAACCTCCCCACGTCTACCTTTGACTCTTTCCTCTCTGCCTCCTTCTTTCCACTCCTCTCCTCTTTTGACCTCACCCTCTCACCTTCCCCCCCTACTCACAAGGCAGGCAATACGCTCGACCTCATCTTTACTAGATGCCACTACCTTGTATCCTTTTCCCTCTCGCTCTCATCCAACACCTCCCACACTGACCCTATTCGAATGGTAACGCACCGTCCCAACCTTCGCTCTCTCTCCCCCGCTACTCTCTCCTCTTCCATCCTATCATCTCTTCCCTCCGCTCAAACCTTCTCCAACCTATCTCCTGATTCTGCCTCCTCAACCCTCCTCTCCTCCCTCTCTGCATCCTTTGACTCTCTATGTCCCCTATCCTCCAGGCCGGCTCGGTCCTCCCCTCCCGCTCCGTGGCTCGATGACTCATTGCGAGCTCACAGAACAGGGCTCCGGGCAGCCGAGCGGAAATGGAGGAAAACTCGCCTCCCTGCGGACCTGGCATCCTTTCACTCCCTCCTCTCTACATTTTCCTCCTCTGTCTCTGCTGCTAAAGCCACTTTCTACCACGCTAAATTCCAAGCATCTGCCTCTAACCCTAGGAAGCTCTTTGCCACCTTCTCCTCCCTCCTGAATCCCCCCCCCCTCCTCCCTCTCTGCAGATGACTTCGTCAACCATTTTGAAAAGAAGGTTGATGACATCCGATCCTCGTTTGCTAAGTCAAACGACACCGCTGGTTCTGCTCACACTGCCCTACCCTGTGCTCTGACCTCTTTCTCCCCTCTCTCTCCAGATGAAATATCGCGTCTTGTGACGGCCGGCCGCCCAACAACCTGCCCGCTTGACCCTATCCCCTCCTCTCTTCTCCAGACCATTTCCGGAGACCTTCTCCCTTACCTCACCTCGCTCATCAACTCATCCCTGACCGCTGGCTACGTCCCTTCCGTCTTCAAGAGAGCGAGAGTTGCACCCCTTCTGAAAAAACCTACACTCGATCCCTCCGATGTCAACAATTACAGACCAGCATCCCTTCTTTCTTTTCTCTCCAAAACTCTTGAACGTGCCGTCCTTGGCCAGCTCTCCCGCTATCTCTCTCTGAATGACCTTCTTGATCCAAATCAGTCAGGTTTCAAGACTAGTCATTCAACTGAGACTGCTCTCCTCTGTATCACGGAGGCGCTCCGCACTGCTAAAGCTAACTCTCTCTTCTCTGCTCTCATCCTTCTAGATCTATCGGCTGCCTTCAATACTGTGAACCATCAGATCCTCCTCTCCACCCTCTCCGAGTTGGGCATCTCCGGCGCGGCCCACGCTTGGATTGCGTCCTACCTGACAGGTCGCTCCTACCAGGTGGCGTGGCGAGAATCTGTCTCCTCACCACGCGCTCTCACCACTGGTGTCCCCCAGGGCTCTGTTCTAGGCCCTCTCCTATTCTCGCTATACACCAAGTCACTTGGCTCTGTCATAACCTCACATGGTCTCTCCTATCATTGCTATGCAGACGACACACAACTAATCTTCTCCTTTCCCCCTTCTGATGACCAGGTGGCGAATCGCATCTCTGCATGTCTGGCAGACATATCAGTGTGGATGATGGATCACCACCTCAAGCTGAACCTCGGCAAGACGGAGCTGCTCTTCCTCCCGGGAAGGACTGCCCGTTCCATGATCTCGCCATCACGGTTGACAACTCCATTGTGTCCTCCTCCCAGAGCGCTAAGAACCTTGGCGTGATCCTGGACAACACCCTGTCGTTCTCAACCAACATCAAGGCGGTGGCCCGTTCCTGTAGGTTCATGCTCTACAACATCCGCAGAGTACGACCCTGCCTCACACAGGAAGCGGCGCAGGTCCTAATCCAGGCACTTGTCATCTCCCGTCTGGATTACTGCAACTCGCTGTTGGCTGGGCTCCCTGCCTGTGCCATTAAACCCCTTCAACTCATCCAGAACGCCGCAGCCCGTCTGGTGTTCAACCTTCCCAAGTTCTCTCACGTCACCCCGCTCCTCCGTTCTCTCCACTGGCTTCCAGTTGAAGCTCGCATCCGCTACAAGACCATGGTGCTTGCCTACGGAGCTGTGAGAGGAACGGCACCTCAGTACCTCCAGGCTCTGATCAGGCCCTACACCCAAACAAGGGCACTGCGTTCATCCACCTCTGGCCTGCTCGCCTCCCTACCACTGAGGAAGTACAGCTCCCGCTCAGCCCAGTCAAAACTGTTCGCTGCTCTGGCCCCCCAATGGTGGAACAAACTCCCTCACGACGCCAGGACAGCGGAGTCAATCACCACCTTCCGGAGACACCTGAAACCCCACCTCTTTAAGGAATACCTAGGATAGGATAAGTATCCCTCTCACCCCCCCCCTTTAAGATTTAGATGCACTATTGTAAAGTGACTGTTCCACTGGATGTCATAAGGTGAATGCACCAATTTGTAAGTCGCACTGGATAAGAGCGTCTGCTAAATGACTTAAATGAAATGTAATGTAAATGAACTAACTTTGGTGTGAAAAGTGCAAATCAATCCCAGGACAACAGCAAAGGACCTTGTGAAGATGCTGGAGGAAACAGGTACAAAGGTATCTATATCCACAGTAAAACTAGTCCAATATCGACATAACCTGAAAGGCCGCTCGGCAAGGAAGAAGCCACTGCTCCAAAACTGCCATAAAAAAAGCCAGACTACGGTTTGCAACTGCACATGGGGACAAAGATCACACTTTTTCGAGAAATGTCCGCTGGTCTGATGAAACAAAAACAGAACTGTTTGCCCATAATGTGTATCGTTGCAAGCCGAAGAACACCATCCCAACCGTGAAGCACGCCGGCGGCAGCATCATGTTGTGGGGAGTTTAAATGTATTTGGCTAAGGTGTATGTAAACTTCCGACTTCAAGTGTGTGTGTGTGTGTGTGTGTGTGTGTGTGTGTGTGTGTGTGTGTGTGTGTGTGTGTGTGTGTGTGTGTGTGTGTGTGTGTGTGTGTGTGTGTGTGTGTGTGTGTGTGTGTGTGTGTGTGTGTGTGTGTGTGTTCTTAACTGACTTGCCTGGTTAAATAAAGGTAAAATAAAAAAATAAAAATTATCGCTTGCACAGTGCTGCTTGGGATGTTTAAAGCTTGGGAAATCTTTTTGTATCCAAATCCGGCTTTAAACTTCTTCACAACAGTATCTCGGACCTGCCTGGTGTGTTCCTTGTTCTTCATGATGCTCTCTGCGCTTTTAACGGACCTCTGAGACTATCACAGTGCAGGTGCATTTATACGGAGACTTGATTACACACAGGTGGATTGTATTTGTCATCATTAGTCATTTAGGTCAACATTGGATCATTCAGAGATCCTCACTGAACTTCTGGAGAGAGTTTGCTGCACTGAAAGTAAAGGGGCTGAATAATTTTGCACGCCCAATTTTTCAGTTTTTGAACTGTTAAAAAAGTTTGAAATATCCAATAAATGTCGTTCTACTTCATGATTGTGTCCCACTTGTTGTTGATTCTTCACAAAAAAATACAGTTTTATATCTTTATGTTTGAAGCCTGAAATGTGGCAAAGGGTCGCAAAGTTCAAGTGGGCCGAATACTTTCACAAGGCACTGTATCCATGTGAAAGACGCAAACTCGGTCTCAACCTTTAAGTCTTTATTTAAGACTCATTCATCTCTTCAGTAGGTCCTATGATTGAGTGTAGTCTGGCCCAGGGGAGCGAAGGTGAACAGAAAGGCACTGGAGCATCGAACCACCCTTGCTGTCTCTGCCTGGCTGGCTCCCCTCTCTCCACTGGTATTCTCTGTCTCTAACCCTATTACGGGGGCTGAGTCGCTGGCTTACTGGTGCTCTTCCATGCTGTCCCTAGGAGGGGTGCGCCACTTGAGTGAGTCGAGTCTCTGACGTGATCTTCCTGTTGGTGTCCCCTCTGGTTCATGCCATGGGTGGGATTTTGTGGGCTATACTCGGCCTTGTCTCAGGGTAGTAAGTTGGTGGTTGAAGATATCTCTCTAGTGGTGTGGGGGCTGTGCTTTGACAAAGTGGGTGGGGTTATATCCTGCCGGGTTGGCCCTGTCCGAGGGTATAGTCGGACGGAGCCACAATGTCTCCCGACCCCTCCCGTCTCAGCCTCCAGTAATTTTGATGAAATAGTTTGTGTCAGGGGACTAGGGTCAGTCTGTTATATCTGGACTATTTCCCCTGTCTTTTCCGGTGTCCTGTGTGAATGTAAGTATGCTCCCTCTAATTCTCTCTATCTTTCTCTTTCTCTTCACTAGGAGGACCCGAGCCCTAGGACCATGTCTCATGACTACCTGACCTGATGACTCCTTGCTGTCCCCAGTCCACTTGGTCATGCTGCTGCTCGGCAGTGGATGGAGTGAACCAGCTCTCCTTACAGTCTACCAGAGAGGTCTTGACTTCTTTGGGACTGGGGGGCAGTATTGAGTAGCTTGGATGAATAAGGTGCCGAGAGTAAACTGCCTGCGACTCAGGCCCAAAACCTAGAATATGCAGATAATTAGTGAATTTAGATATAAAACACTCTGAAGTTTCTAAAACTGTTTGAATGGGGTCTGTGAGTATAACGGAACTCATATGGCAGGCATAAACCTGAGAAAAAATCCAGGAAGTGGGAAATCTGAGGTTTGTAGTTTTTCAAGTGATTGCCCATCCAATATACAGTGTCAATGGGGTCATATTGCACTTCCTATGGCTTCCACTAGATGTCAACACGTCTTTAGAACTTTGTTTCAGACTTATACTATGAAGGGGGTGCGAATAAGAGCTGTTTGAATCAGGGGTCTGGCAGAATGGCATGAGCTAAGTCATGAGCGCGACCGTGGGAGCGTGCTCCGTTCCTTTTCATACCTTAAGGGAACATTTTGACATTTGCTGTGTGGTTAGTGAGAAAGTCCATATTGCAAATGTACGGTCCCTTACTAGACATCCGAAAACGTTTGTAAAATTTGCGGTCGGCGTCGGGCCGTGAGGTAGGGCCGGACCTATCGGGAAGTCATCAAACGAACTTTCTCGGACATTCGGTTTCCGTTTTATAAAATAATCAAATTTTGGTCATTTTTCCACTGTCCCGGAAAATCCCACAAGAGGGCATAAGCAATCATATTGCAATTGTACAAAACATCACGAATCACGACGGGGCCTTATCTCCAAAACTGAAAATATTTTGAAACCGAAACTTGGTGAGCGTAGGTTTGGCATAATGGGCAGTTGGCCCCGTGATGGCGTCTAGGCCTCAACGTTTTTTGAGTTATGGCCATTTCTCTGGGATTAAAGGTCCAAAATGAAAATAGAGAAATAATTTTTCCACTTCACGTCAAAGTCAAGGAGCCTCCGGTGTCAATAAAAAAAGAACCAGCCATTTATCTATCGTCATTTAAGAGAAATCGTACAATGACAAATTGGTGATGTTCAAAGATAGGTGTTTTTTTTCAACAGTTACAGATCCAGTTGCAGGGTGTTCATACAAATCTTTTTAAAGTGTGCTGCGGAGCTCTGCGAGATTTCTGTGATTTTCTATGATTTTCTGAAATAACACACACTCACTAAACCCTCCGTAAATAACTCAGTTCTTAACGTAAAGACTTAAAACTCAGGATTCTGTAAAGACATACCCCTATCAGGATATGAGTTTATTTATAGCTTCCTGTGCCAACCGGAAGTGCCTTAAATGGTGTCATAGTGGCAGTTTCCAAGAGTTAAAAAGGTCAGATCTTTTCAAAACTTCATATGTGTGATGTCAAAGAAAAGCTCAAAGAAAAGCTCTCACACACACACACACACACACACACACACACACACACACACACACACACACACACACACACACACACACACACACACACACACACACACACACACACACACACACACACACACACACACACACACACACAGCAAGGATGGAGTGACAAAGTGCGGTCCTTAAAGACACACAGAGCCTGCAATGGCATTTCCATATTCTCTAGGCCGTGCCCAGTTCAACGAGATGCCCCGCTTGACCGTAGCTCGCTCAGTCTAAGCGCAGCGACCATTAGAAAAGTAGGCCCAAAATGAAGCCTGCCCTACAACGTCATTTGCTTTTGGGTGACAGTGAGAGAACCATTCGGGTGAGAAGCACAATTCGACATCAGGTACGTTCCTAAGGTCCTCCCGATCTGTGCAAACCTAACCTTGACCGTGTAGCATTAACCCTTAACAGTAAAACAGGGTTTTTTGATCTCACAGATTACAATGACATCTCTCTCCATAGGAATACATTGCCTTTCAACCTGAGGCCTATGTGGGTTATGAATGCCTTATGAACCTGTCTTCAATGACAGTCCATCAGGACACTATGAGTTAGGTGGCTCTAGAAGCTTCTCGGACAGAGAAACAGCCTCGTACATTTGCAATGACTTCAATTCATTTTGTCCATTATGAAAATGACGACATTTAGAAAAGTCTCAGAGACACAAGACTAGGTGCATTGAAACCGGCTCGGCCCATAGAGACGGACCCAACGTTTCTGTCCGATAGCTCATTCAAGGACCCCATAGCAAGGCATGGAAAAAAGTGGATTTTCAGCACCAATTAGGGTTTTACTCGGGCGCCGAAGGACCTATCGACCCGAAATTCGGGATTCGGGGTCGCCTCACATAGGCCTACACATAATGTCCGAACTGGACCCGCAGCTAGAACGTAACTATGTGTTTTACATTTTATTATGTTTTAAACTGAAGGCGCTGTGAATTATGGGCCTGCTCTGACATATGTGATAGTTGGCTTCTAAATGAGTTGGAAAAAGTGGGTTTGGTGTCAATTGGTATCAGTTTGGTGTCAGAATGACATCTAATTGACTGATGGACACTGACTTGCTAGTTGACTTTCGTACATTTGCAATATGTTTAAACGGAGAGGGACCATCACCAAAATGGGATTCTGAAATCAACACAAAAAATGGCATCACCATAGTCTCCAGACTGTGCCGAGTTCAACGAGACGCCCCGCTTGACCGTAGCTCGCTCTGAGTGCAGCGACCTTGAAAAAAAAATTGGGTGTCAGTGAGAGAACCGTTAAGGTGAGAAGCACAATACGACCTCAGGAACGTACCTGAGGTCCTCCCGATCCGTGCAAGCCCAACCTTGACCGTGTGGCATTAACCCTTACCAGTTAAAAGAAGGTGTTTACATCAAACAGTTTGCATTGACTTCTCTCCCCATAGGAATACATTGCCTGCACCTCTAAATTCAACCTGAAGCCTATGTGGTTTATGAATGTCTTATGAACCTGTCTTCTATGACAGTCCATCAGACCACTATGAGGTCTACCTGTGTCAATTCTAAGCCTCCTGGACCAACCAGAAGTTGTTAAATTCACCCTAAAAGTGTTTTGAAACACATAACCTGCCATTATGAAAATCACTGCATTCAAACCTGTGTAGATCAGTCAATTCTTAACTTAAAGACTTAAAACTCAGGATTCTGTAAGAGGCTACCTCAGTCAAGACATGTGTTTACCTATAGCTTCCTGTGCCAACCGGAAGTGCCTTTAATTGGGTCATACTGTCTGTTTTGAAGGGTTAAAAAAGTCACATATTTCCAAAACTTCATATGTGTGACTAGGTAACCCTTCTAAACTGTAAATCAGTCATTTCTCCCAGCAGATGTCAAAGAAAAGCTCTCTCACACACACACAGCAAGGATGGAGTGAAAAAGTGCGGTGCTTAAAGACACAGAGAGCAGGCAATGGCATAAACATAATCTCTAGGCCGTGCAGAGTTCAACAAGATATCCCGCTTGACCGTAGCTTGCTCGGTCTGAGCGCAGCGACCATGAGAAAAGTAGGCCCCAAATGAAGCCTGCCCCACAACGTCATTTGCTTTTGGGTGACAGCGGCGGAAGCGTTAGGTTTAGAAGGACAATTCAACCACAGGAATGTTCCCAAGGTCCTCCCGATCTGTGCAAGCCTAACCTTGACCGTGTGGCATTAACCCTTAACAGTAAAACAGTTTTTTTTATCTCACAGATTACAATGACATCTCTCCCCATAGGAATACATTGCCTGCTCCTCTATATTCAACCTGAAGCCTATATGGGTTATGAATGCCGTATGAACTTGTCTTCGGTAACAGTCCATCAGGCTACTATGAGGTCTACCTGTGTTGATTCTAAGATTCCTGGACCAACCGGAAGTTATTAAAATTGCCCTAAAAGTGTATATCCATACCCTGCCTGCAGTTTGATAGACATAGTGCATTCAACCCTGTGTAAATCAGTCAGTTCTTAACGTAAGGACTTAAAACTCAGGATTCTGTAAAAGCATACCCCAGTGAGGATATGTGTTGACATAGCTTCCTGTGCCAACCGTAAGTGCCATAATTGGTGTCTCAGGGGCTGTTGAGGGGTTAAAAAAGTCAGATCTGTCCAAAACCTCATATGTGTGATTAGGCAACCCCCATGAACTGTAAATCAGTCATTTTTCCCATAAAATTTCAAAGGAAAACTAAATCACACACACACACAGCTTGGAAGGAGGGACCCATTGGGGTGCGTAGAGACCTACACTGCCTGCATTAGTTAACCTTGTTGGAACTTTTAAAGAACCGTCAGACCTAGAGTTCCGAAACTTTAGAATCCTGTTCTAGACCTCAGGTCGATAGTGCGTGGTCAGTTGCGTGGTCAGTTACGTGGCTCTAGAAGGTTCTCGGAACGAGAAACAGCCTCGTACATTTGCAATGACTTCAATTCATTTTTGCATCACGACAATGACGACATTTAGAAATGTCCCAGAGTCGCAAGACTAGGTGCATTGCGACCGTCTCGGCCCATAGAGACGGAACCCACCGTTTTTGTCCGATAGCACATTCAAGGACTCCGTAGCAAGTCATGGAATAAAGTGGATTTTCAGCACCAATTAGGGTCTTGCTCGGACACCAAATGAGCTATCGAGCCGAAACTTGGGATTCGGGGTCAGCTCAGCTAGGCCTACACATAACATCAGAAATGGACCCGCAGCTAGAACATAACTATGTTTTTTATGTTTTTTTTATGGTTTGAACCGAAGGCCTTGTGAATTTTGGGCCAGCTCTGAAGTATGTGATAGTTGGCTACTAAACGAGTTGGAAAAAGTGGGTTTGGTGTCAGTTTGTATCAGTTTGGTGTCAGAATGATATCTAATTGACTGATGGACGGTGACTTGCTGGTGACGCTTGTCCATTTGCAATATGTTTAAACAGTGAGGTACCATCACCAAAGTGACATTCTGAAATCAACCCTAATGAGCGATTGAGATGAGGCAGAATCACTACCCAGCCATCCCGAGTTCATCGGGCCAGTCAATTTCACATTCCTGCAGGATTTTTATAGCATGACAAATTTGTGATGGTAAATGCCCATTGAACCATATTGCAAATGCACAGTGACTTTGCAAAAGTGTGAAAACATAAACAAATGGACATAATGAAATCAACACAATGAGTGATGGAGAAGACCCACTATCAATGCCCGGCCATCCTGTGTTCATCAGGCCAGTCAATGTTGCATTTCTGCAGGAATTTTGAGCATGACAAATTTGTGATGGTAAATGCCCATTGAACCAAATTGCAAATGCACGTGCACTTGCAATATGATTCAACAGTGAAAAAACATCACCAAATAGACATGATGAAATCAACACAACGAGTGATGGAAAGGAACAACTATCACTGCCCGGCCATCCCGAGTTCATCAGGCCAGTCAATTTAGCATTTCTGCAGGATTTCTGAGCATGTCACATTTCTTATGGCATTTGGCCCCAAAAAAGTGACTTTTGACTTTGACTTTTGACTTCCTATGAAATCATATTGCAAATGGACAAATCAGTATATTCATACAGTTCTTACACATGATTAATTGACATAAAATCAAAACAATTTAGAAAAACGGTCCAGAAAGCACTTTTTTACGAGGGTGATACGTTTTTTTTTAAAGTTCACATTTTCGACTTTTGACTTCCTATGAAATCATATTGCAAATGCACAAGTGACAAAAAAAAAAAAATATATATATATATATGATAATAAAATACGACTAAAGTATGTGTCTGAATGTTTTTCTGTTAGGCACTGACCTAACCAAATCGAAAGGTGTGCTTTCGCCGTAAAACCTTTTTGAAATAAGACAAGAAGTTTATATTTAAAATTATGTGTAATACTTGTATGTTTGAGGAATTTTAATTATGAGGTTTCTGTTTTGAATTTGGCGCCCTGCAATTTCACTGGCTGTTAGCGAGTACCGTCCAACATATCCCAGAGAAGTTAATCTGGAGTTACAGAACGAACTGGTCTGCAGAGGAGATTTAACGGACCTAAACCAATGCATCTGGATGTCCATATCTATTGGCAACCTACTGGTGGACCATAGACCTATACAGTCGCCCATGGCCTGCGAGTCTTCCACGCCCTTCTCTCGTACACCATGGTCTAATAGCCCTGAACCCATGCGACTCGGCCGCACCCCTCTCACACCTGCCGAGAGACATCAGAGATTACGTGAAAACCTGTGCCTCTCTTGTGCAGAGAGCAACCACCTGCTTAGTAGCTGTCCGATTCGCCCCCCACGAAGGGGTGACCAAAACCACTCCACTTCTGCCCGGGTAAGCACCTGTACGTTTTTGAATATTACCTAAAGGCAGTTTGGTATCCCGGCTCTTCTTTCTGCTAATGGGGTCACTCAGTTTGTGGAGGGACTAGTGGACTCGGGGGCTGCAGGTAATTTCATTGACAAACAATTGGCACAACAGTTAACCTGTTTGGGGTAGGGGGCAGCATTTGGATAAATAGCATGCCAAAACTGAACTGCCTCCTACTCTGTCCCAGATCCTAATATATGCATATTATTATTATTGGTATTGGATAGAAAACACTCCGAAGTTTCTAAAACTGTTTAAATCATGTCTGTGAGTATAACAGAACTTATTTAGCAGGCGAAAACCCGAGGACAAACCATTCAGATATTTTTTTTAAAGTCATTGTCTTTTCAATATGTTTTCATGGGGAATCCATAATTCTAATCGATTTTCCTGCAGTTCCTCCCGCTTCCACTAGATGTCACCAGTTTGTAGAAATTGGTTGAGGTATTTCCTTTGTGTAATGAATAAGTACCATAGCTCAGAACGAACATCACTTCATTGTGTACCTTTATGATAGAGGCGGGTAACCAGAAAAGTAGAGTCAGTTTGTTCTGCTCCTGTATTGAACACAGATCCTTCCGTCTTCAATTTGATCGATTATATACGTTTAGAAATTTGTAAAGTTGTACTACAAAAGTAGTTTGAAATGTTTTGACAAAGTTTACAGGTAACTTCTGAGATATTTTGTAGCAACGTTGCGTGAGTTGGAAGCGGTGTTTTTCTGGATCAAACGCGCCAAATAAATGGACATTTTGGATATATATTGACGGAATTAATCGAACAAAAGGACCATTTGTGATGTTTATGGGACATATAGGAGTGCCAACAAAAGAAGCTCATCAAAAGGTAAGGCATGATTTATATTTTATTTCTACGTTTTGTGTCGTGCCTGCAGAGCTGAAATATGCTAATCTCTCATTGTTTACTGCTGTGCTATCATCAGATAATAGCATTTTATGCTTTCGCCGAAAAGCCTTTTTGAAATCTGACATGTTGGCTGGATTCACAACGAGTGTAGCTTTAATTTGCTATCTTGCATGTGTAATTTAATGAAAGTTTGAATTTTATAGAAATGTATTTGAATTTGGCGCTCTGCATTTTCCCGGGCTATTGGCCATGTGGGACGCAAGCGTCCCACCTACCCCAGAGAGGTTAAGAGTAACTAATCCCTGTTAATCCTCCCTTTAGGATTAATGTGCTGGACGAACAACCACAAGGAACTGGTCTTGTGACTCGCATGACCAAAAGTATCACACTTCAGATTGGCCTGCACTCTGAGGTCATACAGTTAATGGTGTTGTCTTCACCTAAAGAACCCCTCATTCTCGGTCACCCCTAGCTAAGCCTTCATGACCCTGCCATCTCCTGGCGGCAAGGGGAACTGCTGTCATGTTTTAAGAACTGTTTCAATCTACCCTGTTTAGCCACCTCTATAGAAGGATCTGCCATTCCAACACACATCCCACCTGTATATGCCCTGTTCCAGGGTGTCTTCAGCAAGAAAAAGGCATTCGATCTGCCTCCTCACTGCTCGGAGGACTGCGCGATCGACCTCCTTCCTGGGGCAGCTCACTTTCCAGCTCACACTCTCAAACACATAGATCCCCTGAACGCAGCTCACTCTCCAAACCATAATCACCTGAATTCTGATCACCTGTTCACACACCTGTATGTCATTATCACACACTATTTAGTTCAGTTCTTTGCACCCCACCATTGTGAGGTATTGTTTGTTTTGTGGCACAATTCAATTCGGAGCTCTCTTTTTTCCGTAATTTAATCCTCCCGCGTATGATAGTTTTGGCCTGCCTCACTAATGGCGCCTTTTGTCTCTTCCCTGCCTGTACTTTAGCCTGCCTGTACTTTAGCCTATTGGATTTCCTGTTGTCAACCTATTGCCTGATCTCCCAGATGACATTACTAGCCTTTTCCCTGCCTGTACGGTTGCCTTTTTGGTCCCCCGTGTATGACCTTCTGCCTGCACCTGGACCCAGCTACCTGCCTCCTTCCGTAGTCCTTTACAATTAAACACCTGCTGCGCCCTGCGCTTGAAACCAGCTCTCTGTCTCCCATCGTGTTCATTACAGTAGAGTTCACGCCCCAACAAATTTAGGCTTTTCTGAGGGCAAAAGGGGGGGGGTGATTCCAAATCAATATTAGGAAAGTTATACTCAGGCTATACTCAGCCTTGTCTCAGGATGGTAAGTTGGTGGTTGAAGATATCCCTCTCGTGGCGTGGGGGCTGTGCTTCGGCAAAGTGGGTGGGGTTATATCCTTCCTGTTTGTCCCTGTCCGGGGGTGTCCTCGGATGGGGCCACAGTGTCTCCTGACCCCTCCTGTCTCAGCCTCCAGTATTTATGCTGCAGTAGTTTGTGTCGGGGGGCTAGGGTCAGTTTGTTATATCTGGAGTACTTCTCCTGTCCTATTCGGTGTCCTGTGTGAATCTAAGTGTGCGTTCTCTAATTCTCTCCTTCTCTCTTTCTTTCTCTCTCTCGGAGGACCTGAGCCCTAGGACCATGCCCCAGGACTACCTGACATGATGACTCCTTGCTGTCCCCAGTCCACCTGGCCGTGCTGCTGCTCCAGTTTCAACTGTTCTGCCTTATTATTATTCGACCATGCTGGTCATTTATGAACATTTGAACATCTTGGCCATGTTCTGTTATAATCTCCACCCAGCACAGCCAGAAGAGGACTGGCCACCCCACATAGCCTGGGTCCTCTCTAGGTTTCTTCCTAGGTTTTGGCCTTTCTAGGGAGTTTTTCCTAGCCACCGTGCTTCTACACCTGCATTGCTTGCTGTTTGGGGTTTTAGGCTGGGTTTCTGTACAGCTCTTTGAGATATCAGCTGATGTACGAAGGGCTATATAAATACATTTGATTTGATTTGAAAGTGTTCCTAATGTTTGGTATACTCAGTGTATACACAGAGAGAACTTTGGGTCAGACACAGTGTAGGACCCCTGGAGAAGTTTGGGATAAAGTACCTTGCTCAAGATCACAACGGCAGTACATCACTAGAGACTCTGATGCCCATGCCAACAGGCCTCCAGTTGCCAGCTCATTCATTACCAATTGTTCCTGAATGGATTCTGCTGCTCTTGTTATTGTAATATCAAAATGTGCTTGGTCTGTGTGATTACAGATTTTCATGAGTCCTCCGGTTGCGTCAAGTGGACGTGATGCAGGAACAGGAAGGCATCACTGAGAGCTCTGCTACTCTGTTGAATATTGCACATGCATAAGGTGTGTAAGTCTGCAATGAGGAGAAGGGGCCAGCAGAAAATCGTGAAAAATTAGAAATAGTTATTTGGCCATAAACGAAATGTCATTTCTTATTGTGTTTTTTTTGTGTTCCCACTCAGTCATAATTTGTTATCTCCATAAAGAACAGGCAAACATTTATCTTGGAATGCAATGCCCCAGGGCAGTGGCTAGGGACATTGCCCTGTGTAGGGTGTTGTCTTTCGGATGGGACGTTAAATGGGTGACCTGACTCTCTATGGTCACTAAAGATCCCATGGCACTTAAAGTAAGAGTAGGGGTGTTAACCCCGGTGTTCTGGCTAAATTCCAAATCTGGAATTTATACCATCATGGCCACATAATCATCCCTTGTTTCCAATTGGCCCATTCATCCCCCTTCCTCACCCTGGAACTATTCCCCAGGTCGTTGCTGTAAATGACAATGTGTTCTCAGTTAAACTTACCTGGTAAAAAAAAGGGTAACATAAAAAAGATACTTAAAGTACTGTTGTCTGGTCTAGAAGTAATGCTGATGTGTAACGGTGTTCTTCGTTTGTTGAAAGAAAGTCGGACCGAAGTGCAGCGTGGTGGTTACTCATGTCTTTAATGAAGAAAAACGGGACGATACATGAAATAACTAATAAATACAAAAACAACAAACGGAACGTGAAACCTATTACAGCCTATCTGGTGAACACTACACAGAGACAGGAACAATCACCCACGAAATACAAAGCGAAATCCAGGCTACCTAAATACGGTTCCCAATCAGAGACAACGAGAATCACCTGACTCTGATTGAGAACCGCCTCAGGCAGCCAAGCCCATACAACCCCCCTACTCAGCCGCAATCCCAATAATGCAAAAACCCCAATACGAAATACAACAACATAAACCCATGTCACACCCTGGCCTGACCAAATAATTAAATAAAACACAAAATACTAAGACCAAGGCATGACAGAACCCCACCCCCCACTCCATTAATGTCCTAGTTCCTCCCCTTCGCGTCCTGGGATAATCCACCCTCGCCGCCGACCATGGCCTAATAGTCCTCACCCAGAACCCCACTGAACTGAGGAGCAGCTCGTGACTGAGGGGCAGCTCGGGACTGAGGGGCAGCTCGGGACTGAGGGGCAGCTCAGGACTGAGGCAGCTCGGGACTAAGGGGCAGCTCGGGACTAAGGGGAAGCCCAGTACTGAGAGGAAGCCCAGTACTGAGAGGAAGCCCAGTACTGAGATGAAGCTCAGGCAGGTAGTAGGCTCTGGTAGATCCTGGCTGGCTGGCGGATCTGGAAGATTCAGGTTGACAAGCAGATCTGGAAGATTCTGGTTGACTGGCAGATCTGGTAGAATCTGGTTGACTGGCAGATCCAGAAGATCATGGCTGACTGGCGGATCTAGCTGCTCTATGCAGGCTCACAGCTCCTTGCAGACTGACAGCTCTTTGCAGACTGGCACCTCTGGCTGCTTTATGCAGACTGACAGCTCTGGCTGCTTCATACAGACTGACAGCTCTGGCTGCTTCATACAGACTGACAGCTCTGACTGCTCCATGCCGGCTGACAGCACCCTGCAGACTGGCAGCTCCTTGCAGACTGACAGCTCCTTGCAGACTGACAGCTCTGGTTGCTTCATGCAGACTGACCGCACCTTGCAGACTGACAGCTCAGGCTGCTCCGAACAGGCAGGAGGCTCCGGCAGCACTGTAGAGGAGGAAGGCTCTGATAGCGCTGAACAGGCGGGAGACTCCGACAGCACAGGAGAGGAGAAAGGCTCCGACAGCGCTGGAGAGGCGGGAGACTCCGACAGCGCTGGAGGGAAGTAAGGCTCTGGCTGTGCTGAACAGGTGAGGCGCACTGAAGGCCTGGTGCGTGGTGCTGGAACTGGTGCTACATGATCGAGGACACGCACAGGAATCCTGGTGCGGGGAGCTGCTAGCGGAGGACTGGTGTGTGGAGGTGACTCTGGATAGACCGGACCGTGCAGGCGCACTGGAGCTCTTGAGCACCACCGCACCGGGCTATGCATCCGCACTGGAAACACTGTGCGCTCCATAGCATAACACGGTGTCTGCCCGGACTCTCTAGCCCACCGGTAAGCACAGGGAGTTTGCGCAGGTCTCCCACCTGGCATAGCCATACTCCCATTAATCCCCCCCCCAAAATGTTTTTGGGGCTGCTTTTCGGGCTTCCAACCTCGTCGCCGTGCTGCCTCCTCATGCCAGCGCCTCTCCGCTTTAGCTGCCTCTATTTCTTCCTTGGGACGGCGATATTCTCCAGGCTGAGCCCAGGGTCCTTTTCCGTCTAATATCATCTCCCAAGACCAGAAGTCCTTATATCGCTGCTCCTCACAATTAACAGGGAGAGTAGGCTCAGGTCTGACTCCTGACTCAGCCACTCTCTCTCTGAGCCCTCCCCCAATAAATATTTGGGGGTGACTTTTGGTTTTCGCTCTGCGCCGCCATGTCTTTCTTTTCAACTCCATTCGCATATAACCCTCTTCACACTGCTCCAGCGAATCCCAGGCGGGCTCCGGCATTCTCTCTGGGTCAGCCGCCCACCTGTCTATTTCTTCCCACGTCGTATACTCCAAGCCTCTGCTGTCTATAACGTCCTCCCTTCGCTGCTCCAGCTGCCTGTTACCACGCCACTCGGTCCGTGTGTGGTGGGTGATTCTGTAAAGTCGTTCTTCGTTTGTTGTTTTGTATTTTGTATAGTTATTTCATGTGTCACTTTTTCTATTAAAGTCATGAGTAACCACCACGCTGCATTTCGGTCCGACTCTCTTTCGACAAACGAAGAACGACGTTACATGATGATAATAACCAACATACTGCATACAACCCACAAGATTAGGGTTCATGTCCCACTCTCAATCCCCAATCTTGCCTTCCTTAACTAATGTCCCATCTCCCCTCTTATTCCTCTCTGTGATAAAACTAACACAAAATAATGCAAAATATAACCTGCAGTGCAACAGAAAAACCTACTTTTCAGTAGTTGCAGGGATGACATTTTGTTTGTTAGATGATATTAAAATGTTTTGTCTTTTTGTTTATTTTAGTACAACAGGGAAAGAGCATGCAAAAGAAGCTCTTAGGTATTTGGTATGGTGGGTGTCAAAGTCAACCAGTTCTGAGAATTGTGAAGCGTCGTTCTACCAGGCACCCTGTGTCCATCATTCAAAAGTGCTTTCAATGGAGGGAGCATCGTGATTTCTGATGGATGGAGCTCTTACCACAGTTTTAGTAACGAAGTTTACAATAATTTTGTTGACCCTATCACAGGTGCGCATACCCAAAATGTAGAGCGATTCTGGGGTGTATATAATTGAACTTTTTGTTGACTTAGAGGCAATCGCACAGAGAACTTGCTCGAAGATCACTTGGATGTGTTTGAGTGGACAATTCTGGCAAAGTGATCATCATAGAGACGGGCCACTTGGTATGCTTTTGCAAGACATCAGGAAGAAATACCCTGTATGAATAAGTTACAGGAGGTGGGAAATTGTGGTTGGAGGTGAGACTCATTTTTTGGGGGCAGAACATGCTTTAAAGTGCATCCGAACTTCCATTTTGTACACAATTGTTTTTTAAACATGTACACAGGAGGCGGCAGGTAGCCTAGTGGTTAGAGCGGTGGGCCAGTAACCGAAAGGTTGCTGGATCGAATCCCAGAGCTGACAAGGTAGAAATCTGTCATTCTGCCCTTGAACATGGCAGTTAGTGGGTTAACTGCCATGTTCAAGGGCAGAATGACAGATTCCCCAATAGGCCTTCATTGTAAAAAAAAAAAAATTCTTAACTGACTTGACTAGTTAAATAAAGGTAAAAATAATTATAATTACTCTGTGTCTGTTTCTTTCCACTAAAATGCAACTGTGATCCTTCACTTCAGAATAAGAAACCTACTTTGGACTAATAATTACTTAGTATACATCTGTTAAGGAGGAATGTGTTTATACTTCAGAATAGGGAATCTGTCTGCAAACAAGCAACCATTGGCTATAAGCAAGACCAAACTTTAGAATGGGGAACCTTTATTTTAGTATTATTAGGGAATTCTGCCTCTATCATTGCCTTATTAAGACTGCTGCGTGTTTAATTTGCACCTTATTAACTATTGATAAGCTTTGATTGTGGAAAATAAGGATGTAACTAATGAAGAACTATTAACACATGACTTATAGAGTGAGAATAGAAAAACACTGAATAAACCTTTTTTAAATGGACAATAATACCTAATAAAGGCTTTACAAGCTACTTACACACTCATCTATAAGCTACCAACTAGTGCATAATACTTGTACCTTAAAATAAGGTGCTAACGACTGTTTTGCAAAAAATCTCTCTCTTGACAGAAAGTTTCCACTGGGCACACACCGGTTGAATCAACTTTGTTACCACATCATTTCAATGAAATTATGTTGAACCAAAGTGGAATAGATATTGAATTTATGTCTGTGCCCAATGGATTGTGTTTACTGTTTTGCAAACAATTGTTCAGGATATGCATTTATTGTGAAAATAATGAGAAATCACAATCTGTTCATTTGGATCCCAATTTCATTTAGTGTTCAAGCAATCTAGATGTTGTAAGACTGTTTTCAACTGCAGGACTGCTCAATATGTTATGCTTGCCTGCCATCTAGTGTCCACTGTGTTTTTTGTGTCTGAGAGAGAGAAAGAGAGGTGTGTGGATTTCACAAATAATACATCCATAGCTATTGTTGTGGATGAAGAACGAACAAAGCCACAATCTTGAATTCGTTTTTCAGTCAAATGGCAGCCCTCCCAGTGAGCACCGACTGACACAGGACGTTGATTTGAATGTCCACAAACGTTGATTTTTGGGCTGGTCCAGACTGACAAAGTTTGGACAAATCAAAGACATCTATTTTTGGGCCAAATCAAGGCCATGCTGGACCGGACCAAAAATCGACGTCTATGTTTGGTTTAGATTTAGTCTGTCAGGACTGCCGTTGATTCGATTCAAACAATTGGTATTTATGATTGGTCCAGATTTAGTCCATCTGGAACCAGTCAAAAAATCAACGTCTATGTCCAGGGTGGATCGACCAGATTTGGCCTTGTTTAGGGCGGAGCTCATCAGAATTATACGCCGTGTGCTTTGCAGGTGTTCAGTTTCTGTAACCGTTACTGAGAATGTTGTTGTTGTTAAGTGTGTTCTGTTGGTTGTGTCAGTAAACTTTCGACATGATCACTTCCAGTTCGGAAGCATTTGTTAAAAGCGAACATGCAGTGCCTTCAGGAAGTATTCACAGCCCTTGACTTTTTGCACATTTTGTTGTGTTACAGCCTGAATTTAAAATGGATTAAATTTCGATAGTTTTTTTGCTTACACACAATACCCCATAATGTCAAAGTGGAATTATGTTTTTCTGCATTTTTACAAATAATAATAAAAAAAATGACCTCCTTTGTTATGGCAAGGCTAAATAAGTTCACGTTTACAGAAGTATTCAGACCCTACCCAGTACTTTGTTGAAGCACCTTTGGCAGCAATTACAGCCTCGAATCTTCTTAGGTATAACGCCACAAGCGTGGCACACCTGTATTTGGAGAGTTTCTCCAATTCTTCTCTGCAGATCCACTCAAGCTCTCTCAGGTTGGATGGGGAGTGTTGCTGCACAACTATTTTCAGGTCTCTCCATATGTTCGATTAGGCTTAAATCCGGGCTCTGGCTAGACCACTCAAGGACACTCAGAATCCTGAAGCCACTCCTGCGTTGTCTTGGCTGTGTGCTTAGGGTCGTTGTCCTGTTAGAAAGTGAACGTTCGCCCCAGTCTGAGGTCCTGAGCGCTCTTCGTTCTCCTAGAATCTCTCAATGTACTTTTCTCCGTTCATCTGTCCCTCGATCCTGAATGGTCTCCCAATCCCTGCCGCTGAAAAACATCCCCACAGCATGATGCTGCCACCATGATACTTCACGGTAGGGATGGTGCCAGGTTTCCTCCAGACGTGACACTTGGCATACAGGTCAAAGAGTTCAATCTTGGTTTCATCAGACCAGAGAATCTTGTTTCTCATGGTCTGAGTCCTTTTGCCTTTTGGCAAACTCCAAGCGGGCTGACAAGTGGCTTTTACCGAGGAGTGGCTTCTGTCTGATTGATGGAGTGCTGCAGAGATGGTTGTCCTTCTGGAAGGTTCTCCCTGCTCCATAGAGGAACTCTAGAGCTCTGTCAGAATGACCATCAGGTTATTGGTTTCCTCCCTGACCAAGGCCCTTCTCCCCCGATTGCTCAGTTTAGCTGGGTGGCCAGCTCGAGGAAGAGTCTTATTCCGAACTTATTCCATTTTTATTACACCTTTATTTAACTAGGCAAGTCAGTTAAGAACAAATTCTTACTTATAATGGTGGCCTACCAAAAGGCAAAAGGCTTACTAAATAAAAATATAGGACAAAACACACATCACGAGACCTTCAACGCTGCAAAATGTTTTGGTACCCTTCCCCAGATCTGTGCCTTGACACAATCCTGTCTCGACGCTCTACGGACAATTCCTTCAACCTCATGGCTTGTTTTTTTCTCTGACATGCACTGTCAACTGTGGGACCTTATATAGACTGGTCTGTGCCTTTTCAAATCATGTACATTCAATTGAATTCACCACAGGTGGACTCCAATCAACTTGTAGAAATTGCTCATTGATGATTCATGGAAACAGGATGCACCTAAGCTCAATTTCGTATCTCATAGCAAAGGGTCTGAATACTAATGTAAATAAGGTATTTCTGTTTTTTATTTTTCATACCTTTGAAAAAATAATTGAAAACCTGTTTTCTCTTTGTCAGTATGGGGTATTGCTTGTAGATTGCTGAGATTTTTATCTGATTTAATCCATTTTAGAAAAAGGCTGTGATGTAACAAAATGTGGAAAAGGTCAAGGGGTCTGAATACTTTCCGAATGCACTATATATGGAGTATATATTTATACTCCGGACTCTGACATTGCTCATCTTAATATTTCTATATTTCTTAATTGTGTTATTTTACTTTTAGATTTGTGTGTATCGTTGTGTATTGTTAGATATTACTGCACTGTTGGAGCTAGAAACTGTTGGAGCTAGCATTTTGCTACACCTGCAATAACATCGGCTAAACATGTGCATGCGACCAATAAAATTTAATTTGATTTAAGGCAATGAACTATCAACTATAATCACCTATTTTGATTGTACTTGTCTGCTGTCCTGATCTTCTGTGTGGGTTGGGAACCCGGGGGTAAAGTCCTCCGTGGGTGGAGTATGTAGCTCTTGAACTGTGACACTGACAGACTCACATGGCTTTTGGTTTCATTGCTTCACCCACTAGGTGTGTATCTTTGCATTGCATTTTTCAAGTTGTTTTATGGAGCTTTAACTGACACAAATGTCATCCTTAAAGGTGGATAGATAATTCACAAAAAAAGCCTCTGATTGGCCAGCTAACTTTGAATGACAGTTGATGTGGAGAGAATGGTTTCAAGGTACTCACTAGGGGTCTAGTAGGTAGTGGTGACTGTTTTTTAACAGACACATTCCCCCTATGTAGGTCCAAACACAATAGAAACTGATAGTCTTAGCACATGGTGTTTTCCCTGCTCTGTGCTTACCCCTTGTATCCCTCTTTTCTAGCATTGAAACTACAGAAAGTTGCCCTGAAAAGTAGCTGTATGATATACCAAGTTATTGCCGTTCCTTGTCTGTTTGTGATTATTTTCATAGTATTGAATTGAAAACCATATGAAGAACAACCACAGTGCATGTTTAGTGCCTCAATTACATTTTTTCCTGCACCAATGTTAGAGTATCTCCACTTGCAGACAATGTTGAGCAATGCCATTAACTTAATAAAGAGCACAATGTTGTTGTGTAAATAGCCTAAATACTACATTTCTTAGAAATATCCTGGGAGTAGAGTGGCTTGTTGACAACTGTATAGATTGGTTTAGACCAAAGAGTATTTGTGACCAAAGAGTATCTGTGTTTTCAGATCACAAATTGTGGCTCTATTAAGGTAGGCCTGTATTTTTCAGTGCCATTTCCAAATTATTTCAATTCACAGTCAATTATTGGGCGCGTTCAAACGGCTCACTTTTGTCAAGTCGATGACAATCGTTGGTCACCACCTTTCAAAGTGTGTTGCATTAGGGGATTGCCAGATTTATGCCTACATGTCGACTACATGAACTTTACAATAACCATGTGATCAAATGTCATGGAGTTTCGACTGTAGTCAACTACAATTTTGGGCAGTTGCTCCTCACCAGCTGCAACTTGCAACCATCGCCTGCAATGCGGGAGGCACTATTTCTCAACCAATCAATAGTGTTTTTGTTTGACCCACGCAAAAAGACGTGACTGAAACAGGAAGCAGCGATTCATGTGTAGCCTTTACAGTGGATGTGTACAAATGAAGGTGATATTTGAGGCTGTCTCTCCCCAACTGATAGTGAAATGTACACACACATTACCAGTCAAAAGTTTGAACACACCTCGTCATTCAAGGGTTTTTCTTTATTTTGTCTATTTTCTACATTGTAGAATAACAGTGAAGACATCAAAGCTCTGAAATAACACATATGGAATCATGTAGTAACCAAAAAATTGTTAAACAAATCAAAATATATTTTATATTTGAGATTCTTCAAAGTAGCCACCCTTTGCCATGATAACAGCTTTGCACACTATTGGCATTCTCTCAACAAGCCTCATGAGGTAGTCACCTGGAATGCATTTCAATTAACAGGTGTGCCTTGTTAAAAGTTAATTTGTGGAATTTCTTTCCGTCTTAATACTTTTGAGCCAATCAGTTGTGTTGTGACAAGGTAGGGGTGGTATACAGAAGATAGTCTTACTTGGTAAAAGTCCAAGTCCATATTATGGCAAGAACAGCTCAAATAAGCAAAGAGAAACGACAGTCCAACATTACATTAATACATGAAGGTCAGTCAATAAGGAACATTTCTTCAAGTGCAGTCGCAAAAACCATCAAGCGCTATGATGAAACTGGCTCTCATGAGGACCACCACAGGAAAGGAAGACCCAGAGTTACCTTTGCTGCAGAGTATACGTTCAATAGAGTTACCTGCACCACAGATCGCAGCCCAAAGAAATGCTTCAGAGAGTTCAAGTAACAGACACATCTCAAAATCAACTGTTCAGAGGAGACTGCTTGAATCAGGCCTTCATGGTCAAATTGCTAAAAAGAAACCACTACTAAAGGACACCAATAATAATAAGAGACTTGCTTGGGCCAAGAAACACGGGCAATGGACATTAGACTGGTGGAATTCTGTCCTTTGCTCTGATGAGTCCAATTCTTTTATTTTGGGTTCCAACCGTCGTGTCTTAGTTAGACGCCGAATAGGTGAACAAATGATCTCTGCATGTGTGGGTCCCACCATGAAGCATGGAGGAGTTGGTGTGATGGTTTGGGGGTGCTTTGCTGCTGACACTGTCTGTGATTTATTTAGAATTCAAGGCACACTTAACCAGCATGGCTACCACAGCATTATGCAGGCGATACGCCACCACATCTGGTTTTCTCCTACTGGGACAATCATTTTGTTTATAAACAGGACAATGACCCAACACACCTCCAGGCTGTGTAAGGGCTAGTTGACCAATAAGGAGAGTGATGGAGTGCTGGATTAGATGACCTGATCTCAAAATCACCCAACCTCAATCAAATTGAGATGGTTTGGGATGAGTTGGACTGCAGAGTGAAGGAAAAGCAGCCAACAGGAAGCTAGGCGTATGTCGCAGGTAATGACTTCACAGGAGAGCTGTTTGAATGTAAAACATGTTTTTTTAATCAAAATGCAGAAATGCCTTCTCGAACATGTGAACTTTCATGTGCCTTAATATTAAACTTGTATGCCATCTGTAAATACGAATAAAATGGTTAAATTACGAGCCTAGTTTGTTTAGCCAATGAATTAGGTTGCAACCTTCCCGCTAGCCATGATTACCTGAGATAATGAGTGGGCTGGACATGCCGAGAGAGGAGTTTGGATTGGTCAGCCATATAGCATGCGTATGTTGATTGGTCAGTATTTGTGTCAGGTAATTGTGTCAAACGTTTTTTTAGAATGTAACAAGTAGTAAAACTGCATAAACCTAATGTCAAGTTAAAGTGTACTATTATCTAGTCTGGCAAGCAACATTTTCAAATATTACACGTTTCAAATTTTGACAGAAAGTAGTTTCATTTCAAGTGTACTGTTAGCTAGCTAACGTTAGCTGGCTGGGTCTCTAGCTAACATTGTGCATGATATTATTCTTCGTATCGCAGACACATTTGCTTGACTAGTTATTGCCATAGAACCTGGTTGGTTAGCTACCTGCAGATTCATGCAGGTTACTAACGTCATGAGTTGTGATTACAGTCCATTGTTTAGCTAACTAAATAGCTGGCTGGCTCGCTAACTAACGTTACATCATGCATTGGGATTCATTGTTTACCTAGTAAGCCATCTAGCTACATTTCGTAACAAAACACTCATTTTAATGCGCCATAGCACAGAATAACTGATTACTTTTTTAATGCTCAACACCCGTTGAATATGTCCGGTGTCAGTAAAGGTCGGCAACAAAGCATAATTCAATTGTTGCCAGCAGCACAGTTACAGTCACCAACACTCTGGATAACATAAACTACCTAACCAGCTCTGCTAGGGTGAGTAAAATGGTCAGAGTGGGTGTTCTCTCATTATGTGTCTGGAAGTAGCTAGCCAATGTTAGCCAGTTACCTTGGGTGCTTGACTGTTGTTGTGAGGTCAGAGCTTTTGGAAAAACCCTACTTATTGGCCAGAGTGCTCTGAATGCAAAACGCTCTGAATTTACGAAGGGACAATCTTCAACTGCACAGTTGTAGTCATCAATTCTCTGGATAACATAACAACCTAAATAGCTCTGCTAGGGAGAGTAATGTTCAGTGAGTTGTTCTCTAATGTTCAGTGAGCTGTTCAGTGAGCTGTTCTCTAGATGTCTGGAAGTAGCTGGTAAGTTAGTACAAAACACATTGATCAGCCCTTAACCTGTAGTGACACCCCATCCTGTGAACGGGACCATTGTCATCATCTGACACTAATTAGCATAACGCAACGGACATAAGTATTCCTAGAAAATATTCCTATTCATGAAAATCACAAGTGAAATATATTGGAACACAACTTAGCCTTTTGTTAATCACCCTGTCATCTCAGATTTTCAAAATATGCTTTACAGCCAACGCTAGACAAGCATTTGTGTAAGTTTATCATAGCCTAGCTTAGCATTATGCCTTGCTAGCAGCAGGCAACCTTGTCACAGAAATCAGAAAAGCAATCAAATTAAATCGTTTACCTTTGATGAACTTCGGATGTTTTCACTCACGAGACACCCAGGTAGACAGCCAAAGTTCATTTTTTCCCAAAAGATTATTTTTGTATTCGAAAAAGCTCCGTTTGTTCTTCACGTTTGGCTGGGAAGAAAAAAAAACGCCCGGAAATTGCGGTCACCACAAAGCCGAAAAATATTCCAAATGAGCTCCATAATATCGACAGAAACATGGCAAACGTTGTTTAGAATCCATCCTCAAGGTGTTTTTCTAATATCTATTCGATAATTTATCCGTCGGGACAATTCGTTTTTCACTAGGACCGATTGGAATAATGGCTACCTCTGTATTTTAAGCGATAATCTCTCTCGGAGCCACCATGTGACCACTTACGCAATGTGTCCGCCTAAATGCGTAAAACTACGTCACAATGCTGTAGACACCTTGGGGAATACGTAGAAAGCGTAAGCTCGTTGATGGTACATTCACAGCTGAATAGGGAGTCATTGGAACGCAGCGCTTTCAAAACCTGGGGCACTTCCGGATTGGATTTGTCTCAGGCTTTCGCCTGCAACATCAGTTCTGTTTTACTCACAGACAATATCTTTATAGTTTTGGAAAAGTTAGTGTTTTCTATCCAAAGCTGTCAATTATATGCATATTCTAGCATCTTTTCCTGACAAAATATCCCGTTTAATAAGGGAATGTTTTCTTTCCAAAAATGAAAATACTGCCCCCTAACACCAAGAGGTTTTAAAGAGATGGGTGGGGCTAAGGATTAAGAGAGTGTGAACAATGCTGAATGGCTGTAGACAAAGAAGAGATGTCCAATAGTAGTACCAAAACATTGAAAGAAGTTTTTCTCAAAAGTGAGTTTACAAGTTGATCAACTGTCAAAGCAGAATTACTTTCCCATTGTTTCCTCAAATGCAATGTATGAAATACCATTTTGTCTCTCTAAGTCTCTACTAAAACAGAAATTCAAGTGTTGCTACATAAGACCGAATCACATATGTGAGTCACATATGTGGGAACTCCTTCAAGCTTTCAAGGTGACTACCTCATGGAGCTGGTTGAGAGAACGCCACGAGTGTGCAAAGCTGTCATCAACGCAAGGGTGGCTACTTTGAAGAACCTCAAATATAAATATATTTAGATTTGTTTAACAATTGTTTGGTTACTACATGATTCCATATGTGTTATTTCATAACTTTAATGTCTTCACTGTTATTCTACAGTGTGGAAAATAGTAGGCCTTCTGAGTGGCGCAGTGGTCTAAGGCACTGCATCGCAGTGCTAGCGGTGCCACCAGAGATTCTGGGTTTGAGTACAGGCTCTGTCACAGCTGACTGTGACCAGGAGACCCATGGGGCGGCACACAATTAGCCCAGCGTCGTCTAGGTTAGGGGAGGGTTTGGCCGGCAGGGATGTCCTTGTCCCATCACACACTAGTGCCAGGTGCTTGTTGTTTCGGCTGTCTTCCGGGTTAAGTTGGCATTGTGTCAAGAAGCAGTGCGGATTGGCTTGGTTGGGTAGTGTTTCGGAGGATGCATGGCTCTCGACCCTCGTCCATACGGGAGTTTCAGCGATGAGACAAGACTGTAACTACTAATTGGATACTATGAAATTGTGGAGAAAAAAGGGTAAGAAAGTCACACACAAAAAAATGTTGAAAAAAGTACAAATAAAGAAAAACCCTTGAATGAGTAGATGTGTCAAAACTTGACTGGTACTGTATATTAGCAATTTTTGAAGGATGGCTCCTCAGATCATTTCCATGTAGGCTACCCAGTAATTACACAATTGCTTTTAATTAGATGTCGCACTACTTGCAATCACTTCAATGTTCTTCTGGCAGCCCATTAATGCTACTGTCACTGTAATTAGAAATCCAAAGGTAAAACCAAAGATGTTCCAATGTATTAAAATGCATGTCATGGGTAAAGCTACACTACATGAGGAAGTTGCGAAAAGATTCACATGGACGGAGATGGATGACCCTGCCAAAATGGCAGCGTCCATGGAATTGTTGCTTGTAACTGAAAATGTTTGAAGTGTGTGTGACCAGGGCCGGACCTGGACTTTCTGCCGCCCTAAGTGAGACAAAAGATCTGTTCACAGAGTTAAGCATTGTTATAGAACGGCTTGATATAATCTGAATACGTTTTATGTATTTATTTCAAAATATAAAGCATATCCCTAACAAAGGGTATGTGATAACCTCACTCAAATCGAGCCCTAGTTTTTGTCAAAAACATCAAGCCCTTCCCAGACAAGGAGGTATTTAATCAGTGCATATGACATTATTGGAGAATTTGGCTATACCAACATCTATGGACAGGATAATTGTGTCTGTAAAACAGGTAGACTTACCACTTGTTTTTTTGGAAGAGGACGAAATAAGCTCCAATTATACATGTCATTCGATGTTAATTCCCATAATAATGTTTGGTGCACGCGTGCACATATAGGGCCCTTACCGGGCAGAAGGGACCCCTGCATCGCAGAGTTACAATGTTGCTATCACTATGCAACCTACTATTTTTTTATTAATAATATCCCACTTGTTATCACACATGGCACAACCCTATAATTATTACAATAAAAATACTTTTATATAAACATATTTAACATATATTTGAATATTCCTGTAGAACTGTAAAACAGAGTAAGATCATTTGAGCTTTGGAAACAACTGCCATGCATTCGTAAATGTATGGTGGGCCTCGTGTCGCTGGAGCAGTGTAAAATAAGCTTTATGTCAATGACCCAGCTTTAACAAATTTGGTTTATTTCCACCCGCACGGTGGCTGACAGAAAGCACATCCAAGTGTTGCGAACGCCATTATACCATAGAAGAAGAAGAACTACACTACCCAGAGGGTAGACGATTTAGACGATTGGCTGAAGCTGCCCACTCCCCCTTGAATGTGGTAACAGCATTCCCTAGACGTTATGTGAGGCTTCGATGTTATTAACTTTCTTTGTTTGACACTTCTAGGACGATAAACAGATATTCCAATAGTTAATATACATTTATAACATGGCTTTTCATGGTAGCAAGTGCTGCCGCTTTATAGTAGGCAGACATTACGATGTCAAGGCCCTGTCAACGCAGCGCGTGAAACTATTTGCACCAAGCTCAACACCGAAGTTGCGGCGGTGGTATTCCAGCGCAACACAAGAGGAAAATGAACTTGAACTCGTATCTCTTGCAAACTCAAGTGCAGCTGTCCCTGCAACAAAAATTGGGACGACACAGGTAAGAACGGCTAGCTATAAATAGTTTATAAACGCCGTGGCGTTTATGGGTTGCCATGGTTTATGACCTGTTCATCTGCTATCTGGGAGGTCGCTGTCGGTAGGCTAGATCTCCAGGCGGCCCGAAGTTAGCCTTTCCGCCTGAAGCAATTCGGTTTACTTGAATGTAACCATAGCTGCCTGGTGGAGGCTACCACAGTGCTCTTTGACATAAAAGCCAGTTCCAAACACGTTCTAAGCAGTGTTTGGTAGGTTACTTTCAAATGTATTCCGTTACAGTCAAACTACTAGTCACCTGTCCAAAATTGTAATCAGTAAACGTAAGTTACCTTAACTCAGTCATGTAATTATTTTCCTCTTTAGAACAGTTTCCCAAACTCGGTGCATGTTTTTTTTCTTCCCTAGCACTACACAGCTGATTCAAATAATCATCAAGCTTTGATCATTTGAATCAGCTGTGTGGTGTTAGGGGGAAAAACGAAATATGCAGCCCTTGGGGTCCCGAGGATGGAGTTTGGGAAACGCTGCATTAGTTGAAGACAAAAATAAATATTGCCAATTGAAAGATATCTACAGTGCATTCCTATTTGCATTGACTCGAATCCCCGAGCTGACAAGGTACAAATCGGGCGTTCTGCGCCTGAACAAGACCACTGTTACCTTGTAGGCTGTGATTGTAAATAAGAATTTGTTCTTAACTGACTTGCATAGTTAAATTGAGGTACTCCCGCACATTGATTCGGTACCCCCTGTATATAGCCTCATTATTGTTATTTTATTTTGTAACTTGACCCTTTTTTTACTGTATTGTTGGTTAATGGCTTGTAAGTAAGCATTTCACGGAAGTGTCTACACTTGTCACATTGTCACATTCGCCAAATACAACTAAACATTTTATTAGCTTTATTCAAATTTGGTTAATCTATTAAATTGTTTTTCCCATTTTATCAATCTATACACAATAACCGACAATGACAAAGCAAAACAGGTTTTTAGAAATGTTTGCTAATCTATGAAAATGGAAATATTATATTTACATAAGTCTTCAGCGATTACAGCCTGGAGTCTTCTTGGGCATGATGCTACAGGCCTGGCACAGCTGTATTTTGGGAGTTTCTCCCATTCTTCTCTGCAGATCCTCTCAAGCTCTCAGGTTGGATTTGGAGGGAGTGGGGTCTATGCACAGCTATTGTCAGGTCTGTCCAGAGATGTTCGATCGGGTTCAAGTCCGGGCTCTGGCTGGGGCACTCAAGGACTTGTCCCTGAAGCCTCTACTGTGTTGTCTTGGCTGTGTGCTTACGGTCATTGTCCTTTTGGAAGGTGAACATTTGCCCCAGTCTGAGGTCCTGAGCACTCTGGAGCAGGTTTTCATTAAGAATCTCAATGTACTTTGGTCTGTTCATCTTTGCCTCGATCCTAACAAGTGTCCCCAAACGCTGATAAACATCCCCACAGAATGATGCTGCCTCCACCATGCTTCACCATAGGGATGGTGCCAAGTTTCCTCAAGACGTGACACTTAGCATTCAGGTCAAATAGTTAAATCTTGGTTCCAGCAGACCTTAGAATCTTGTTTCTCATGGTCTGAGAGTCATTTAGGTGCCTTTTGGCGAACTCCAACGGGCTGTCATGTACTTTTTACTAAGGAGTGGCTTCCGTCTGGCCACTCTTCCATAAAGGCCTGATGGTTGTCCTTCTGGAATGTTCTCCCATCTCCACAGAAACTCTGGAGCTCTGTCAGAATGACCATCGGGTTCTCGGTCACCTCCCTGACTAAGTCCCCTCTCCCCCGATTGCTCAGTTTGGCCAGGCGGCCAGCTCGAGGAAGAGTCTTGGTGGTTCCAAACTTCATCCATTTAAGAATGATGGAAGCCACTGTTTCTTTGGGATCTTCAATACTGCAGACATTTTTTTGTACCCTTCCCCAGATCTGTGCCTAGACACAATCCTGTCTTGGAGCTCTACGGAAAATTCCTTCGACCTCATGGCTTGGTTTTTGCTCTGACATGCACTGCCAACTGTGGGACCTTTATAGATTGGTGTGTGCCCGTCCAAATCATGTCCAATCAATTGAATTTACCACAGGTGGATTCTAAGTTTTAGAAATATCTCAAGAATAATCAATGGAAACAGGATACACCTGAGCTCAATTTTTAGTCTCATAACAAGGTCTGAATATTTAGTTTTTGTCTATTTTTAATACATTAGCAAACATTTCTAAAGCTGTTTTTGCTTTGTCATTATGGGGTTTTGTGTGTAGATTGAGGAAACTTTTTTTTATTTAATCATTTTTAGATTAAGGTTGTAACGTAACAAAATGTGGAAAAAGGGAAGTGGTCCGGAATGCTTATCTTCTCTGTTTTTAACTACAGAAACAATTTGAGAACATCTGAGATGGTGGGTTTCATGGTATGCTGAAATTACATGGCATGACCATTCATTATTTTGAAGAATAGCCTATTTCTAGACTAGTTTTCGATATGAGTTGCAATAGTTTCCTTTACAATTATGCAATCTAGGTTTTCATTGACAGACACATCTCGAGAACATAGACAATCACCAGAGATGTTATACCTGAAACCCGTAATCAGATTTTGGTGTTATTGCTATGTACTCCTGCACCTTTGCTGTTTTACTTCCACGTAAAGAACAGAGGCCTTTTATGTTTTACCTAAGTCTACCAGATTGCCTTGAAACCTGTTATTCCATACAGATCTCTACACTTATGCTTATTTTACCCCTATGAAAAATACATTACCATCAACTTGCCACTTGCTCGGTTGTCATTGTAAATAATTTGACCTGCCAGGTTAACTAAAGGTAAAAGAAACGGAACTGAGTAAAGGGATAGTTCACCCAAAATACACAGTCATTAGACAAGGTAAGACAGGTTGGTTTTGTTGACCCAATATCTAGACCCATCGACTGGTCTAAAGAACAGTCGATCAATATTTTTTTTTAGTCGGGGGCTACTAGGGCCATCCCGACAACCAAAAAATCAACTGTTCTTTTAAAAGGTGTATTTTCCCCTATATAGACACACCCTGTGTTTTAATAAAATCAACTAGCATATATATATATATATATATATATATATATATATATATATATATATATGCTTATAAATCCTTAACTGGACGTGTGCAAGTGCACACTTTGGAAGAAGGGTGGAGAATAATTTTGGCACCTACTTAAGTATAACTCAAAATATCAGACTTAAGATATTTACCTGTATACAGTACCATTAAAAAGTTTGGACACACCTACTCATTCCAGGCTTTTTCTTTATTTTTACTATTCTCTACATTGTAGAATAATAGTGAAGACTTCAAAACTATGAAATAACACATGTAGTAACCAAAAAAAAGTGTTATACAAATCAAAATATAAAATATATTTGAGATTCTTCAAAGTAGCCACCCTTCGCCTTGACAGCTTTGCACACTCTTGGCATTCTCTCAACCAGCTTCATGAGGTAGTCACCTGAAATGCGTTTCAATTAACAGGTGTGCCTTGTTAAAAGTTATTTTGTGCAATTTCTCTCCTTCTAAATGCATTTGAGCCAATCAGTTGTGTTGTGACAAGGTAGGTGTGGTATATAGAAGATAGCCCTATTTGGTAAAAGACCAAGTCCTTATTATGGCAAGAACAGCTCAAATAAGCAAAACTAAATGACAGTCCATTATTTTAAGACACAGAGGTCAGTCAAACCTCGGACTACAAGATGAAATCCAGCCCAGTCACGGACCAGGATGTCTTGCTCCCAGGCAGACTAAATAACTTTTTTGCCCGCTTTGAGGACAATACAGTGCCACTGACACGGCCTGCAACGGAAACATGCGGTCTCTCCTTCACTGCAGCCGAGGTGAGCAAGACATTTAAACGTGTTAACCCTCGCAAGGCTGCAGGCCCAGACGGCATCCCCAGCCGCGCCCTCAGAGCATGCGCAGACCAGCTGGCCGGTGTGTTTACGGACATATTCAATCAATCCCTATACCAGTCTGCTGTTCCCACATGCTTCAAGAGGGCCACCATTGTTCCTGTTCCCAAGAAAGCTAAGGTAACTGAGCTAAACGACTACCGCCCCGTAGCACTCACTTCCGTCATCATGAAGTGCTTTGAGAGACTAGTCAAGGACCATATCACCTCCACCCTACCTGACACCCTAGACCCACTCCAATTTGCTTACCGCCCAAATAGGTCCACAGACGATGCAATCTCAACCACACTGCACACTGCCCTAACCAACCTGGACAAGAGGAATACCTATGTGAGAATGCTGTTCATCGACTACAGCTCGGCATTCAACACCATAGTACCCTCCAAGCTCGTCATCAAGCTCGAGACCCTGGGTCTCGACCCCGCCCTGTGCAACTGGGTACTGGACTTCCTGACGGGCCGCCCCCAGGTGGTGAGGGTAGGCAACAACATCTCCTCCCCGCTGATCCTCAACACGGGGGCCCCACAAGGGTGCGTTCTGAGCCCTCTCCTGTACTCCCTGTTCACCCACGACTGCGTGGCCACGCACGCCTCCAACTCAATCATCAAGTTTGCGGACGACACAACAGTGGTAGGCTTGATTACCAACAACGACGAGACGGCCTACGGGGAGGAGGTGAGGGCCCTCGGAGTGTGGTGTCAGGAAAATAACCTCACACTCAACGTCAACAAAACTAAGGAGATGATTGTGGACTTCAGGAAACAGCAGAGGGAACACACCCCTATCCACATCGATGGAACAGTAGTGGAGAGGGTAGCTAGTTTTAAGTTCCTCGGCATACACATCACAGACAAACTGAATTGGTCCACTCACACTGACAGCGTCGTGAAGAAGGCGCAGCAGCGCCTATTCAACCTCAGGAGGCTGAAGAAATTCGGCTTGTCACCAAAAGCACTCACAAACTTCTACAGATGCACAATCGATAGCATCCTGGCGGGCTGTATCACCGCCTGGTACGGCAACTGCTCCGCCCTCAACCGTAAGGCTCTCCAGAGGGTAGTGAGGACTGCACAACGCATCACCGGGGGCAAACTACCTGCCCTCCAGGACACCTACACCACCCGTTGTTACAGGAAGGCCATAAAGATCATCAAGGACATCAACCACCCGAACCACTGCCTGTTCACCCCGCTATCATCCAGAAGGCGAGGTCAGTACAGGTGCATCAAAGCTGGGACCGAGAGACTGAAAAACAGCTTCTATCTCAAGGCCATCAGACTGTTAAACAGCCACCACTAACACTGAGTGGCTGCTGCCAACACACTGTCATTGACACTGACCCAACTCCAGCCATTTTAATAATGGGAATTGATGGGAAATGATGTAAATATATCACTAGCCACTTTAAACAATGCTACCTTATATAATGTTACTTACCCTACATTATTCATCTCATATGCATATGTATATACTGTACTCTACATCATCGACTGCATCCTTATGTAACACATGTATCACTAGCCACTTTAACTATGCCACTTTGTTTACTTTGTCTACACACTCATCTCATATGTATATACTGTACTCGATACCATCTACTGTATGCTGCTCTGTACCATCACTCATTCATATATCCTTATGTACATGTTCCTTATCCCCTTACACTGTGTATAAGACAGTAGTTTTGGAATTGTTAGTTAGATTACTTGTTGGTTATCACTGCATTGTCGGAACTAGAAGCACAAGCATTTCGCTACACTCGCATTAACATCTGCTAACCATGTGTATGTGACAAATAAAATTTGATTTGATTTGATTTGAAAATGTCAAGAACTTTGAAAGTCTCTTCAAGTGCAGTCGCAAAAACCATCAAGCTCTATGATGAAACTGGCTGTCATGAGGACCGCCACAGGAAAGGAACTCCCAGAGTTACCTCTGCTGCAGAGGATAAGTTACTAGCCTCAAATTGCTGCCCAAAGAAATGCTTCACAGAGTTCAAGTGACACATCTCAACATCAACTGTTCAGAGATTGCAGTTATTCGACCATTAATCACAGAGAAACTACTACTAAAGGACACAAATAATAAGAAGAGACTTGCTTGGGCCAAGAAACACGTGCAATAGACATTAGACCGGTGGAAATCTGTGCTTTGGTCTGATAAGTCCAAATTTGAGATTTTGGGTTCCAACCACTGTCTTTGTGAGACGCAGAGTAGGTGAATAATAATCTCTGCATGTGTAGTTCCCACCGTGAAGCATGGAGGTGTGGGGGTGCTTTGCTGCTGACACGGTCTATGAATGTTTGGAATTCGTGGCACACTTAACCATAAAAAATAAAATAAAAACTTTTATTTAACCAGGAAAAGCCCATCATGGCTACCACAGCATTATGCAGCGATACGCCATCCCATCTGGTTTTCTCCTAGTGGGACAATCATTTTGTTTTTAAACAGGATAATGACCCAAAACACCTCCAGGCTGTGTAAGCGCTATTTGACCAATAAGGAGAGTGATGGAGTGCTGGATCAGATGACCTGGCCTCCACCATCACCCCTCCTCAACCAAATTGAGATGTTTTGCGATGTTTTGGACTGCAGATTGAAGGAGACTCAGCCAACAAGTTCTCAGCATACTTCAAGACTTTTGGAAAAGCAATCCAGGTGAAGCTGGTTGAGAGAGAGTGTAAAGCTGTCATTAAGCAAAGGGTGGCTCGTTTGAAGAATCTCAAATATAACATATATAATATAATAATAATAATAATATCTTTATTAAACACTTTTTTGATCACTACACAATTCCATATGTGTTATTTCATATTTTTGATGTATACACTATTATTCTACATGTAGATAATAGTAAAAATAAATAAAAACCATTGAATGAGTAGGCGCGTCCAAACTTATGACTGGTGCTGTGTGTTTTAAATATATAAATGCATGCAAGGTTTGAAGTGATTGGTTTAGTCAAATATTATATCTGCTAAGGGCTTCTTGCGATCAATTTAGTCTACAAATTATTTGTAGTCATGTTCCTTCCTCCTGAGCATCTGCTGAATCTAGTTTGATCCCTGATGTAGGCTCACTAGCCCACCTGCACTGTCTCTGTAAGCTTTTGGCTAGAGCGCACGTGCTAAGCACAGAGTAGGCACATTTGCTATTTTACACAACAGTTTTGTCACAAAAACAGTGGAGTGGAGTTGAATTCGGTACGTTAAAACTTGACGAAAAATACATTTCTTGTGCACTGTCATCACGTACTGATTTTATCCAAAACAAGTCAGTTTGGTGGCAACACACCACTGGTGAGAGAGTGCATATTTTTGAATATTCACATAAATCTGTCGCCAATTGGATTGAAAATTAGCTACTGTATATAAGAATTTGGTTTTAATTGAGTTGCCCAGTTGTTTAAAAAAAAGGAAGCATACTTTTAGCATTTGTGGCCCATATCCAATTAATGTCAATATACCTGATTTTAGCATTTTTTTTGCATTTAAAAAATGATTGTCAAGCTCAATGAAGTCTACTTTAAGATTTGGACATGAAGCACAGAAAATGCTGGGTTAAGTAATTAATCCTCATAAGATGGTTGCTCACCGTTTATTTTGTCCTTTGTTGTGTATATCCAGGAGCTGGCTGTACCAGTGGGCCAGAGGCAAAGGTTGAATGAGGAAGTTCTACCCTTCTCTGCCTTCCTGACAGACAACTTTGGCAGACAGCACAGCTACCTACGCATTTCCCTGACGGAGAAATGTAACCTTCGCTGTAAGCACCGATATGAAGACTGCTTAAAGGCTATACAAACATTTTTTTTTTCTTTTACAATTTATATAACACTTTAACTGAAAATGTTCCCTAATGGTGTGATTCATCTGTCACTGTAGTGGCTAAATTGTCCAATATAATTGTCCCAATACAATTTCCATCATAATCCTTTAGCCACAATGGAGGGTGGTGAAATGTAAGTCTTGATACATACAAATCCAATGTCCAGAGTTTGATTCAAGTTGAAACAATTTATTTGTCATTCTTCAGGTTACAAAAATGTAAAGGAAAAATCAAACAAAACAAATTCCTTATATTCAAACTAAAGAAACTAATATCGTGGTCTGGTATGTTTAAGCATGGTCAAAAGACTGGCTGACATTCCAGTCACACCCAATGGGCCTTGGAGCCTGTAGGCTTTTTAACTGTGTTCCCCTTCAGCCTGTAGAGTGGGGTACACACACTTCACAGAAGATTAGTGGCAATCACACATACATACATATATTATGATTTTGATGACTGTCATTTTGTTCAGTAACATGACAGTTGTCAGCTAAGGTGATGTCATCCTTCCTGAAATGTAACCTCAGGCTGTAGGTTACATTGACACTCCTACACACTTTTACTAATTTGCTATTCTACTCTTATCATTGTCTGTCCTGATGCTAAGTCACTTTACCCTGCCTTCATGTGCATATCTACCTCAAATACCTCTGTATATTTGATCTGGTACAGGTGCTCCCTGTATATAGCTCAGTTTTTGTGCATTTTACTTGATTCCTCTTGTTAATGATCCTATCAGGTCGAAGCAAGTGCCTAGTCTAGGAATACTTTTAAGAGTACTTTTGACATTCAACACTGTGAGGTAGTGGCAGTAGACATTTCCAAAGCCAATGCTTTGCAATTTCCAATTAGATATGAAGGATAAATTGTAAGGAATTATTTGTCAAAAGGACCATCCCCATTAGTGATGTTAACCAATGAAATCTTATTAAAAACCCTCTTATTTGACTCCTGTTGAGTTTTTGCTTGTTCTTTTTGTTATTGTCGAGCTTTGTATCTCTTCTGCGCGAGAACTTTTGATGAGGTAGTTGTATAACGGCATTATCGGAGGGTCTGCTGTCCGGACCTCTGGCAGTCTCTATCGGGGTGCCACAGGGTTCAATTCTTGGACCGACTCTCTTCTCTGTATACATCAATGATGTCGCTCTTGCTGCTGGTGAGTCTCTGATCCACCTCTACGCAGACGACACCATTCTGTATACTTCTGGCCCTTCGGACACTGTGTTAACAACCCTTCAGGCAAGCTTCAATGCCATACAACTCTCCTTCCGTGGCCTCCAATTGCTCTTAAATACAAGTAAAACTAAATGCATGCTCTTCAACCGATCGCTGCCTGCACCTGCCCGCCTGTCCAACATCACTACTCTGGACGGCTCTGACTTAGAATACTACAAATGCCTAGGTGTCTGGTTAGACTGTAAACTCTCCTTCCAGACCCATATCAAACATCTCCAATCCAAAGTTAAATCTAGAATTGGATTCCTATTTCGCAACAAAGCATCCTTCACTCATGCTGCCAAACATACCCTTGTAAAACTGACCATCCTACCAATCCTTGACTTCGGCGATGTCATTTACAAAACAGCCTCCAATACCCTACACAACCAATTGGATGCAGTCTATCACAGTGCAATCTGTTTTGTGACCAAAGCCCCATATACTACCCACCATTGCGACCAGTACGCTCTCGTTGGCTGGCCCTTGCTTCATACTTGTCGCCAAACCCACTGGCTCCATGTCATCTACAAGACCCTGCTAGGTAAAGTCCCCCCTTATCCCAGCTCGCTGGTCACCATAGTATCACCCACCTGTAGCACGCGCTCCAGCAGGTATATCTCTCTAGTCACCCCCAAAACCAATTATTTCTTTGGCCGCCTCTCCTTCCAGTTCTCTGCTGCCAATGACTGGAACGAACTACAAAAATCTCTGAAACTGGAAACACTTATCTCCCTCACTAGCTTTAAGCACCAACTCTCAGAGCAGCTCACAGATTACTGCACATGTACATAACCTACCTATAATTTAACCCAAACAACTACCTCTTTCCCTACTGTATTTATTGATTTATTTTGCTCCTTTGCACCCCATTATTTTTATTTCTACTTTGCACATTCTTCCACTGCAAATCTACCATTCCAGTGTTTTACTTGCTATATTGTATTTACTTTGCCACCATGGCCTTTTTTTGCCTTTACCTCCCTTATCTCACCTCATTTGCGCACCGTATATAGACTTGTTTATACTGTGTTATTGACTGTATGTTTGTTTTACTCTGTTTTAACTCTGTCGTTGTATGTGTCAAACTGCTTTGCTTTCTTGGCCAGGTTGCAATTGTAAATGATAACTTGTTCTCAACTTGTCTACCTGGTTAAATAAAGGTGAAATAAAATAAATAGATATAAAATAAATAAATAAAAATTACCAAGCTAGCTTGTACGTGGGGGATACTAGCGATGAGGTTTGGGTTATCAGGTATTGCCATTCATTTAGGTGCCAATAAATGTCTCCCTTGAATCTCTCCCCCTGCAGGTCAGTACTGTATGCCAGAAGAGGGGGTAAAGCTCACCCCTCGCGCTCAGCTCCTGTCTACTTCCGAGGTGCTGACCGTGGCCCAGCTGTTTGTACGAGAGGGTGTGGAGAAGATCCGCCTCACTGGGGGAGAACCTCTCATCCGACCAGACGTCCTGGACATCATCAGTGAGTGGGGCGTGGGTTGTGTGAACTGCCCTTTCGGTGTGTCTGGCGGGCGAAAACTAATGGCCCCTTTTTATTTGGGTAGAAAGCAGATTCGCAAATGTGCCTGATTTGATATGCTAGTTTTTATCAAATTTATTAAAAGTTTACATCATAATGCTGCATTTCTCAGCTCATTCCCATGGGGAGCCAATGGGTATGCACATTGTTCCAGCCCAGCTCTAACAAATCTAATCAGCTAATTATCAAGTGTGTTAGCGCTGGGCTATAGCAAAAATGTGCACACCCTTAAGGGTCCATATGAATAGTTTCAGAAACTGTAATGGTTTATCCTGGAGTCAATTAAATGGTGTACACCACCATGTTCAGTTGTAAACAAACCATATATATGACATATATTGACCAGGTGAAAGCTATGATCCCTTATTGATGTCACTTGTTAAATATACTTCAATCAGTGTAGATGAGAAAGGATTTACAAGCCTTGAGTTGTCTAGGGCTGTCCCTGACTAAAAAAAATCTTTGTCGAACGAAGGTTGTCCGTTTTTAAAACGTGTGTTTTTACATATATTAACGACATGTGTTTTTAATAAAATCAGCTATATGCATTGAGCTTTTTTAAATATTTAAGCACACTGTTTGATGAAAGAAGACCCAATTGACTCGAGGGAGCCAGAGATCATGATAACCAGCAGAAAAAAACAACCTGGGTCGACCATCCTCCTGCCACAAGGAGAAGTTGGCAACCTTATGTGGAATGCCAATTTATCTTACCATTTTTACCGATCTGCATGCCAGTTAAGGTTTTCATTATACACATTTTTGTGGAACATTTTCATTTAATTTATAATAATGTCTTCGTTTCTGAAAATCATTGTCATGTGGTTAATCAAGATTCTATCTAAATCTGAATTAAAATTATTGGGCTGCGGTAATATTTTGTTAAAAAAAATGTATATATATTTTTTTACGAGAATAAATGCATTTTCTGAACACCCCACAACATTAAGTAGATATTAAGAAAACATATTTTCTCACCTCTGGCATTAAAGCCCTTTTTATTATTGTACATTTTTGTCTGATATGGACACCATTTATATTCAACCCGTCACAGACAATATGGAAGTTGTCTGAATATGATTATAAAAGATACTTGTTATAAAATCAAAATTTACCTAATGCTCATGTGTCCCCCCCAAACCAATTCAATTATTGTACATACATTTTATATTTACAATCTCAGAATTGTGCTATATTTAAACCCTGAAAGAGACACATTCTGTGTCAGCGGGCTCATCATTTCAATAAAATGCTTTCAATTCAGAATTGTAACATAAATCTAATTTCTTGGGATTGTCCTTGACATGTCAGAATGAGCTCAGAACATTAAATTCATATTTATCTTTGCCATTTTAACAAATATTGTCATGTGACGGTTGAGACGAGGGGGACAGGGTTGAATACTGTAACAGGGTTGAAGAGACATCGTTTTCCATATAAGCTCGTTTACAATCAAAATCCCTGTAATATTTACCCCAAAATATTGCGTTTAATTGTATGCAACCATTTAATAAGGACATTCGATATATTTAGAATAATCTGTTTTTTACTAACCAAACAAATTAAAACACATCAGGCATTAGGTTAATTAATAACATTCAACAGGTTTCATCAGAAAAGTTCCAACGTGTCATCACGGGAATTGACCGTTGATTAACAAACACATTAACAAACATCTCCTGGCTTCTACTCATAGCCTACAAACCACTGATTCAGACCTTTGGAACAGCTACATTTAAAAAAGTCTATATAGCCTACACCATCACAATGAATCCATTATTTTAGACATGTCTAAAGAAACAAACATGATTTGAAGAAAATTTAGTATATTTCAGAAGAACATTATAGCATACTCTTGAGTTGTCCTTATGTTAGGCCCTGATCTGGCTATGCCATATGACTGTGGGCTACACTAGTTAGTTTAACAGACAAGATTTGCTTAGAATTCTGTGGCATTATTTTATAGTATGAAGAATACAATTGAACTACAGCTGAATAAAATAGAAAGGATACTTTCTCCAAACGATTTGAGGGAGGGCGCACATGCGGCTATTCTGTGTTGAGCAGTTAACAAAGTAACCGGTACTCCTATATGCTTAATTTAGGATTATTTATTTAACTTTCGTTATAAATGTTGGGCAATATGTTTTGCTTTTTAATACATTCTAAGGCTGCATGATGCAACTCTAATGATTTGAAAAAAGTTGCATGAAAGGCATGAGCTCTACTTTGTTTTTCACGTGGGCTGTAGACTTCATCAGTCTCATTGACCATTTACCAAGCACTTGATAATACCTTAAATTTCCCGGCCACATCCCCTATGTATGGCCATAATCCTCTTCAAAAAATCCATGCGCTTCACAAGCTACTAGTGAAGACAGACACCAGGGACGCAACTGCTCACGTCCTTATCCAATTCCGAGGTGCTAATTGAAGATATTGAAAGTACTGTCCACATTTACTTTTTGTCAGCCAACATGAGTAGGCCTAACAAACAGCAAAAGCAATAGCCTATGTCAATCTACTCTCCCATAGTACCGAAGTTGACCTATTCTGTGTGAGAAATAAATATTCCAAACATAATTCTTGACAGTTGTTGGATGCGCTAGATCCCAGATTAATACAACCACTAGCATCAAAAAACCTGTTTTAAGCAATGACCCTGACGCAACGGATGAGAACGTCTAGCTTAAAATCTTGATAGCCTAATAGTTTATCACATTATAAGCACAGCAATGTGCACACGGCAGTAGGCTATAAGCACGAATGTACCATTAGCAGGATAACACCATTCTCAAGTACCAACAAATGTGATTTATGCATGTTATAAAGATTAATTTATGGTGAAAATGATCTTCCCCAAGCTTGAAACACACGTGCTGTGTATGTATGCCAGTTAGTCTCTACACCCATTTTAAAGCAGACATTTTAAGAAGTTATTTGGCCACTTTATTTGTGATTCAAACCATATAATAATGTATATAGGCCTATGGGCTAGGGTCAGAGGGCCGGAACGTAATAAAAAAATAAATAATTTTGGACTGCTAATCGCAAGAAGCCCAAAGAGAGATTTGACTAAAAACATTTGACTAAAAACATTTGACTAAAAACATAATTTCAAAACGTGATAACATTTGGGGACATTGCCCTGCGTAGGGTGCCGTCTTTCAGATGGGACATTAAAACTGGTGTCGTGGCCTCCCGGGTGGCGCAGTCTCTGTGCCACCAGAGGCTCTGGGTTCGCGCCCAGGCCCTGTTGTAACTGGCCGTGACCCGGAGGTCTGTGGGGCGACGCACAATTGGCATAGCGTCGTCCGGATTAGGGAGGGATTGGCCGGTAGGGATATCCTTGTCTCATTGCGCACCAGCGACTCCTGTGGCGGGCCGGGCGCAGTGCACGCTAACCAAGGTTACCAGGCGTACGGTGTTTCCTCCGACACGTTGGTGCGGCTGGCTTCCCGGGTTGGATGCGCGCTGTGTTAAGAAGCAATGCGGCTTGGTTGGGTATCGGAGTACGCATGACTTTCAACCTTCGTCTCTCCCGAGCCTGTACGGGAGTTGTAGCGATGAGACAAGATAGTAGCTACTAACAATTGGAAACCATGAAATTGGAGAGAAAGAAGGGGGTCAAAATTTTGGGGAAAAAAGAAAACGGGTGTCTTAACTCTCTTTGGTAATTCAAAACCCCGTGGCACTTATTGTAAGAGTAAGGGTGTTCACCCTGGTGTCATGGCTAAATTCCCAACCTGGCCACATTCCATCATGACCACCTAATTATCCCTTCTCATTCCTAAATGTTGTGTGTGTATATATATATATATATATCACTCCTCATAGCTGATGTGTGGTGAGTTCTGGCACACAAGTATGTTGTGCATCCCTGTGCATCACTGAGGTGGGGGCGGCAGGTAGCCTAGTGGTTAGAGCGTTGGGTCAGTAACCGAAAGGTTGCTGGATTGAATCCCCAAGCTGACAAGGTAAAAATCTGTCGTTCTGCCCCTGAGCAAGGCTGTTAGCCCGCTGTTAGCCCACTGTTCCCCGGGCGCCGAAGACGTGGATGTCGATTATGGCAGCGCCCTGCACCTCTCTGATTCAGAGGGGTTGGGTTAAATGCGGAAGACCCATTTCAGTTGAATGCATTCAGTTGTACAATTGACTAGTCATTTATCCCCCTTTCCTTACAGATTTATGGTGGATGGGGTGAGTTTCCCCCTACTTTGTAAAGTGCTTTGAGTACCTCAGTTAGTAGAAAAGTGCTATATAAATCCAATCAATTATTATTTGTATACGATCACATGGTGTTAGATTCTAATTACCAGAGTAAGAACTCGGACACTATGAAAGCTTAAACCAAGTTTATTCTTCTCAAAGGATCGAACAGCTTAATCGACAGACATATTCACACAAGCACTGATATTTAAACCTTTCTCTTATTCTGAGTCTCCTTCACATCTGAACAAACATTTTATCTTTATTGCTAGGCAGGATAAGTGATACAGGACATAAACTTTTCTTTCTCTCTAAAAGTAACCTGACCTCGACCCCCTTCATCACTGGCTCTCTCCCCTTATCAATTCTTGCCATGTGATCGCTTTCTCTACATTCCACCATAGCCCGTGGGTTATGGAGCCCCTCAGGTCTCTATTATAACTAATTATTAATAACATTTAAAGTTCAGAAATCCAAATCCATCAGTGGTACAGATTTCCAAACATAAATAGATTATTAAACAACTAATTGACCAACATCGGTTCAATTACTTGACGTCCATTTAATTTGTTTTGTTTTTTGTGAGCCCAACGCCCCGTTTCTCTAGAGCAGTGGTCACCAACATTAACTTAATAAAAACAGTTCTGTAGGAATGAGGTTTGTGCAGTAAGCCTAATACATTATCGCAGCATATTGGCAATACAGTGGCTTGCGAAGGTATTCACCCCCCTTGGCATTTTTCCATTTTGTTGCCTTACAACCTGGAATTAAAATGGATTTTTGTGGGGTTTGTATCATTTGATTTACACAACATGCCGACCACTTTGAAGATGCAAAATATTTTTTATTGTGAATCAAAGACATAAAAACAGAAAACATGAGCGTGCAGAACTATTCACTCCCCCAAAGTCAATACTTTGTAGAGCCACCTTCTTGCATCAATAACAGCTGCAAGTCTCTTGGGTTATGTCTCTATAAGCTTGGCACATCTAGCCACTGAGATTTTTGCCCATTCTTCAAGGCAAAACTGCTCCAGCTCGTTCAAGTTGGATGGGTTCCGCTTGTGTACAGCAATCTTCAAATCAAGCACATTTTGATATTACAATAACAAGAGCAGCAGAATCCATTCAGGAACAATTGGTAATGAATGAGCTGGAAACTGGAGGCCTGTTGGCATGGGCATCAGAGTCTCTAGTGATGTACTGCCGTTGTGACCTTGAGTAAGGTACTTTACCCCAAACTTCTCCAGGGGTCCTACACTGTGTCTGACCCAAAGTTCTCTCTGTGTATACACTGAGTATACCAAACATTAGGAACACTTTCAAATCAATTCAAATGTATTTATATAGCCCTTCGTACATCAGCTGATATCTCAAAGTGCTGTACAGAAACCCAGCCTAAAACCCCAAACAGCAAGCAATGCATTTACATTACATTTAAGTCATTTAGCAGACGCTCTTATCCAGAGCGACTTACAAATTGGTGCATTCACCTTATGACATCCAGTGGAACAGCCACTTTACAATAGTGCATCTACATATTTTAAGGGGGGGGGGTGAGAAGGATTACTTTATCCTATCCTAGGTATTCCTTAAAGAGGTGGGGTTTCAGGTGTCTCCGGAAGGTGGTGATTGATTCCGCTGTCCTGGCGTCGTGAGGGAGTTTGTTCCACCATTGGGGAGCCAGAGCAGCGAACAGTTTTGACTGGGCTGAGCGGGAACTGTACTTCCTCAGTGGTAGGGAGGCGAGCAGGCCAGAGGTGGATGAACGCAGTGCCCTTATTTGGGTGTAGGGCCTGATCAGAGCCTGGAGGTACTGAGGTGCCGTTCCCCTCACAGCTCCGTAGGCAAGCACCATGGTCTTGTAGCGGATGCGAGCTTCAACTGGAAGCCAGTGGAGAGAGTGGAGGAGCGGGGTGACGTGAGAGAATGCAGTGCAGGTGTAGAAGCACGGTGGCTAGGGAAAAACTCCCTAGAAAGGCCAAAACCTAGGAAGAAACCTAGAGAGGAACCAGGCTATGTGGGGTGGCCAGTCCTCTTCTGGCTGTGCCGGGTGAAGATTATAACAGAACATGGCCAAGATGTTCAAATGTTCATAAATGACCAGCATGGTCGAATAATAATAAGGCAGAACAGTTGAAACTGGAGCAGCAGCACGGCCAGGTGGACTGGGGACAGCAAGGAGTCATCATGTTAGGTAGTCCTGGGGCATGGTCCTAGGGCTCAGGTCCTCCGAGAGAGAGAAAGAAAGAGAGAAGGAGAGAATTAGAGAATGCACACTTAGATTCACACAGGACACCGAATAGGACAGGAGAAGTACTCCAGATATAACAAACTGACCCTAGCCCCCCGTCACAAACTACTGCAGCATAAATACTGGAGGCTGAGACATACCACAGATTTTCAATTGGATTGAGGTCTGGGCTTTGACTAGGCCATTCTAAGACATTTAAATGTTTCCCCTTAATCCACTCGAGTGTTGCTTCAGCAGTATGCTTAGGGTCATTGTCCTGCTGGAAAGTGAACCTCTGTCACAGTCTCAAATCTCTGGAAGACTGAACCTTTCCCTCAAGAATTTCCGTGTTTTTAGCGCCAACCATCATTCCTTCAATTCTGAGCAGTTTCCCAGTCCCTGCCAATGGAAAAAATCCCCACAGCATGATGCTGCCACCACCATGCTTCACTGTGGGGATAGTGTTCTTGGGGTGATGGTAGGTGTTGAGTTTGCGCCATACATGGTGTTTTCTTGATGGACAAAAAGCTCAATTTTTTTCTCATCTGACCGGGGTACCTTCTTCCATATATTTGGGGATTCTCCCACATGCCTTTTGGCGAAAACCAAACATGTTTGCTTATTTTTCTTTTTTTCTGTCCGCTCTTCTGTAAAGCCCAGCTCTGTGGAGTGTACGGCTTAAAGTGGTCCTATGGACAGATACTCCAATCTCCACTGTGGAGCTTTGCAGCTCCTTCAGGGTTATCTTTGGTATCTTTGTTGCCTCTATGATTAATGCACTCCATGCCTGGTCTGTGAGTTTTGGTGGGCAGCCCTCTCTTGGCAGGTTTGTTGTGGTGCCACATTCTTTTCATAATGGGTTTAACCTCTTGCTCCTACCTGGCATGCAGGCGTCCCATCTAGAGCTCTGGAAATGCAAATGCTCTACGCTAAATGCTAATAGTATTAGTTAAAACTCAAACGTTCATTAAAATACACATGCAGGGTATTGAATTAAAGCTACACTCGTTGTGAATCCAGGCAACAAGTCAGATTTTTAAAATGGTTTTCGGCGAAAGCATGAGAAGCTATTATCTGATAGCATGTAACACCCCAAAAGACCCGCAGGGGACGTAAACAAAATAATTAGCATAGTCGGCGCTACACAAACCGCACAAATAAAATATAAAACATTCATTACCTTTGACCATCTTCTTTGTTGGCACTCCTAGATGTCCCATAATCACTATTGGGTCTTTTTTCGATTAAATCGGTCCATATATAGCCTAGATATCCATCTATGAAGACTGTGTGATAAACGGAAAAAAATTGCGTTTCATAACGTAACGTCATTTTTTAAAATTCAAAAAGTCGATGATAAACTTTCACAAAACACTTCGCAATACTTTTGTAATGCAACTTTAGGTATTAGTAAACGTTAATAAGCGATCAAATTAATCACGAGACGAAGTGTTTTTTATAGGGGTCCGTCTTGAAATACTGTCCGTGTATTTCTCAACCAAAATATCCGGTCGGAGACCTGAAGAAAAAGTCTCTTGTTCGTTTGACCAAGAAACAAACAATTGGCAAATGACAAGACTGTTGACATCGTGTGGAAGCTGTAGGTACTGCAACCTCAGCCCTATTTAATGTCTTTCACCCATAACAATGGGTTGAAGCGGCGGATGGATATATCTTTCTACTTTCAGTGATCAGATTTTCCTGCACTTTTCAATGAAACGCACGTTCTGTTAAAGTCACAGCCGTGATTTAACCAGTTTTATAAACGTCTGAGTGTTTTCTATCCACACATACTAATCATATGCATATACTATATTCCTGGCATGAGTAGCAGGGCGCTGAAATGTTGCGCGATTTTTAACAGAATGTTAGAAAAAGTAGAGGGTCGACTGAAGAGGTTAATGGTGCTCAGTGGGATGTTCAAAGTTTTGGATATTTTTTTATAACCCAACCCCGATCTGTACTTTGTCCCTGACCTGTTTGGAGAGCTCCTTGGTCTTCATGGTGCCACTTGCTCGGTGGTACCCCTTGCTTAGTGGTGTTGTAGACTCTGGGGCCTTTCAGAACAGGTGTGTGTATATGTACTAAGATCATGTGACACTTAGATTGCACACAGGTGGACTTTATTTAACTGATTATGTGACTTCTGAAGGTAATTGGTTGCACCAGATCTTATTTAGGGGCTTCATAGCAAAAGGGGTGAATACATTTCAGTTTTGTTTATTTTTTCAATCTTTTGGAAAGTCATTTTTTTCACCACCAATTTGGACTATTTTGTGTATTTCCAGTACATGACATGCAACAAAATAGGAAAAATGCAAAGGGGATGAATACTTTTGCAAGTCCATGCCTGCTGATATTGTTCTTCTCAGACTATATTAAACTAGCTCTTTCATTATGAAATAGATCAGATGGTGTACCACTTGCTAGGCACAGCTGAGCATCAATTGAAATAGTTTCCAAATAATTCACTTTTTTGTTTTACTGGACTTATGGTAGGAACCTGCATCTGATGCTCATGGGGCTTTCAAGACAACTGGGAAGTTGGAAAGAACCAGGTGAAATTATGACATCTGTGAACTTAAGGTATGAAAATGGTCTGAGTTGGATGACTGTTCAAATAATAATTTTCCCAGTCGGATCTTGTTTTTTTCCCTTGATCGAAACGAAGTCGGAGATGTCAGAGTTCCCAGTCATTTTGAGCATGGAATTGGTCTGTGTAGGAGGGGAGAGTGGTAGACCCTATGCTGCTATCTGTGTCCTTGCTCGCTCCTTCCTTTCCGGCGAGGCTGACCAGAGAGAGGGGACACAGTCTTCCACCTGATGGTGAAACTTGAGTCGCACCGTTTGAAACGCAACAATTCATGTTGTTCCTGTGACCAGAGAAAGTTAAATAATCATTTTATGTGAAAAAATAGACTAGACGTTAAAAAGAAGAAAATCAGGGCTATCGATGCACTACTCATTCATTGCAGCTGCAGTGCGTGTGGAATTAGAAGCACGTTTTGTAATAGTGCTGCATAAAAAGTGTTGACGGCCTCCTGAGTGGCACAGCGGTCTAAGGCACTGCATCGCAGGTGTAGTTATTACAGGAATAATAGGACTATTTCTCTCTATACCATTTGCATATCATATGCTTTTGACTATTGGATGTTCTTATATGCACTTTAGTATTGCCATTGTAACAGTATAGCTTCCATCCCTCTCCTCGCCACTACCTGGCCTCAAACCAGGAACACATCGACAACAGCCACCCTCGAAGCAGCGTTACCCATGCAGAGCAAGGGGAATAACTACTCCAAGTCTCAGAGCGAGTGATCTTTGAAACGCTATTAGCGCGTACCCCGCTAACTGGCTAGCCATTTCACATCGGTTACACCAGCCTAATCTCGGGAGTTGATGGGCTTGAAGTTATATACAGGGCTGTTCTTGAAGCACAGGGAAGAGCTGCTGGCAAAACGCACGAAAGTGCTGTTTGAATGAATGCTTACGAGCCTGCTGGTTCCTACCATCGCTCAGTCAGACTGCTCTATCAAATCATAGACTTAGTTATAACATAACACACAGAAATACGAGCCTTAGGTCATTAATATTGTCGAATCAGGAAACTATCATCTCGAAAACAAGATGTTTATTCTTTTTCTTTTACCCTTATTTAACCAGGCAAGTCAGTTAAGAACAAATTCTTATTTTCAATGACGGCCGAGGAACAGTGGGTTAACTGCCTGTTCAGGGGCAGAACGACAGATTTTTACCTTGTCAGCTCGGGGATTTGAACTTAGTATTGAAAAAAATGAAGTAAGGAGCAAGCATTGTATGCATATTATGTGTGCTAATCAGCTGCTGTTAGGTTACAGTATAATTTCTCTAATAGTTTGGAACAATGTAAACAACACCAAATACATTTATAAGCAAAACGGAGAGTCTGTAAAGTAGTTTTCTTTTACAGGAAAGACTAATACCAGTCGCATTCATTCGTAAATGCAATTTACAATTTGGAACGGTTTATTGTTTACGCTAATTATTCAAGGGTCGCTTTATTTGATTTAACCCTTGTATGGTGTGCTGGTCTGTGGGCCATTTTCAATGTTTACTAAAAGAGAACCTGAGACTCATTTCCCTTGGCTCATTGGAACGTTTCTGGGACCTTTTAGTTCAGGTCATGACACTACATGTTGCGTTTTATATTTTTGTTCAGTATACATGTCAGATAAACCAAGCCTGCTACAATTATAAACCTCTGTTTTTCTCTTGTAGTTTTATCAGTTTCTGTATCATTTTTCTGTTTGTTCCTACTAAATGGCAAGAACCAATAGCTATGATTGTGACTTAAAGTGAATGTAGTGACATTGGTCTGTGGAGTGATCTAAGATTTTGTATAATCTTCAGTTATATATGATTCATAAGTTAACTCCCCTTGCTGGCGAGAGAGGCTTGTAAGTGTTTGAGAGACAAGGCTCATGACTGTCTCGCTCTCCGCGTGCTTTAAACTTAATGAATCATGTAAGGGGAATGGATATACTATGCCATGACTGTGTGTTGTATCTTGTGATATGATGGCCTACCATTGCTGTTACCGACCAATCATAACTCTATTGAAGTGCTCACATTGGGAAGACTCATCATCCAAGATACACATTCATTGATACAGGATTTACACAATAATGGTTGGTCATTTTGAGTTCAAGTTGTTAGAGGTGCTTTTCAGTAGATGTCATAACGGTAGGCAATTGGAATCCATTTATTTTCCATGAGGTTTGTGGGGTTAGGACAGTGCATCTGCAAGATGTGATGTCATCAAGGGAAAGGCCTAAAGGGGAAATTGCACAACAGAAGACAAACCACATCATGGCGAAAAAGCAAATTGAGCGTGTCTAAACTGGATGTTCTGGTAGGGATGGAGTCCATGTGGGCACAGCTCACCAGTGGTCATGTGCTGATCAAATGCGTGACCTTTTCCGATTGGCACCGTGACATCAGCAGACATGTCTACTGGCACTTTTCTTTTGAGGTAAAAGGTCATCCCAGGGTGTCTAAGGTAGTGTTGAGGGACGTTGCTCCTAAATCAAATCAAATGTATTTATATAGCCCTTCGTACATCAGCTGATATCTCAAAGTGCTATACAGAAACCCAGCCTAAAACCCCAAACAGCAAGCAATGCAGGTGTAGAAGCACGGTGGCTAGGAAAAACTCCCTAGAAAGGCCAAAACCTAGGAAGAAACCAGGCTATGAGGGGTGGCCAGTCCTCTTCTGGTTGTGCCGGGTGGAGATTATAACAGAACGTGGCCAAGATGTTCAAATGTTCATAAATGACCAGCATGTCAAATAATAATAATCACAGTAGTTGTCGAGGGTGCAGCAAGTCAGCATCTCAGGAGTAAATGTCAGTTGGCTTTTCATAGCCGATCATTAAGAGTATCTCTACCGCTCCTGCTGTTTCTAGAGAGTTGAAAACAGCAGGTCTAAGACAGGTAGCACGTCCGGTGAACAGGTAAGGATTCCATAGCCGCAGGCAGGACAGTTGAAACTGGAGCAGCAGCACGGCCAGGTGGACTGGGGACAGCAAGGAGTCATCATGCCGGATGGTCCTAGGGCTCAGGTCCTCTGAGAGAAAGAGAGAATTAGAGAGAGCATACTTAAATTCACACAGGACACCGGATAAGACAGGAGAAGTACTCCAGATATAACAAACTGACCCTAGCCCCCCGGCACAAACTACTGCAGCATAAATACTGGAGGCTGTGAGAAAGGGAGGGTCAGGAGACATTGTGGCCCGATCCGATGATACCCCCGGACAGGGCCAAACAGGAAGGATATAACCCCACCCACTTTCTCAAAGCACAGCCCCCACACCACTAGCGGGATATCCTCAACCACCAACTTACCATCCTGAGACGAGGCCGAGAATAGCCCACAAATATCTCTGCCACGACACAACCCAAGGGGGGGGCCCCAACCCAGAAAGGAAGATCACGTCAGTGACTCAACCCACTCAAGTGACGCACCCCTCCTAGGGATGGCATGAAAGAGCACCAGTAAGCCAGTGTACGTGCAGGTTTGTACGGCAGGACCAAATCAGAAAGTTAGGTAAGAGCAAGCCCATGTGAGGCTTTGTAGGTTAGCAGTAAAACCTTGAAATCAGCCCTTGCCTTAACAGGAAGGCAGGATGCTCCTAGATGCTAATCTGGGGTCAGTTTTGCATTTCCCCACTCCTGTTTATGGTTAGAATTGGGGGAAGGGAAGCTGATCCAAGAAACTTTACACTAGAGTGTCTGAAGTCTCCGTGGGTGTGTGAAGTGGGGCTTTGTGGTTGATGATCTTGCAAATGATCCCCAAACCCCATCTTGTGATATGCATGCTTAGCCAGTCACACCCACTTACTTTGTAGTCAACAGTGTTCAATTCAACCAGGAATTGTATGCCATTTGTCACTGTGCTGTATCACAGCTTCAGTTTATCATCTGTCTGTTCGTCCATCTGTCTGTCCAGCGGAGCTGAGGAAGTTGGAGGGCCTGAAGACCATTGCTGTGACCACCAACGGTATGAACCTGGTGAGGCTGCTGCCTAAACTGAAGGAGGCTGGTCTGGACCTGCTCAACATCAGCCTGGACACCCTGGTGCCGGCTAAGTTTGAGTTCATCGTCCGGCGGAAAGGTAACCCACCTTCCCCATAACCTACAATATGTCGCCTGGTAGCCATTTTGTGCCAAAACTAACATTGTTGTGGAAGGAGCCAATGTATGCTCGGCACCTATTTCAGCGACTGGAGCCAATGTTAGGATTGACGGAGGGGCAGAGCTCAGGGAGGCAGAGCTCAGGGAGGCAGGTTCCTGCGAGGCAGGGACAGATGGAGTAGACCGGCTGAGGAATGAGAGCAGCAGCACACAGGAAAATGAAAGTCAGAGCCAAACCTCTTACAGTACACTGGTCTTTCACTGTTGGGCTGACTGGTTTCGTTGGTCAGAGGGATATAGAAGATGTGGGAAAGCTGTTCTTCCTGTATATCTCTGTCTCCAAATGAGGTAAATGTATGTTGTATTGACAACCGTATAAAAAACTAATCAAGTAGGGATGAAGTTACTTTACTGTTGTGTGCTGGCTTTCATTTAAGTTTTCTGGAATTTCTGTTAGGGCTACACATACTTACAGTATATTAGTAAAGTATGGTGAGGGACACAACACATTCACCATGGACAATTTAGGGTTTATTGATAAGATAAAATAGGGAAGTGCACAACAAAAAAGCCTGACATTTTCCGTGCACATTTTGAAAACTCAACGGTTGAGCCCTATTCACCTCATGTAATGAGGAAACTAAACTAAAAGCTAACATGCATAAAACATTTGTCTGACCCTGCGGTACATAATGTGATACATGAATGATTTAACATCTTCAAATTACTCATGATCACAGCACTTTCATTTTTTCAACCTGATACATTTTTAAACCATATAATGGAAATGTTCTTGACAGAATTGTATTGACCTGTAAGATTTTCCTACATGACACTCAAATATGGTAATGCCCCCATCAGTGTACAGCAGCAACTTGATTTGCAAATCATTTCCATTGATATTGATTAGCTTCCTGTTTCAAAAGTGTAAAAGCCCTACCTCCAATAGTCAGTGCCTTTTCAAAATACCATTTGAAAACAACTTATCTAAAATAAAGGTCTGGGCCAAATTAGCCATTTCACTTGAATCAGCCTGTTGAACACCCATTAAACTGTAACATGGCGCTATCAGGTAGAAGCGATTGCCCTTCCAATTAGAATCAATGGAATGGAAACAACCTACCCTTCACCTTTCCTCTGTGGGATTGTCTGAATCAAAACACAGGAAGAGACATTGATATCTCCGGTAGCGCTGGCCTTGGTAGTGTACGTTTCAACTGAAATGACACAAGCCTACCAAACGAGCTAAACTACTTCTATGCTCTCTGAGGAAAATAACCCTGAAACATGCATGAGAGCACCAGCTGTTCCGGAAGACTGGGCGATCACGCTCTCCGCAGCCGATGTGAGACCTTTAATCACGTCAACATTCACAAGGCTGCAGGGCCAGACGGATTACCAGGACTTGCACTGCGAGCATGCGCTGACCAACTGGCAAGTGTCTTCACTGACATTTTCAACCTCTCCCTGTCCAAGTCTGTAATACCAACATGTTTTAAGCACAGTGCCTGTGCCCAAGAACACAAACATAACCTGCTTAAATGACTACGACCTGTAGCGCTCACGTCTGTAGCCTTGAAGTGCTTTGAAAGGCTGGTCATGGCTCACATCAACACCATTATCCCAGAAACCCTAGACCCACTCCAATTTGCATACCGCCCCAACAGATCCACAGATGATGCAATCTCTAATGCACTCCACACTGCCCTGTCCCACTTGGATATAAGGAACTTCTATGTGAGAATGCTATTCATAGACTACAGCTCAGCGTTCAACACCATAGTGCCCTCAAAGCTCATCACTAATCTATGTGGTAAGGATAGGTAACAACACAGCCGCCACGCTGATCCACAACACAGGTGCCACTCATGGGTGCATGCTCAGTCCCCTCCTGTACTCCCTGTTCACTCATGACTGCACGGCCAGGCACGACTTCAACACCATTACGTTTACCAATGACACAACAGTGGTAGGCCTGATCACAGACAACAATGAGACAGCCTATAGGGAGACGGTCAGAGCGCTGGCCGTGTAGTGCCAGGACAACAACCTCTCAACGTGATCAAGACAAAGGAGATGATTGTGGACTACAGCAAAAAGAGAACCGAGTACACACCCATTGTCATCGACAGGGCTGCTGTGGAGCAGGTTGAGAGCTTCAAGTTCCTTGGTGTCCATATCACCAACGAACTAACATGGTCCAAACACACCAAGACAGTTGTGAAGAGTTGTGAAGAGGGCTCTCCCCTCAGGAGACTGAAAATATTTGGTATGGGTCCTCAGATCCTCAAAAGCTTTTACAGCTGCACCATCGAGAGCATCCCTGCTCGGCCTCCGTCCGCAAGGCACTACAGAGGGTAATGCGAACGGCCCAGTACATCACTGGGGTTAAGCTTCCTGCCAACCAGAACTTCTATACCAGGCGGTGTCAGAGGAGGGCCCTAAAATATGTCAGACTCCAGCCATCCTAGTCATAGAATGTTCTCTCTGCTACTGCATGGCAAGTGGTACAGGAGTGCCAAGAGGCTTCTACAGGAGTCTAAGTCCAAGAGGCTTCTAAACAGCTTCTACCCCCAAGCCATAAGACTCCTGAACATCTAATCAAATGGCTACCCAGACTATTTGTATTGCCCCCCCCCCCCTTTACACTACAGCTACTCTCTGTTATTATCTAAGCATAGTCACTTTAAAAACTCTACCTACATACTACCTCAACTAACCTGTGCTCCCGCACATTGACTCTGTATCGGTACCACCATTGTATTTAAGTCTCGCTATTTTTTTACTTTACTGCTGCTCTTTAATTACTTGTTACTTTTATCTCTTATTCTTATCCATATATTTTTAAAACCGCGTTGTTGGTTAGGGGCTCGTAAGTAAGCATTTCACTAAGGTCCTGTTGTGTTCGGCGCATGTGACTAATACAATTTGATTTGAACTTGCAGTTGGTCTCATGCCTTGAGACTGGATGGTTAAGCTTTGTCTGGGACGATTCCTCGTGTGACTTCACATTCTGGCGTTGGAAAGGGAGAACGTGGGGGGGGATGAACCCATTTCAGCTTTAAGGGACTTACAAGGCACAATGGGTGACACAATGTGTCGTCTAATTATTGTGTCCTTGGCCATTTGGAAGGTGTTTAGAATAAAATGTATTACATAAGCCTAGTAGCCTATGTCTACTGCTCTGTTTTCATTGTTGCCTTCCTCTCTTTCCTAGGGTTCCACAAGGTCATGGAAGGTATTGACAAAGCCCTTGAGATGGGCTATAACCCTGTCAAGGTAAAAGATCAGAGTCCTACTCAACTTTGTTCATTTGCTGGTTCTTCCAAAGAAGCTATCTGTAGGTTGGAAGCCTTACTTGTCACGATGTTAGGTTCAGTGTGTGTGCATGTTTTCACTCTTACATGTTTGAATGCATCAGATGGTTGGTTTGAGAGTGTTGATACTCTTTCCCTATGGAAAGCTTTCCCTCCATAGTGTTTTAATGCATGGTTTGTGTTGGTACTGCAGTCAGTCAAAACAGACAGATTCGTCCAGTTTTGGCAGCTCTCTGGTGGAAGGTTTGTAGCTACTAGCACTGACTTTGCTGATAACTACTTTGTTGTACTTACTATTACTGTGATATGTGGTTGTGTAGCACATGGGGATGCATGAAACTTACTCCTCAGCCTATATTGTCCCCACTAGCTAGCTTTTCACATGGCGCCGACTAGTAGGACGCTTCAGGAGGGCGGTAACGTGTGTTAGCAAGACAGAGGTCCCGAGTTCGCGCCAGGTATGGACCGAATCGGAAGGAAGCTGTACTCGCTACGCTAGCAGCGTGATGTCCTTTACAGTTGTCACCTATCTATCTTAAGTTGAATGCACTAACTCTCACTCTGGATAAGTGTCTGCTAAATTGTTAATGTTGCTCACTGCTGCACACTGCTCTCTACAGGTCAACTGTGTTGTCATGCGGGGCCTCAACGAGGACGAGCTTCTGGACTTTGTGGCCCTGACAGAGAAGAAGCCTCTGGAAGTACGCTTCATTGAGTACATGCCCTTTGACGGTGAGTAGACCTTTCTTAAAGACCATTGCCACCACTGCAGAGCTGTGGTTGAGTGGTAACATTCCCTGTCACGTCAGAGTCCTTCTCTGACGTGACTGGAGACCGGAGTTTCCAACCTCCCCGCTGTTTCTACCACTTGCCCGTCTCCCTCTTTGATTACTGTCTGATTTTAAAGTGTCAAAATACAAAAAATGCACACTGCCAATGTTGCCATTTTACTGCATAGTCCAGCCTCCTTCAGTTAGTTTTTTTTTGTAGACGGAGAACAGTCATCGTCTCAGTATTTTCAATTCCCTTAAATAGACTAATACTTTACTAATATTCCCATCATGATGGATTTTAAATTGCTGTAATTTTTTAAATAATAAGACCCTTATATTCAAATTGTAGACCTCGTTTTACATAGGCTTATGTTTGTATGGGTTCAATGCAGTCTCACTCTTTCAAATCAAACTATTATGAGTAATGTTCCTTACGAATAGGGTAACTAATGAGTTTACAATTCAGTTTTTAGAAATACTGAAGATAAAGTGATAGCACCAGTTTGTGTTAGCTAACCTCCTCGCTCTTGTTTTAAAAATAGATTAGACACGGTGACAGAGGTTAGCATTTAAACCCTCACTTTCCCTTTTAGATACTTTTTAAAAAAGCCCTTCATTTTTTTAATGTAAAATTATGATTTGATTGCAAGCATTTCACTGTGTCGCTAATCAGCGATTACTTCAAGGAAGGCAAGAAAATGAACTGTCATCCAAACAGAGCTTAAGAGGCTTGAATTTGGTCTTCAATAGATATATCATCACTGTTCAGAAACGCATGGTAACCAACAGTGTTTAATGAAGAGTGAGAGTCTCATGACACGTACTATACAAGTTTATCCTCAACTAGACTTGGGTGCAAATAGATTTGGTTTTCTTTAGGTATGCTTGATTTAGCTTGCTCGGCCTCGTTGAACCAATAGAACTGTCCAAAATGTGAAAAACCCAGCCCCCCCTGGTGTGCCGGGAAGCACAATCAAGCGCACAAAGTATTTTGAGAGAAAATAAATAAGATTTTAATCATGGTCTGTCATCCACTCCATTCTGTTGACCTCTGCTGCCTCCTGCAGGTAACAAATGGAACTTCAAGAAGATGGTGAGCTACCAGGAGATGCTGGACCGCATTAGACAGCAGTGGCCCAGTTTGGAACAGCTTCCACTCGGAAAGACGGACACAGCCAAGGTTCCTCTCCCCCCCCCCCCCCCAGCCCACTCAAATTCCAAAAGATAATCTCAAAATTATTAATCTGCCTCATCTCGCACCTGCGACTTGGCTAAATTAAATATTCAATGTGCCGGGTACGCCCAGGAACAAATTATGATGACACGTTATCTATTTCTGCTACATCAGAGATGCAGTGCTTCCCACAGTGTGTGCTGGGTGCATTTATTAATAGTTTAGTTGATGGTAAGTCACATGGTTGTGCAAGCTAAATCAGATGCTAATGAAAATGTCAAGATACAGTGATGCCTGAAAGCAAAGCTGGTCCCTTTTGTAATTATCTTGGTCCCAGATCTGTTTGTACACTTCATTGCTCATTGTCAAGCCAAACAGACTGGCACTCAGGCTAATGATCTCATGTACATGCGAACAGTATTCCCGGATAATACACTGCTCAAAAAAAGAAAGGGAACACTAAAATAACACATCCTAGATCTGAATGAATGAAATATTCTTTACTAAATACTTTTTTCTTTACATAGTTGAATGTGCTGACAACAACTTCACACAAATGATTAATGGAAATCAAATGTATCAACCCATGGAGGTCTGGATTTGGAGTCACACTCAAAATTAAAGTGGAAAACCACACTATAGGCTGATCCAACTTTGATGTAATGCCCTTAAAACAAGTCAAAATGAGGCTCAGTAGTGTGTGAGGCCTCCACGTGCCTGTATGACCTCCCTACAACGCCTGGACATGCTCCTGATGAGGTGGTGGATGGTCTCCTGAGGGATCTCCTCCCAGACCTGGATTAAAACATCCGCCAACTCCTGACAGTCTGTGGTGCAATGTGGCGTTGGTGGATGGAGCGAGACATGATGTCCCAGATGTGCTCAATTGGATTCAGGTCTGGGGAACGGGCGGGCCAGTCCATAGCATCAATGCCTTCCTCTTGCAGGAACTGCTGACACACTCCAGCCACATGAGGTCTTGCATGGTCTTGCATTAGGAGGAACCCAGGGCCAACCGCACTAGCATATGGTCTCACAAGGGGTCTGAGGATCTCATCTCGGTACCTAATGGCAGTCAGGCTACCACTGGCGATCACATGGAGGGCTGTGCGGCCCCCCGAAGAAATGCCGCCCCACACAGGGCGCCAGTGGCGAATTTGCCAATCTTAGTGTTCTCTGGCAAATGCCAAATGTCCTGCACGGTGTTGGGCTGCAAGCACAACCCCCACCTGTGGACGTCGGGCCCTCAGACCACCCTCATGGAGTCTGTTTCTGACCGTTTGAGCAGACACATGCACATTTGTGGCCTGCTGGAGGTCATTCTGCAGTGCTCCTCCTGCTCCTCCTTGCACAAAGGCAGAGGTAGCGGTCCTGCTGCTGGGTTGTTGCCCTCCTACGGCCTCCTCCATGTCTCCTGATGTACTGGCCTGTCTCCTGGTAGCGCCTCCATGCTCTGGACACTACGCTGACAGACACAGCCAACCTTCTTGCCACAGCTCGCATTGATGTGCCATGCTGGATGAGCTGCACTACCTGAGTCCATCTCATGCTACCACTAGAGTGAAAGCACCGCCAGCATTCAAAAGTGACCAAAACATCAGCCAGGAAGCATAGGAACTGAGAAGTGGTCTGTGGTCACCACCTGCAGAACCTCTCCTTTATTGGCCTTTCTAGGGAGTTTTTCCTAGCCACCGTGCTTTTACACCTGCATTGTTTGCTGTTTGGGGTTTTAGGCTGGGTTTCTGTACAGCACTTTGAGATATCAGCTGATGTACGAAGGGCTATATAAATAAATTTGATTTGATTTGATTGGGGGTGTCTTGCTAATTGCCTATAATTTCCACCTGTTGTCTATTCCATTTGCACAACAGCATGTGAAATGTATTGTCAATCAGTGTTGCTTCTTAAGGGGACAGTTTGATTTCACAGAAGTGTGATTGACTTGGAGTTACATTGTGTTGTTTATAAGTGTTCCCTTTATTTTTTTGAGCAGTGTAGTTCATATCCCGGGTTAAGGTCTTATTTGGGAAGAGCTGTTTACATGCACCTTTGATATCCCGCTCACAAGTATCCATCTACTCATGAATAAACAGAATATTCCTAATTTAGGTTAATCTGGGTTAAATGGAATAAAAGCTAAAAATCTAGACACCGACTGAGATGTAGATTAATAGAATATTAACTTGAATATTAATGAACTAAAATATGAATTTAATAAAAATTACTGTAAAATTATAATTTTGTCTAGGAAAGATCAGTGGAGAAATCAAATCAAATGTATTTGTCACATACACATGGTTAGCAGATGTTAATGCGAGTGTAGCTTCTAGCTTCTAGCTTGTGCTTCTAGTTCCCGACAATGCATTAATAACCAACGAGTAATCTAACCTAACAATTCCAAAACTCCTACCTTATACACACAAGTGTAAAGGGATAAAGAATATGTACATAAAGATATATGAATGAGTGATGGTACAGAATGGCATAGGCAAGATGCAGTAGATGGTGTCGAGTATAGTATATACATATGAGATGAGTAATGTAGGGTATGTAAACAAAGTGGCATAGTTTAAAGTGGCTAGTGATGCATGTATTACAAAAAGATGCAGTAGATGATAGAGTACAGTATATACATATACATATGAGATGAGTAATGTATGGTATGTAAACATTATATTAAGTGGCTAGTGATATATTTTTACATCAATTCCCATTATTAAAGTGGCTGGAGTTGAGTCAGTGTGTTGGCAGCAGCCACTCAATGTTAATGGTAGCTGTTTAACCTCTTGAAGCTAGGGGGCCGTATTTTTATGTTTGGAAAAATAACGTTCCCAAAGTAAACAGCCTATTCCTCAGGACCAGATGCTAGAATATGCATATAATTGACCGCTTAGGGTAGAAAACACTCTAAAGTTTCCAAAACTGTCAAAATATTGTCTGTGAGTATAACAGAATTGATATTGCAGGTGAAACCCTGAGAAACATCAAACCAGGAAGTGGCTTCTATTTTGAAAACCTCCATGTTCCATAGCCTCCCATTGCTCCATATAAAGGGATATCAACCAGATTACATTTCCTATCGTTTCCTCAAGGTGTCAACAGTCTTCAGACATAGTTTCAGGCTTTTATTTTGAAGAATGAGCGTGAACGACCACATGGTTTAAGTGGATAGGTGGGGGCTCAGAGTGAATTGTGCGCAAAAGAGAAAGGCGGCCATTGTTACTCCCAGTCCTAGTGAAAAGCTAACTGTCCCGGTTGATATATTATCGAATAGATATTTGAAAAACACCCTGAGGATTGATTATAAAAAAACATCTGACATGTTTCTGTGGACATTATGGATATAATTTGGAATTTTTGTCTGCGTTGTCATGACTGCTCTTTACGATGAATTCCAGGGCATAACGCACCAAACTGAGGTATTTGGATATAAAAATATCTTTATGGAACATAACATATGGAACATAAATACCTGATGCTGAGTGTACTTATTGTTTTGTCGAGCGATTGATAAACTTACACAAACGCTTGTATTGCTTTCCTTGAGATAGAAGCTGTTTTTCAGTCTCTCTGTCCCTGCTTTAATGCACCTGTACTGACTTCGCCTTCTGGATGATAGCGGGGTGAATAGGCAGTGGCTTGGGTGGTTGTTGTCCTTGATCTTTATGGCTTTCCTGTGACATCGGGTGGTGTAGGTGATCTGGAGGGCAGGTCATTTGCCCCCGGTGATGCGTTGTGCAGACCTCACTACCCTCTGGAGAGCCTTACGGTTGTGGGCGGAGCAGTTGTTGTACCAGCCTGACAGGATGCTCTCGATTGTGCATCTGTAGAAGTTTGTGAGTGCTTTTGGAGACGAGACTAATTTCTTCAGCCTCCTGAGGTTGAAGAGGCTCTGCTGCGCCTTCTTCACGACGCTGTCTGTGTGGGTGGACCAATTCAGTTTGTCCGTGATGTGTACGCCGAGGAACTTAACTTACTACCCTCTCCACTACTGTCCCATCGATGTGGATAGGGGGGTGCTCCCTCTGCTGTTTCCTGAAGTCCACAATCATCTCCTTTGTTTTGTTGACGTAGAGTGTGAGGTTATTTTCCTGACACCACACTCCGAGGGCCCTCACCTCCTCCCTGTAGGCAGTCTCATCGTTGTTGGTAATCAAGCCTACCACTGTAGTGTCGTCCGCAAACTTGATGATTGAGTTGGAGGCGTGCATGGCCACATAGTCGTGGGTGAACAGGGAGTACAGGAGAGGGCTCAGAACGCACCCTTGTGGGGCCACAGTGTTGAGGATCAGCGGGGTGGAGATGTTGTTAACTACCCTCACCACCTGGGCGCGGCCCGTCAGGATGACGAGTTTGGAGTGTACTATGGTGTTAAATGCTGAGCTGTAGTCGATGAACAGCATTCTCACATAGGTATTCCTCTTGTCCAGATTGCATCGTCTGTGGACCTATTTGGGTGGTAAGCAAATTGGAGTGGGTCTAGGGTGTCAGGTAGGCTGGAGGTGATATGGTCCTTGACTAGTCTCTCAAAGCACCTCATGATGACGGAAGTGGGTGCTACGGGGTAGTCGTTTATCTCAGTTACCTTATCTTTCTTGGGAACAGGGACAATGGTGGCCCTCTTGAAGCATGGGATAAGGATTGATTGAATATGTCCGTAAACACACCAGCCAGCTGGTCTGCGCATGCTCTGAGGGCACGGCTGGGGATGCTGTCTGGGCCTGCAGCCTTGCGACGGTTAACACGTTTAAATGTTTTACTCACGTCGGATGTAGTGACGGAGAGTCCTCAGGTTTTGGTTGCGGGCCGTGTCAGTGGCACTGTATTGTCCTCAAAGCGGGCAAAAAAGTTATTTAGTCTGCCTGGGAGCAAGACATCCTGGTCCGAGACAGGGCTGGTTTTCTTTTTGTAATCCGTGATTGACTGTAGACCCTGCCACATACCTCTTGTGTCTGAGCCGTTGAATTGTGACTCTACTTTGTCTCTATACTGACGCTTAGCTTGTTTGATTGCCTTGCGGAGGGAATAGCTACACTGTTTGTATTCGGTCATGTTTCCGGTCACCTTTCCCTGGTTAAAAGCATCAATCCACGGTTTCTGGTTTGGCAATGTTTTAATCGTTGCTATGGGAACGACATTGTCAATGCACTTTCTAATGAACTCGCTCACCGAATCAGCGTATTGGTCAATGTTGTTGTTGGAAGCAATGCGGAACATATCCCAGTCCACGTGACCGAAGCAGTCTTGAAGCGTGCAATCAGATTGGTTGGACCAGCGTAGAACAGACCTGAGTGCGGGAGCTTCTTGTTTTAGTTGCTATCTGTAGGCAGGGAGCAACAAAATGGAGTCGTGGTCAGCTTTTCCGAAAGGAAGGCGGGGGAGGGCCTTATATGCGTCGCAGAAGTTAGAATTGCAATGATCCAAGGTTTTGCCAGCCCTGTTTGCGCAATCGATATGCTGATACAATTTATGGAGTCTTGTTTTCAGATTAGCCTTGTTAAAATCCCCAGCTACAATGAATGCAGCCTCAGGATATGTGGTTTCCAGTTTGCAAAGAATCAAATAAAGTTCGTTCAGGGCCATCTATGTGTCTGCTTGGGGGGGGGGGATATATACGGCTGTGATTATAATCAAAGAGAATTCCTTTGGTAGATAATGCGGTCGATATTTGATTTTGAGGAATTCTAAATCAGGTGAACAGAAAGACTTGAGTTCCTGTATGTTGTTGTAATCACACCAGGTCTTGTTAATCATAATGCATACTCCCCCGCCCCTCTTCTTACCAGAAAGATGTTTGTTTCTGTCGGCGCGATGCGTGAATAAACCAGCTGGCTGCACCGATTCCGTTAGCGTCTATCGAGTGAGCCATTTTTCCGTGAAGCAAAGGACGTTACAGTCTGATGTCCCTCTGGAATGCTACCCTTGCTCGGATTTCATCAACCTTGTTTTTAAGAGATTGGACATTGGCGTGTGGTGCGCGATGTGCCCGTCTCCGGAGCCTGACCAGAAGACCGCTTCGTTTCCCTCTTTTACGACGTCATTATTTTGGGTCGCAGGCTGGGATCCATTCCATTGTCCTGGGTGGAAGGCAGAACACAGGATCCGCTTTGGGAAAGTCATATTCCTGGTCGTACTGATGTTGAGTTGATGTCGCTCTTATATTCAGTAGTCCTTCCCGACTGTATTTAATGAAACCTAAGATTACCTGGGGTACCAATGTAAGAAATAACACGTAAAAAAACAAAATACTGCATAGTTTCCTAGGAACGTGAAGCGAGGCGGCCATCTCTGTTGGCTACAGGAAGTAGCATGTTATCTCTTAAATGTGAATGCGTGGTTAGGGGATCGCGTGTGACATGCTATGCTGCACTTACATGCAAGCAGTCTTATCAGAAACATGTTTCATCAGGTCAAATTTATGGCATTTTGCACAGGGACAATCTTTGCACTGTTTTGCAGTCATTGCGTTTTCTCTTTGATCCCTAAATGTCCTCACTCTGAGAGAGTAGCTGAATTGGAACTGACAAATGTACATTCATTCTATTGATTTAAGACATTAGTCTGATGAGCACTGCTTTATTTCGTCTTTTAGGGCAGAAGCTGCATCTAACTATAGACAAGTTGATGAGCAAATGGTCTACCAAATGTCGGAAATTATGACCATAAACATATCTAAATTAGGGGTCAAAGGAGACTAAGCCGATACAGTCCGGTATAGAGTCTCGGCAAAATAAATTATGCAATTATTATGGTGGATTGAATGTGCGCAGACATCCTACTTTAAGTAATTTGTTTAACAACTTAGAATAAAACAATCACACAACACCCATGATACTATGCTAAACTAAGCCTGCGCAGACCGCAAAAAAACAACAGTAAATGGGTATCCCGTCTAAGATAAGCATATCGCAGGCGTCTTATCTGGGTTTATAACCTGGATAGAAGCTTATTTGGGTTATTGTAAACGGGATATGATGTTTGTCAACTTAAAAACAGAATACTCGAGTATCCCGAATAATAACGGGATATTGGTGCGCATGTAAACGTGGTCAGTGTCTGTTCCAAATGACCTTAGTATAACAATCACATATCCTTTCCTGAACAAATGTGCTATATAAAAACTTAAAGAACAGAAATTCATAGTCCTTACATATTTTTATTTATTATCCAAAGGATAGGCGCAGATGCGCAGGGAGACAGAGTAAAGCGATGAGGAATGCTTAAGGATCATACGAGGATCGAATGTATGGGGTTACGTAGATGAGGGCGTTACCACACTACCAACTTGCGCTGTAAAACCAGACAGTTCGACAGAAAGCAGGCTGGGACTAAGATGACCTTTTAACCATGTTCTTACGATCTGTTCTCTGCTCCTTAGACATTTAAGGTGCCAGGCTTTCAGGGCCAGGTGGGCTTCATCACCTCCATGTCGGATCAATTCTGTGGCTCCTGCAACCGACTACGCATCACGGCAGACGGCAACCTCAAGGTGAACAGCCATGTGCGCATGTAGACGGTGAAGGGGTGACTGTGGAGGTGTGTGGATGTTTGTGTACGTACATAATCGCACACACACGCAGACAGACACAGTCACCCGTGTGTGATTACGTACATCAGGGTTCCCCAAGTCTTGGGCCGAATTTTGCCTGTGTGGTTTTATTTGTCACCCCAAGTTTTCTGAGCAAATTGTTTTTTTTTGTATACACTACCATTCAAAGGTTTGAGGTCACTTGGAAATGTCCTAGTTTTTGAAAGAAAAGCACATTTTATGACCATTAAAATAACAGCAAATTGATCAGAAATACAATGCAGACATTGTTAATGTTGTAAATTACTATTGTAGCTGGAAACGGCAAATTCTTGATGGAATATCTACATAGGCATACAGAAACCCATTATCAGCAACCATCACTCCTGTGTTCCAATGACACGTTGTTTGCTAATCCAAGTTTATAATTTTAAAAGGCTAATTGATCATTAAAAAACCCTTGAAGTTATGTTAGCACAGCTGAAAATTGTTGGTCTGATTAAAGAAGCAATAAAACTGGCCTTCTTTAGACTAGTTGAGTATCTGGAGCATCAGCATTTGTGGGTTCGATTACAGACTCAAAGTGGCCAAAACACTTTCTTCTGAAACACGTCAGTCTATTCTTGTTCTGAGAAATTAAGGCTATTCCATGCGAGAAATTGGCAAGCAACTGAAGATTTCGTACAACGCTGTGTACTACTCCCTTCACAGAAAAGTGCAAACTGGCTCTAACCAGAATAGAAAGAGCGAGAGGCCCCGGTGGACAAGTACATAGTGTCCAGTTTGAGAAACCGATGCCTCACAAGTCCTCAACTGGCAGCTTCTAGGCAGAGTTGTAAAGAAAAATCTTAAGATAGGCAAAATTTTTAAAAAGAACAGACACTGGACAGTGGAACTCTGCCTAGAAGAGCAGCATCCCGGAGTCGCCTCGTCACTCTAGACTTTGAGACTGGTGTTTTGTGGGTACTATTTCATGAAGCTGCCAGTTGAGGACTTGTGAGGCCTCTGTTTCACAAACTAGGAGTGCACTGGGGTCTCCCACTCTTTCTATTCTGGTTAGAGCCAGTTTGCACTGTTCTTTGACCCCAAACTTTTGAAGGCTTCTTAGGGTCAATTTGCAGTCTTAAAAATAGATTTTTGTATTATGTTATTGGCCCGCGGCTGAATCTAGTTGATCCCTGATGTACTTGCATCAGTTGTGTGTTAGTTACTCGTCCTTTGTTCTGTCCCCAGTGTGTGTATGTGTGTGTTAGTGACTCCCTCTTTCCCGTCCCTAGGTGTGTCTGTTTGGGAATACGGAGGTGTCCCTGAGAGACGTTCTGCGCTCTGGAGCTTCTGACCAGAAGCTGCTGGATATCATTGGCGCCGCCGTAGGCAGGAAGAAGAAACAACATGCAGGTAGTAAGAGCACTTTACCTTGGGTATATTCATTAGTGCACACCGTAGCAAAACATTTTGCAATGGAATACTTTTTTGTCAACAAAAAGGAGTGTTTCTTATTGGACAAGTCCCTCCCCATTTAATTCTTAGTGAATAATAATTAGGTGAATGCTTAAATATTTCCTTATATTTATTGATTGGTATATGCATTTGTTTTATTTGATATATTTTTAAAAATGCATATCCCACTCCAACTGAGACACCCTCAGAGAGCGAAACCCCACCTCTTTAAGGAATACCTAGGATAGGATAAGTAATCCCTCTCACCCCACCCCCCCTAAGTTTTAGATGCACTATTGTTAAGTGACTGTCCCACTGGATGTCATAAGGTGAATGCACCAATTTGTAAGTCGCTCTGGATAAGAGCGTCTGCTAAATGACTTAAATGTAAATGCAAAAGAGCGGGGTCACGTCCAGGGTCTGCCAATGTCAATGCCGCAATTAAGGTTAAGTGCCTTGCTCAAGGTGCACGTCAACAGATTTTTCACCTTGTCGGCTCGGGGATTGTAACTAGCGATGTTTCAGTTACTGGCCCACTGCTCTAACCGCTAGACTATCTGCTGCCCCAGGTTTATTACTACTCTGTTTAATTAGAACCTAACCGTGCATTATCAGAGTTAAAACTAACAAGACAACTAAGCAAAGCTCAAACCAAGTTTATTCACCCAATGTGTCAAACATCTGAAAGGACAAAGCACCAGTATTTTTACCCCCTGTTACAGTCTCTTCCTTTTCTCTAAACACTACATCTTTGTTGCTTGTCAAGAAGTTAAGTGATGTGAGGAATGAACTGTTCCTTCTCCCTTCATGTTACCTGATCTGACCTCGGCCCCCATTCCACACTTATCCACCCTCATCAGTGACCGCAACCATGTGATTGCCTTTTCCCTTACTTATTAACATTCCCCTGGCTCTTATCCAACCTCACCATATACATTCCTCCTACATATAACCATTAACTTCTGGTGGAGCAAGTATTTCAAATTACAACCCAACAGTTCCTCCTATTTGAATAGTAATTCCCATACTGTTCAACATCATAAACTTTGAAATTATTTGTAAATAAACAAAAAGATGAACAAAAAAATAAAACATTAACATTCAGTTAATATATTTACACCACTGAGACTTATGGCCTCTGATCTATATTTACACTATGTACACTCTTATTTCCCCTTTTCTTCGGACAACTGATAATGACATTTCAGCTGAAGTTTTAACTTTCCTCCTGGTTTCTAAGAGAGTGATAGCACAAGACTTTAAAAGCAAAAAGAAACATACAACATAACAAGTATTAATAATGTGCTAAGCTATGCATAATTATATATGCAAAGACAAACCAAAGTTTGATGATTCCCATTATCTCTTCGCCTGACTCTGGCTTTGGAATAATTTTATGCTGGGTTCCACAAAAATGAAGGCCCTAAAAAGATCACTTTCACCAAGTCTTTGCCCTGTCCGGCAACAGGTTCCAAGAGGTGTTCCCATGCCATGTCATTTTCACTCCGCTCCCAAACTCCTCCTTCCTCATTGGCCACCCGATTGGCGTATTGCTGCAGAATGGTATGGTAGCCATGCTGTTAAGTGTGCCTTGAATTTTAAATAAATCAGTAACAGTGTTACCAGCAAAGCACCCCCACACCATCACACCTCCATGCTTCAAGGTGGGAACCACATGTGAAGATCATCCTTTCTTGGCCCAAGCAAGTCTCATCTTATTGGTTTCCTTTTGTAGTGGTTTTTGTTGTTGCAGAAATTCGACCCTGAAGGCCTGATTCACAGTCTCCTCTGAACAGTGGATGTCTGTTACTTGATCTCTGAAGCATTTATTTGGGCTGCAATTTCTGAGGCTGGTAACTAATGAATATATCCTCTGCAGCAGAGGTAACTCTGGGTCTTCCTTTCCTGTGGAGGTCCTTATGACAGCCAGTATCATCATAGCGCTTGATGGTTTTTGCTACTGGACTTAAAGAAACATTCAAAGTTCTTGAAGGTAATGATGTAATGTTATTTCTCTGCTTATTTGAGCTGTTCTTGACATATGGACTTGGTCTTTTACCAAATAGGGCTACCTTCTGTATATTACCCCTACCTTGTTACAACACAACTGATTGGCTCAAACTAAGTCTAAGGATTTCAAATGACTGTGACTACAGATGTCATAGATGTCGATCTGGTGAGTATGCAGGCCATGGAAGAACTGGGACATATTCAGCTTTCAAGAATTGTGTACAGATCCTTGCGAAATCTTTCAGTTCTTGACATTTTCTGGGATTGACTGACCTTCATGTCTTAATAATGATGGACTGTCGTTTCTCTTTGCTAATATGATCTGTTCTTACCATAATATGGACTTGGTATTTTACCAAATAGGGCCATTTTCTGTATACCACCCCTACCTTGTCACAACTGATTGGCTCAAACACATTAAGAAGGAAAGAAATTCCACAAATGAACTTTTAACAAGGCAACTGTTAATTGAAATTTATTCCAGATGACTACCTCATGAAGCTAGTTGGGAGAATGCCAAGAGTGTCATCAAGGCAAAGGGTGGCTACTTTGAAGAATCTCAAATATAACATTTATTTTGTTGGTTACTACATATGTGTTATTTCATAGTTTTGATGTCTTCACTAATATTCTACGATGTAGAAAATAGACAAAATAATGAGGTAGGTGTGTCCAAACTTTTGACTGGTATTATACGTTTCAACATCATTGCCCTCAGAAGATGATATCCCAACAATGCTACCAAGGGTAACCCCTACTGCTACTAACACTGCGTACTTCAAAATACTCCTCATTTGCGCTATAGTCCAATTCCATGCTGTTACTATAGCATCTTTCAGCACTACTACCGCTCCTTCAGCCACTGTCCCTACAGCGACTGCTGTGAGAATATCTATTGCATTGAATCTGTCTCCTGCTCTTTCTTCTATTGCCTTTGTGGTAAACTGATAGATCTAGGACTGAATCTTTCAGGTTCTCCCTACCTCAAACTTTTACAGATGCACAATTGAGAGCATCCTGATGGGCTGTATCACCGCCTGGTACGGCAACTGCACCGCCCTCAACCACTGGTTTCTCCAAAGGGTGGTGCGGTCTGTCCAGCGCATCACCGGGGGCAAACTGCGTGACCTACAGCATCCTATGTCACAGGAAGGCCAAATAGATCATCAAGGACATCAACCACCCAAGCCACGTCCTGTTCACCCCAACCCTTTGTGAACACCCTCATTACAGTGTAACCTTCGGGTCCCAACGGTTGATAAGCAGCCACCTTCTAACACTTTCCGTTTACCGTCACTCAGTACCAATCTTCTGGGAGATATGTCAAGTGTTAGCTGGCTGTTATGAATGGGGGAGATATTAGTAGCGTTGGAAGACTGGCCAACCTTACAAAACTCTGAGTCACATGTTTCTTAATCACACTCTGCAAGAGATGTGATGCTATTATTACAGCAAACTTCCCCTTCGGTGATGTGGCCTCCTGTATACAGGGATCTGTGGATTTTCTTTTAAGCTTTGTACCTTCTTTGACGAACCCCTCATTGAAAGTTGACAATAGTGTCTGAAATGACAACACTATCTCTGCCACTCACCATGATCTGGGTATGTGTGACATTCAGTTTGACTTCATAGTAGTCTCTATATTGTGCACAGTTAGCTGTCCTTCCTCTACTATGAGCTATCCCCTGTAACAATATACATAGAGAAGTGGTATCGTTCCCCAGAGACTCTTACCCACTTCCTTAATTTATTAGCCACACAAATATCCGGCCGTCATATGAAATTCTGCTTTCCCAATTCCCTGTAAGGTTAAACCTTTGGTTTTTGAGACTCCAAAGAATACACTGATGTCCATCCTGCCAGACTCTGCAGCTTACACCCTTATGCAAACATTCTGTCTCAAACACATACACCTTGCTTCCGGCCACAAATACATTTGCACATTAATCATTAATCATTCCATCTAACCCATAACACGTTAGTTACTACTGCTTCTCTACTTTTATATAATTATAAACATACTAAAACATTCAAGTCAAGTTCCAACAGTCCCTCTGGATCAATGATCATTCTGATGTTCCCACGACACTTAGAAAACATATTGACTTGAACATTAATTTTTGAACATAATTTCACACCACCCTTAATGCCAATGAGACTAGGGAAAGAACCTTCCATCCGTTCTGTTTTATGCCAATGGGATGCTAGTTTCCTTCATTCTCGGCTGTCAAAGCAAGACAGACTATGAGCCTTGCACGTAATTAATTGTACTGTGTCACCATATGTATTGATGCACTTTATGATTGTGATAACATGGTAAAACTAAACCCCTACTATCAAGTACATCATGGTTAGCTCAAGCTATCTAGTGGGTTCTCTAACCACCCTCTCAGTGGTCACTAAAAGATGAGGTTTGAAGGAAGGAAAACACTCCCTAGACTCAATCAATTTGAGCAGTGCACCATCCCTTCACTTTGTGCTCTCCTCCTTTTGCTCCTTTCCAAACCATAATTTAAACATTTGATAAATTATCCAACCCAAATTTAAAAAGACTAAACTTGAAGCACTAAGGACTGTCAATCACTCAAATTCAAGACCTCCAACTTCACACACTACACTGTCGGAATTTACATTTACAAACAGGGAACACATACAGGCATGTTAACAACAGATCGGTATCTCAATGCACCTGAATTTCCCAGTATGTAGACCTCCAAAATCAACCTGATAGCCCAAATAAACAGTTTAGAGCAGCAGTAACCAACCTTTTCGAGATCACTTTCACAGTCAAAAAGCAAGCTGAGACTACTGCTCAGTTGTTTTTGTTTACATTAACCTCACACAAACAGTTTTGTAAGAATGAGGTTTGGGCAGTAGGCCTAGTACATTATCGCATATTGGCTATATGACTGGCCTGCTAATATTGCTAATCAGACCATATTATATTTCAAAACTCGTGCTTTGATAACAAAATAGATAAGTTGGTTTAGCACTTGAGGCACTGTGGAGCATGAATTAAAAATAATTAGCTTTTATATTTAACTGGACTGATGGTACCTGCATCTGATGGTCAATGAGATCAAATCACGATGTCAGTGATCTTCAGGTCGAAAAGTCGGAGCCCTGGAAAGATGCCCGAGTTTCCAACTTGGAATTCCGAGTTCAAAGCTTTTTTTTTTTTTTTTTTCCCCCAACCTCCTCTCACGGTCCCTGCTCTCTCCTTCCTTTCCTCCAGTGAGACTGACCAGAGAGAGGGGACACTGTCTTTCACCTAATGGCAAAACTCAAGTCGCACCACATCTGCCTCATGCAAAAATTCATGTTGTTCCTATGACCGGAGAAAGTTAAACATTCCTGAATATTAAAATCGATAATAATAATAAAATGCATGGCTATCAATACTTGGCTACTCATTCATTGCAGCTGCAACCCGAGCGGAACTATGGAGAAGCGGGTTTTGTAATAGTGTTCAATAAAAATAGTGACCGTGCTGAATATGAACTTAAACATGAACTCGCTCATAAAAACAGCAGCTCTTTGCTGTATTCGTTGAGTCTCTCTGTGGTCATGGTTTTAAAAGTAATTACATCTTACATAGGCTAGTATTCTATTAAACTTGGCTGTGGCCAGGGTCGTGGAACTTGGCTGTAGCCACGGTGATTTGAGCTATCCGATTGTGCAGCGCATTAAGTGCACTCGATTTAGTCACAGATTTGCAGCTCCGCCGGGAAGGCGGAGTTTGTGTCATGGGGACACTTTGCTACCCGGTGTGCAAGACTGTTGAATCAAGTGCACCTATCGGCAACAGCTCAACACGATTTTAAAAAATGGAGCGCCATCCTTTATTGTTTGTTGGCTTTGCTACATAAATATTTGGTGATCGACTAGGAGTGCCTTGATCGACCGGTTGGCGGCCACTGGTTTAGAGCAACCCTAAATCAATTTCCCTTTCATTCCCAGCACACTTCTTCTGGCGTATCTTCATTTTCTTCTTCAAATAGCATTACAGTACGTATTCAGTACAGTACGTTTCATGCATATCACAGTTGATGGCCATTGATAATGTCCTGATTTCAATAATCAATTTTTCCCAAGCAAATTAATCTTGCACCTGAGCAGTACCACCATTCTGTACAGTCCATCCTGTCTGGTCCTTTTTACCACCAGTACACCAGCAGCATGAGAGGTTTGGACGTGATCTCTCTCCATGCTCACTCCACATACTCGGTCTCAGGCTGCACTTCTGCCGCTCGCACACAGGTTGCTGGCTCGGACTCAGGTCTCAGCAGTAGTGGTGCAGAACAGGGCTGTAGTGAACACCATTTCTTCAGCCATTTGGGGAGGGGGTGAAGCTCACACTGTTCTCGTCATATTATTCCTTCCATGCATATAGACCATCAGTAGTCACTATCGCCATAACTTCGAGAGATCAGACCAAAACAACAGTTTGAGGCTTTTCTGATTCAGAAAATCCCAAACTATTTACCATGTGACAAATTATTAGCTAATACAACATTCCTAAGACTAATGTCAAAGAGCATACCGACACACTGTTGAAACCATTTTCCAAATTGACTTATTCTCCCTAAACATACTGGCGACCTCACAACAGAGTTACCGGGTCAGGGAGTTAGAGAGCTAACCCTTAGGGAGAAATCCCGACCATACAGCAGACCAATCTAGTGAGATTTGTATCACGACAAAAACAAGATCCAAAAAAATAACAGCTACACACTTCTTCACAATATACTTCAATCTCATCCAATGTGTCTCCTTTCTAGTGAGGTTGATCAGGCCCCACCAAAAAGTCAGGACAAAGGTCGTTCAACCCCATTTTAAGTATTTTCTTTCCCTGTACTTCAGAAACCATTTAAAAACATTTCCATCATTCTGCATACCCAATATACAATTCAGAAGACTGATTGTTTTCTTCTTAAGGTTTGAATCCGACATCTTCGTGTCGAACATGATGGAAGCATCATGTTGGTTTGGCAATGCCACTGTCAGCCGGAGAAACATGCTGAGAAGGATTATTACCACAGCAAGCAAGGTACTTGGAGTCAAACAGACAGGCCTGGATGAGATCTTTAAGGTCAGGGCCCTCCGTCAGGCTCACAAAATAATTTTAGACCCAAGTCACCCCCTGTACCTGGACTTTGAATTACTCCCCTTTGGGCGCAGGTATAGGGCACCCCTCAGCAGGAAAAATAGAACGAGACAATCATTTGTGCCAAGAGAGTGAGATAATGACACCCCATACTCTCCTGGAAGAGAAAGTGTACATTTCCTTAGCATTCACTATGCTAATCTTAATCAGCAACCCAAAAGGTTTAATTACAAACAAACATGATAATGAGAAGTCCACTGTCCTCCCTCCACTCATTGAATTGTTTGTTTTAATCCAACCCATCGTTTACGTGCCTTTTATTTAGCATGTACTACGCTTGGACATCAACATTTATCTCGCCACCAATTTTAACGATTTACTCCCGTATATGACTGGTTTCTCTTTTCCCCATGACTGGTCTCTCCAAGGTTTTCTTCATTTGCAAGGAGTTTTTGGCCTTGTCATTTTAAATTAGTTAACTTTTTCAATCCATTCCCTTGGCATTTCGCATAGATTCTTCCAACCCCAAAATTGGTTCCACACACGTCACCATGTCACATTTTCCAGGTATTGTTACTGGTCGGCTGGTCAGAGACATGGGTAGTAGCTGTATCGCTTTCGATTCTGCCTGTTACCTTGCTGAATGTAACACCCTGTCGTACATTTTGGCAATTTCTTATCGTAAGGAATTAGTGATTACTGTTTCATCCCAGTGAGAATGTTGGTCCACTACTCCTGCAATAGCCATTTTGATAACATGTTTCAAATCAAATGTTATTTGTCACATGCTCCAAATACAACAGTATATTGGAATGCATTATTTGTCTCCAGTACTTGAAAACATGAATAACTGTACATACATAGATACATTGCCTTGCAAAAGTATTCATTCCCCTTGGTGTTTTTCCTATTTTGTTGCATTACAACCTGTGGATTTTTATTTGGATTTCATGTAATCGACATACACAAAATTGGTGAAGTGAAACGGGGAAAAAAACGGAAAAGTAGTGCGTGCATGTATAAACTCTGGTTGGCTAGGGTGACGGCATCCTCATGGGGGGCCTCTCCATGGCCTCGATCTGTTGGACAAGCATTGTGATATGATGTTTATGATATGACATAAATAGCAGCAAATGTATACAAGCAATAGCAGAAAATGGCACATGCGCTATACTGTACACTGGCAGCTAATAGTGGTAGGCGACCTCAACACACATACAATAGCTGAGGAACGGCTAGGCCCTAAAAATTGTCAAAGATTCCAGCCACCCTAGTCATAGACTGTTCTCTCAGCTACCAGACGGCAAGCGGTACCGGAGTCCTAAGTCTAGGTCCAAGTCATAAAACTGTTTCATGAACTGAAATAAAAGATCCTAGAAATGTTTCACACGCACAAAAGGCTTATTTCTCTCAGAATTTGTTTTCATCCCTGTTAGTTTCTCCTTTGCCAAGATAATCCATCCACCTGACAGGTGTGGCATATCAAGAAGATTATTACACAGCATGATCATTACACATGTGCGCCATGTGCTGTGGACAATAAAGGCCACTCTAAAATATGAAGTTTTGTCACAACACAATGCCATAGATGTTTGAGGGAGTTGGCATGCTGACTACAGGAATGTCCACTAGAGCTGTTGCCAAATAATGTAATGTTAGTAGAGAAATTAAGGTTGTTTTAGAGAATGTGGCAGTAGGTCTAACCGGCCTCCCAACCGCACGCCACTGTAACCACACCAGCTCAGGACCTCCACATCCAGCTTCTTCACCTGCGAGATCGTTTGAGACCAGCCACCCCTACAGAATAATTTCTGCACAAACTGTCCGAAACCATTTCAGGGAAGCTCATCTGCATGCTTGTGGTCCCCACCTGGGTCTTGACCTGACTGCAGTTTGGCGTCGTATCCGACTTCAGTGGGCAAATGCTCACGATGTCCACTAGCACGCTGAATAAGTGTGCTTTTCAACTGTACCGGACAGATGGCAGACAGCATGTATGGCATCGCATGGGCGAGTGATTTGCTGATGTCAATGTTGTGAGCAGAGTGCCCCGTGGTGGGGTTATGGTATAGGCAGGCATAAGCTACGGACAACAAACACGATTGTATTTTATTGAGGTCGATTTGAATGCATAGAGATACCGTGACGAGATCCTGAGGCCCATTGCTGTGCCATTCATCCACCACCATCATTATGTTTGAGCATGATGGCCCCATTTCGCAAGGATCTGTACACAATTCTTGAAAGCTGAATATGTCCCAGTTCTTCCATGGCCTGCATACTCACCAGATCGACATCTATGACATCTGTAGTCACAGTCATTTGAAATCCTTAGACTTAGTTTGAGCCAATCAGTTGTGTTGTAACAAGGTAGGGGTAATATACAGAAGGTAGCCCTATTTGGTAAAAGACCAAGTCCATATGTCAAGAACAGCTCAAATAAGCAGAGAAATAACATTACATCATTACCTTCAAGAACTTTGAATGTTTCTTTAAGTGCAGTAGCAAAAACCATCAAGCTCTATGATGAAACTGGCTGTCATGAGGACTGCAACAGGAAAGGAAGACCCAGAGTTACCTCTGCTGCAGAGGATAAGTTCATTACTTACCAGCCTCACAAATTGCAGCCCAAATAAAAGCTCCAGAGTTCAAGTAACAGATATCTCAACATCAACTGTTCAGAGGATACAGGTCTTCGTGAATCAGGCCTTCGTGGTCGAAGTGCTGCAAAGAAACCACTACTAAAGCGAAGAAACCCAGACAATGGACATTAGACCGGTGAAAATCTGTCCTTTTGGTCTGATGAGTCCAAATTTGAGATTATTGGTTCCAACCGCCATGTCCTTTTTGAGTTGGTGAATGGAGGATCGCATGTGTGATTCCCACTGTGAAGCATGGAGGAGGTGGTGTGGGGGTGCTTTGCTGGTGACCCTCAGTGATTTATTTAAAATTCGAGGCACACTTAACCAACATGTCTACCTCCCAGCATTCTGCAGCGATACGCCGTCCCATCTGGTTTGCGCTTAGTGGGACAAACAGGACAATGACCCAACACACCACCAGGCTTTGTAAGGGCTATTTGACCAAGGATGGTGATAGTCCTGCAACAAATTACCTGGCCTCCACAATCACCCAACCTCAACCAAATTGAGATGGTTTGGGATGGGTTGGACCACAGAGTGAAGGAAAAGCAGGAAATAAATGCTTAGCATATGTGGGAACTCCTTCAAGACTGTTGGAAAAGCATTCCAGGTGAAGCTGGTTGAGAGAATGCCAAGAGTAGGTAAAGCTGTCAAGGCAAAGGGTGCAAAGGGTACTTTGAAGAATCTAAAATGATTTATTATTTGTTTTAAACTTTTTTTGCTTACCACATGATTCAATATGTGTTATTTCATAGTATTGATGTCTTCGATAGTATTCTACAATGTAGAAAATAGTAAAAAATAAAGAAAAGCCCTTAAATGAGAAGGTGTGTCCAAAGTTTTGTGTGTATATTCTCTTGTAAAGGATCCCAGGGGCTCCAAAGTCCTCACATTTAGTTTTTTTCAGACAGGTTGAAATGTAGAATAGGACTCAGAATTTAGAGGGAACAGGTAGAGACGGTGGTAGGTGAGGCTCCCACACAAATCATAATTTGTTTATCATTTATCTTGCCCACCTTTTCCATTGAAGTCCTCACAAAAACTCACTCTTTCTCCCCGTCCCTCCCCACAGGCATGTTCAGCATCTCCCAGATGAAAAACAGACCCATGATCCTCATCGGTGGGTGACGCGGCTGTACGTAACACTCACTCATTCGCTTCCCCTCTTTCTCTCCTCACCCCCCTCTCTCTCTCCTTCACTCCCACTCTGATCTTCGCTCTCCTTCTAATCTCGTACCCTCAGTCCATTTGATTGAATTTGATTAAGTGAACACAGTTGTACTAGGCTGCTGATTTTTCTACTTCTATGAGTATTGGAAGTTCATTAATAAACTGAAAAGGTGCATTCCACTAGCTACTGTGCTGGAGTGTGTATAGTCTGTACGGGCTGATTTACTGCCACTTGCAGTTAATGGAGTCAGAGACAGTAAAGAAAGCAAGACCTCCTCTACCTTCTCTGGGGCATGGAAAGGAGACATCTCACCGGCACATTTTCTGGTCATGTGAGTGCGAACGGGGATGAACAATAAGTAGACCAGAGCCAGCAGTTCCCTCTCTCGTATGAACATGCCAGAGATTATGGAGGAACTGAGAGAGAGGGATTGCCAATTTACATGAACATTGAAAAAAATGTACATGGTAAACGTCTTGAGTCGTTCATCTTAATTTTCCAACATCTTTGATGGAATGTTTGCAAAGGAGTATAAATCATTGGCTGACCCCTCCTGTTTAGCAAGTCCCACCCAGACTTCTCCTAAATGGTGAAAGCCCTCAATGGCACTGCCCACGAACCCACAGAAGCGACCTCTGAGTGGTGATACCAGCTGCATCGTATTCTTCTGGTGTACAAAATGGGAAAACATGATCCACTTTTGGATCGAGGCCTTTTTTACCTCGAAATCAACTTAAGTAAAATTACTGATCGAATGGCAATAATGATAATATTGCAATCTGTTTTTGTTTTGTTTTAAATGTTGACTCCCTAAACCCTAATCTTAATTTCATCCCTGTCTCTCAGACACCACACCCCAAAGGCCCCTGTCCCTGCCCAAGTCCAGAGCCTGCCAGTGGTCCTCCCTCCCCTCGTCTATGTTCCAGATCCTGCAGTCCTCACCTCAGCTAAGGCCCTCCAACTGTACCACTCCAGAAGTGGAAGTGGCCAACCCAATAAGGATGCATCGTGCCATTCCGGCTACACAGTTTTAACAGTGCTGCCTGATGTCAGCTGTTCGGGAACCCACCAGTGTTGAAGGAGCCCTCAGTGCTTCCATATTGTCAAAAGAATCCTTTACAGTGGTGCCACTGGCCCCGCAGAGAATATGGGATTGATGACTTACTGACAACCCCCAGTTCTCAAACCAAGGCTGCTGATTCTGACATGCACACAAATGCATTGAGTCACAATGACATAAACTGTCTCAGGTACACACTTTCCAGGAATCCAAACTTAATAAAGAATGCCTCTACAAGGAGCCCTGAGATTCCCTCCCTTCGCACACTACTGAGAAACGCTAAAACAGGGCCCCACCTAAGCCAGCATAGCATAAGGCAGTGCCACAGACAAACCTCCAGAGATGACCTCCAAGCCAAACTTAAAACAACACACACAACACACCCACCCCCACACACTTGGGGGTGGGCGCAAATTCCTCTGACTCCCCCCAAGCCGGACAACACCACCACTGCCCTACTGACCCACACAGATGCCTAAAGCCAAGCCTCCATGGAGGATGTGGGCAGCAAACCCCCACACACATCGAAGCACCACAGCTACCAGTCACCTGGGCCCCACTGCCTTCCGCCTGCTCTGGAACAACCATTTAGCCAAGGGTGACGCAGGCAACATGGGCACACTCATCCCGCTTTGCAACCTGCCGCCCTTAGACCGGTCCTCTGTCGGCTTCGACCTCGATGCCATGCGGCTGTTGTTACTGCGACCGCCTAGGCTGTACTAGCCTGTGATATCCAGATGGATACGCTGACTGCGGTCACAGTGGCATCGTTGACGCTTTACGTCATGTGCAAGGTGGTGAGTCACAACATCACCATCACAGACATCAAGCTAGATGAGCGGGGAAAAAGGACTTCAACGTGAGGCCTAACCACTAACTGGAAAATGATCTCCACAGCACCAGGTTTGGGGGTCAGTACATATGGTAAAGGGATCAATGGAATGCAGACCATATCTAACAAATTGGATATTCATCAAATCCGTCATTATTTATATTTAATAACAGGCCCACAATGTGGTAACTAAAATCTGAATTTGATATATTTGGATGTTTTTGCTGTATATCTAGAAGTTGTTCTTTTCGGGTTTAGAACTAAATGCTTGTGTAAACTGGTAGCATAGCATGCCATATAGAAATCAGTGGTGGTAGTCATTTTTAAGTGTAATGCAATTAATTGGTGACGATGACATGACCTTATTTACAAGCATTATACTCTGATTTTTACCCCAACAGTGTGAAATACACAAACAATAGCCAACATTTTGATGGCCGCCATTGCAGAAATTCTGGGTCTATGAGCATAGGGGGAACACATGCGTGGTTGTTTTAATTTAACTCTTACCTGATCTATACAAAAAAGTTGGTTTAACACAGGTGGTGAATTGATAACTACATTTCCCAAGTTGACTGAATAAAAAATGAAATTGACCCCAAACCTGCATGGTAAATCTCCTTTCAAAATCTCACTTTTTTTTTGAGGATCAGGAAATGCCTCACTGCAAGTAATCTACTGATGAAGTCCATCTTCATCCACTGATGAAGTCCATCATCTTGTCTGGCTGGTAGGCTGTGCCATGACTTGCTGATCAGTATTGGTCCTTCCATTGTACCAGATTCTTATGATCAGAAATGTTTATCTGTACAGTACATCTGCAGACCTGCCAACCTGCACACATTTTTTCTCCAAATCAGTGCAGATGAAGGAATGGCGACAAGGAAGCTACTTTTGTGATACACCCATAATGTTGAGGCTACAGTCCTTTTTGGGAAAGAAAATAAATATGGACTAGGGCAGGGATCATCAACCAGCTGCGGGATGATTTTATTTTCTTGAGCGGATTGTCGGGGTCCCGGAACATTATTACAAATTATTTGTCGACTGCAAGTAGCCCAAACCGACACCTGTATGTTTGACTAAAACTGAATCATTTCAAACACGAATACTTGAACAGATTTCTTAAATAAAATCACTTGGAGCTGATTTTTCTGGTGTTTTTATAGTCCAACAATAAATTCCACACATTTTGGGCTCAAACTATTTTATTTTTCAAATAAAACCATTTGGCCCACGGGCCGCCAGTTGGGGAACCCTGGACTAGGGTGTGCGTTAACCTCTCAAACACCTGTGATAAGACAATCGGAGTCAATTACTGTTTGTTGCCTCATGTTCTAAGGCAAGTGTCAAACTCATTCCATGGAGGGCTGAGTGTCTGCTGGGTTTAGCTCCTCCCTTGTACTTGATTGATCAACAAGGTCACTGATTAGTTGGGAACTAGTCCCCTTACCTGGGTGTCTAGGTCTTAATTGGACACAAATTGAAAGTAAATAATGATAATACACTCGGCCCTCCATGGAATGATTTTGACACCCATGTCCTAAGGTTACACTAAATTAATTTGATAATTTCACACAGTAAAGTGCTGTACACTGATTGTTGAATATATCCAAAGTTACTAATTGTTATCTTTTCTATGTTCATTATTAAGCACTGTGCCTTTGGAATACTAATTAAATAAACAATCTAATATATAAACATTGCACTCATTGTTATTTTTACTTAAAGACCACACCCAAATCTAGTATTTGGTGTAATGCATGTAGTTTTCCTTTTTGTCAAACATTATCCTGATTTTCACTTTTCACACCAAAGTACGTTCATCTCAAGGAGACAGAATGAGTCTCCTTCCTGAGCGGTACAACGGCTGCGTGGTCCCATGGTGTTTATACTTGCGTACTATTGTTTGTACAGATGAACATGGTGCCTTTTAGGCGTTTGGAAATTGCCCCAAAGGATGAACCAGACTTGTGGAGGTCTACAATTTTCTGAAGTGAATTTTCCTATCCTGCTAAGCATTTAAAATGTAACGTACTTTTAGGTGTCAGGGGAAATGTGAGGAGTAAAAAATACATTATTTTCTTTAGGAATGTAGTGAAAGTTGTCAAATATAAATAGTAAAGTACAAATATCCCAAAAAACTACTAGCATTTTTACTTTAGTACTTTACACCACTGCAAAACATGTATCCTGTTTGCAACAAGGCAAGAAGGTTTTTTTTTTTTTTTTTTTTATGTGGCAAAGCAATTAACTTTGTCCTGAATAAGTGCTATTAGATTTTCCATAAACATAACACATTAAGTACTACTCTCCATATTTTAAAGCATAGTGGTGGCTGCATCATGTTATGGGTATGTTTGTAATCGTTAAGGATGGGAGTTTTTCCAGGAGAAAAAAATCAACGTAATGGAGCTAAGCACAGGAAAAATCCTAGAGGAAAACCTGGTTGTCTGCTTTCCACCAGACACTGGGAGGTGATTTCACCTTTCAGCAGGACAATAACCTAAAACACAAGGCCAAATCTACACTGTGTTACCAAGAAGACTGAGTGTCCAAGTTAGAGTTTTGACATAACTTTACTTCAAAATCTATGGCAAGACCTGAAAATGGATGTCTAGCAATGATCAACTACCAATTTGGCAGAGCTTGAATAATTTAGAAAATAATGGGCAAATGTTGCACAATCCAGGTGTGGAAAGCTCTTAGAGATTTACCCAGAAAGATTCACTCAACTGTAATTTCTACAGTAGTGTGAATATTTATCAAAATGAGATTTGTGTTTCACTTTCAATAAATTAGCAAACCTTTCTAATAACATGTTTTCACATTGTCATTATGGAATAGTGTGTGTAGATGGGTGAGATTATTTGTTATATTTAATCCATTTTGAATTCTGGCTGTAACACAAAATGTGTAATATGTCAAGGGGTATGAATACTTTCGGAAGGCACTGTAGCTAGCTAGCAAGCTAGTGAACCAATTACACTTCTGTCATAGTTCATTCAAATTACCCCTTACCCTCCTTTCCCTGTAAGCAGTCAATTTACAAGGTATGACAGTAGTTGATGCTTTGGTTTACCTGACCACTGTTTCCAAATACTACATTTATAGCATTTGTGGCACAAAACCAATGCAAGTCAATGGTGCCAATTTATTATATTTTCTTTTGCTCTGTGTCAAAATAATCTACACGTTTATCGAGCTACACAATCAATTGTGCATACTTTATAATGAATTGTAACTATGCACAACTAATGTCATTCTACAACCAATTTTAACGATTTACTCCCGTATATGACTGGTTTCTCTTTTCCCCATGACTGGTCTCTCCAAGGTTTTCTTCATTTGCAAGGAGTTTTTGGCCTTGTCATTTTAAATTAGTTAACTTTTTCAATCCATTCCCTTGGCATTTCGCATAGATTCTTCCAACCCCAAAATTGGTTCCACACACGTCACCATGTCACATTTTCCAGGTATTGTTACTGGTCGGCTGGTCAGAGACATGGGTAGTAGCTGTATCGCTTTCGATTCTGCCTGTTACCTTGCTGAATGTAACACCCTGTCGTACATTTTGGCAATTTCTTATCGTAAGGAATTAGTGATTACTGTTTCATCCCAGTGAGAATGTTGGTCCACTACTCCTGCAATAGCCATTTTGATAACATGTTTCAAATCAAATGTTATTTGTCACATGCTCCAAATACAACAGTATATTGGAATGCATTATTTGTCTCCAGTACTTGAAAACATGAATAACTGTACATACATAGATACATTGCCTTGCAAAAGTATTCATTCCCCTTGGTGTTTTTCCTATTTTGTTGCATTACAACCTGTGGATTTTTATTTGGATTTCATGTAATCGACATACACAAAATTGGTGAAGTGAAACGGGAAAAAAACGGAAAAGTAGTGCGTGCATGTATAAACTCTGGTTGGCTAGGGTGACGGCATCCTCATGGGGGCCTCTCCATGGCCTCGATCTGTTGGACAAGCATTGTGATATGATGTTTATGATATGACATAAATAGCAGCAAATGTATACAAGCAATAGCAGAAAATGGCACATGCGCTATACTGTACACTGGCAGCTAATAGTGGTAGGCGACCTCAACACACATACAATAGCTGAGGAACGGCTAGGCCCTAAAAATTGTCAAAGATTCCAGCCACCCTAGTCATAGACTGTTCTCTCAGCTACCAGACGGCAAGCGGTACCGGAGTCCTAAGTCTAGGTCCAAGTCATAAAACTGTTTCATGAACTGAAATAAAAGATCCTAGAAATGTTTCACACGCACAAAAGGCTTATTTCTCTCAGAATTTGTTTTCATCCCTGTTAGTTTCTCCTTTGCCAAGATAATCCATCCACCTGACAGGTGTGGCATATCAAGAAGATTATTACACAGCATGATCATTACACATGTGCGCCATGTGCTGTGGACAATAAAGGCCACTCTAAAATATGAAGTTTTGTCACAACACAATGCCATAGATGTTTGAGGGAGTTGGCATGCTGACTACAGGAATGTCCACTAGAGCTGTTGCCAAATAATGTAATGTTAGTAGAGAAATTAAGGTTGTTTTAGAGAATGTGGCAGTAGGTCTAACCGGCCTCCCAACCGCACGCCACTGTAACCACACCAGCTCAGGACCTCCACATCCAGCTTCTTCACCTGCGAGATCGTTTGAGACCAGCCACCCCTACAGAATAATTTCTGCACAAACTGTCCGAAACCATTTCAGGGAAGCTCATCTGCATGCTTGTGGTCCCCACCTGGGTCTTGACCTGACTGCAGTTTGGCGTCGTATCCGACTTCAGTGGGCAAATGCTCACGATGTCCACTAGCACGCTGAATAAGTGTGCTTTTCAACTGTACCGGACAGATGGCAGACAGCATGTATGGCATCGCATGGGCGAGTGATTTGCTGATGTCAATGTTGTGAGCAGAGTGCCCCGTGGTGGGGTTATGGTATAGGCAGGCATAAGCTACGGACAACAAACACGATTGTATTTTATTGAGGTCGATTTGAATGCATAGAGATACCGTGACGAGATCCTGAGGCCCATTGCTGTGCCATTCATCCACCACCATCATTATGTTTGAGCATGATGGCCCCATTTCGCAAGGATCTGTACACAATTCTTGAAAGCTGAATATGTCCCAGTTCTTCCATGGCCTGCATACTCACCAGATCGACATCTATGACATCTGTAGTCACAGTCATTTGAAATCCTTAGACTTAGTTTGAGCCAATCAGTTGTGTTGTAACAAGGTAGGGGTAATATACAGAAGGTAGCCCTATTTGGTAAAAGACCAAGTCCATATGTCAAGAACAGCTCAAATAAGCAGAGAAATAACATTACATCATTACCTTCAAGAACTTTGAATGTTTCTTTAAGTGCAGTAGCAAAAACCATCAAGCTCTATGATGAAACTGGCTGTCATGAGGACTGCAACAGGAAAGGAAGACCCAGAGTTACCTCTGCTGCAGAGGATAAGTTCATTACTTACCAGCCTCACAAATTGCAGCCCAAATAAAAGCTCCAGAGTTCAAGTAACAGATATCTCAACATCAACTGTTCAGAGGATACAGGTCTTCGTGAATCAGGCCTTCGTGGTCGAAGTGCTGCAAAGAAACCACTACTAAAGCGAAGAAACCCAGACAATGGACATTAGACCGGTGAAAATCTGTCCTTTTGGTCTGATGAGTCCAAATTTGAGATTATTGGTTCCAACCGCCATGTCCTTTTTGAGTTGGTGAATGGAGGATCGCATGTGTGATTCCCACTGTGAAGCATGGAGGAGGTGGTGTGGGGGTGCTTTGCTGGTGACCCTCAGTGATTTATTTAAAATTCGAGGCACACTTAACCAACATGTCTACCTCCCAGCATTCTGCAGCGATACGCCGTCCCATCTGGTTTGCGCTTAGTGGGACAAACAGGACAATGACCCAACACACCACCAGGCTTTGTAAGGGCTATTTGACCAAGGATGGTGATAGTCCTGCAACAAATTACCTGGCCTCCACAATCACCCAACCTCAACCAAATTGAGATGGTTTGGGATGGGTTGGACCACAGAGTGAAGGAAAAGCAGGAAATAAATGCTTAGCATATGTGGGAACTCCTTCAAGACTGTTGGAAAAGCATTCCAGGTGAAGCTGGTTGAGAGAATGCCAAGAGTAGGTAAAGCTGTCAAGGCAAAGGGTGCAAAGGGTACTTTGAAGAATCTAAAATGATTTATTATTTGTTTTAAACTTTTTTTGCTTACCACATGATTCAATATGTGTTATTTCATAGTATTGATGTCTTCGATAGTATTCTACAATGTAGAAAATAGTAAAAAATAAAGAAAAGCCCTTAAATGAGAAGGTGTGTCCAAAGTTTTGTGTGTATATTCTCTTGTAAAGGATCCCAGGGGCTCCAAAGTCCTCACATTTAGTTTTTTTCAGACAGGTTGAAATGTAGAATAGGACTCAGAATTTAGAGGGAACAGGTAGAGACGGTGGTAGGTGAGGCTCCCACACAAATCATAATTTGTTTATCATTTATCTTGCCCACCTTTTCCATTGAAGTCCTCACAAAAACTCACTCTTTCTCCCCGTCCCTCCCCACAGGCATGTTCAGCATCTCCCAGATGAAAAACAGACCCATGATCCTCATCGGTGGGTGACGCGGCTGTACGTAACACTCACTCATTCGCTTCCCCTCTTTCTCTCCTCACCCCCCTCTCTCTCTCCTTCACTCCCACTCTGATCTTCGCTCTCCTTCTAATCTCGTACCCTCAGTCCATTTGATTGAATTTGATTAAGTGAACACAGTTGTACTAGGCTGCTGATTTTTCTACTTCTATGAGTATTGGAAGTTCATTAATAAACTGAAAAGGTGCATTCCACTAGCTACTGTGCTGGAGTGTGTATAGTCTGTACGGGCTGATTTACTGCCACTTGCAGTTAATGGAGTCAGAGACAGTAAAGAAAGCAAGACCTCCTCTACCTTCTCTGGGGCATGGAAAGGAGACATCTCACCGGCACATTTTCTGGTCATGTGAGTGCGAACGGGGATGAACAATAAGTAGACCAGAGCCAGCAGTTCCCTCTCTCGTATGAACATGCCAGAGATTATGGAGGAACTGAGAGAGAGGGATTGCCAATTTACATGAACATTGAAAAAAATGTACATGGTAAACGTCTTGAGTCGTTCATCTTAATTTTCCAACATCTTTGATGGAATGTTTGCAAAGGAGTATAAATCATTGGCTGACCCCTCCTGTTTAGCAAGTCCCACCCAGACTTCTCCTAAATGGTGAAAGCCCTCAATGGCACTGCCCACGAACCCACAGAAGCGACCTCTGAGTGGTGATACCAGCTGCATCGTATTCTTCTGGTGTACAAAATGGGAAAACATGATCCACTTTTGGATCGAGGCCTTTTTTACCTCGAAATCAACTTAAGTAAAATTACTGATCGAATGGCAATAATGATAATATTGCAATCTGTTTTTGTTTTGTTTTAAATGTTGACTCCCTAAACCCTAATCTTAATTTCATCCCTGTCTCTCAGACACCACACCCCAAAGGCCCCTGTCCCTGCCCAAGTCCAGAGCCTGCCAGTGGTCCTCCCTCCCCTCGTCTATGTTCCAGATCCTGCAGTCCTCACCTCAGCTAAGGCCCTCCAACTGTACCACTCCAGAAGTGGAAGTGGCCAACCCAATAAGGATGCATCGTGCCATTCCGGCTACACAGTTTTAACAGTGCTGCCTGATGTCAGCTGTTCGGGAACCCACCAGTGTTGAAGGAGCCCTCAGTGCTTCCATATTGTCAAAAGAATCCTTTACAGTGGTGCCACTGGCCCCGCAGAGAATATGGGATTGATGACTTACTGACAACCCCCAGTTCTCAAACCAAGGCTGCTGATTCTGACATGCACACAAATGCATTGAGTCACAATGACATAAACTGTCTCAGGTACACACTTTCCAGGAATCCAAACTTAATAAAGAATGCCTCTACAAGGAGCCCTGAGATTCCCTCCCTTCGCACACTACTGAGAAACGCTAAAACAGGGCCCCACCTAAGCCAGCATAGCATAAGGCAGTGCCACAGACAAACCTCCAGAGATGACCTCCAAGCCAAACTTAAAACAACACACACAACACACCCACCCCCACACACTTGGGGGTGGGCGCAAATTCCTCTGACTCCCCCCAAGCCGGACAACACCACCACTGCCCTACTGACCCACACAGATGCCTAAAGCCAAGCCTCCATGGAGGATGTGGGCAGCAAACCCCCACACACATCGAAGCACCACAGCTACCAGTCACCTGGGCCCCACTGCCTTCCGCCTGCTCTGGAACAACCATTTAGCCAAGGGTGACGCAGGCAACATGGGCACACTCATCCCGCTTTGCAACCTGCCGCCCTTAGACCGGTCCTCTGTCGGCTTCGACCTCGATGCCATGCGGCTGTTGTTACTGCGACCGCCTAGGCTGTACTAGCCTGTGATATCCAGATGGATACGCTGACTGCGGTCACAGTGGCATCGTTGACGCTTTACGTCATGTGCAAGGTGGTGAGTCACAACATCACCATCACAGACATCAAGCTAGATGAGCGGGGAAAAAGGACTTCAACGTGAGGCCTAACCACTAACTGGAAAATGATCTCCACAGCACCAGGTTTGGGGGTCAGTACATATGGTAAAGGGATCAATGGAATGCAGACCATATCTAACAAATTGGATATTCATCAAATCCGTCATTATTTATATTTAATAACAGGCCCACAATGTGGTAACTAAAATCTGAATTTGATATATTTGGATGTTTTTGCTGTATATCTAGAAGTTGTTCTTTTCGGGTTTAGAACTAAATGCTTGTGTAAACTGGTAGCATAGCATGCCATATAGAAATCAGTGGTGGTAGTCATTTTTAAGTGTAATGCAATTAATTGGTGACGATGACATGAACTTATTTACAAGCATTATACTCTGATTTTTACCCCAACAGTGTGAAATACACAAACAATAGCCAACATTTTGATGGCCGCCATTGCAGAAATTCTGGGTCTATGAGCATAGGGGGGAACACATGCGTGGTTGTTTTAATTTAACTCTTACCTGATCTATACAAAAAAAAAAGTTGGTTTAACACAGGTGGTGAATTGATAACTACATTTCCCAAGTTGACTGAATAAAAAATGAAATTGACCCCAAACCTGCATGGTAAATCTCCTTTCAAAATCTCACTTTTTTTTTGAGGATCAGGAAATGCCTCACTGCAAGTAATCTACTGATGAAGTCCATCTTCATCCACTGATGAAGTCCATCATCTTGTCTGGCTGGTAGGCTGTGCCATGACTTGCTGATCAGTATTGGTCCTTCCATTGTACCAGATTCTTATGATCAGAAATGTTTATCTGTACAGTACATCTGCAGACCTGCCAACCTGCACACATTTTTTCTCCAAATCAGTGCAGATGAAGGAATGGCGACAAGGAAGCTACTTTTGTGATACACCCATAATGTTGAGGCTACAGTCCTTTTTGGGAAAGAAAATAAATATGGACTAGGGCAGGGATCATCAACCAGCTGCGGGATGATTTTATTTTCTTGAGCGGATTGTCGGGGTCCCGGAACATTATTACAAATTATTTGTCGACTGCAAGTAGCCCAAACCGACACCTGTATGTTTGACTAAAACTGAATCATTTCAAACACGAATACTTGAACAGATTTCTTAAATAAAATCACTTGGAGCTGATTTTTCTGGTGTTTTTATAGTCCAACAATAAATTCCACACATTTTGGGCTCAAACTATTTTATTTTTCAAATAAAACCATTTGGCCCACGGGCCGCCAGTTGGGGAACCCTGGACTAGGGTGTGCGTTAACCTCTCAAACACCTGTGATAAGACAATCGGAGTCAATTACTGTTTGTTGCCTCATGTTCTAAGGCAAGTGTCAAACTCATTCCATGGAGGGCTGAGTGTCTGCTGGGTTTAGCTCCTCCCTTGTACTTGATTGATCAACAAGGTCACTGATTAGTTGGGAACTAGTCCCCTTACCTGGGTGTCTAGGTCTTAATTGGACACAAATTGAAAGTAAATAATGATAATACACTCGGCCCTCCATGGAATGATTTTGACACCCATGTCCTAAGGTTACACTAAATTAATTTGATAATTTCACACAGTAAAGTGCTGTACACTGATTGTTGAATATATCCAAAGTTACTAATTGTTATCTTTTCTATGTTCATTATTAAGCACTGTGCCTTTGGAATACTAATTAAATAAACAATCTAATATGTAAACATTGCACTCATTGTTATTTTTACTTAAAGACCACACCCAAATCTAGTATTTGGTGTAATGCATGTAGTTTTCCTTTTTGTCAAACATTATCCTGATTTTCACTTTTCACACCAAAGTACGTTCATCTCAAGGAGACAGAATGAGTCTCCTTCCTGAGCGGTACAACGGCTGCGTGGTCCCATGGTGTTTATACTTGCGTACTATTGTTTGTACAGATGAACATGGTGCCTTTTAGGCGTTTGGAAATTGCCCCAAAGGATGAACCAGACTTGTGGAGGTCTACAATTTTCTGAAGTGAATTTTCCTATCCTGCTAAGCATTTAAAATGTAACGTACTTTTAGGTGTCAGGGGAAATGTGAGGAGTAAAAAATACATTATTTTCTTTAGGAATGTAGTGAAAGTTGTCAAATATAAATAGTAAAGTACAAATATCCCAAAAAACTACTAGCATTTTTACTTTAGTACTTTACACCACTGCAAAACATGTATCCTGTTTGCAACAAGGCAAGAAGGTTTTTTTTTTTTTTTATGTGGCAAAGCAATTAACTTTGTCCTGAATAAGTGCTATTAGATTTTCCATAAACATAACACATTAAGTACTACTCTCCATATTTTAAAGCATAGTGGTGGCTGCATCATGTTATGGGTATGTTTGTAATCGTTAAGGATGGGAGTTTTTCCAGGAGAAAAAAATCAACGTAATGGAGCTAAGCACAGGAAAAATCCTAGAGGAAAACCTGGTTGTCTGCTTTCCACCAGACACTGGGAGGTGATTTCACCTTTCAGCAGGACAATAACCTAAAACACAAGGCCAAATCTACACTGTGTTACCAAGAAGACTGAGTGTCCAAGTTAGAGTTTTGACATAACTTTACTTCAAAATCTATGGCAAGACCTGAAAATGGATGTCTAGCAATGATCAACTACCAATTTGGCAGAGCTTGAATAATTTAGAAAATAATGGGCAAATGTTGCACAATCCAGGTGTGGAAAGCTCTTAGAGATTTACCCAGAAAGATTCACTCAACTGTAATTTCTACAGTAGTGTGAATATTTATCAAAATGAGATTTGTGTTTCACTTTCAATAAATTAGCAAACCTTTCTAATAACATGTTTTCACATTGTCATTATGGAATAGTGTGTGTAGATGGGTGAGATTATTTGTTATATTTAATCCATTTTGAATTCTGGCTGTAACACAAAATGTGTAATATGTCAAGGGGTATGAATACTTTCGGAAGGCACTGTAGCTAGCTAGCAAGCTAGTGAACCAATTACACTTCTGTCATAGTTCATTCAAATTACCCCTTACCCTCCTTTCCCTGTAAGCAGTCAATTTACAAGGTATGACAGTAGTTGATGCTTTGGTTTACCTGACCACTGTTTCCAAATACTACATTTATAGCATTTGTGGCACAAAACCAATGCAAGTCAATGGTGCCAATTTATTATATTTTTTTTTGCTCTGTGTCAAAATAATCTACACGTTTATCGAGCTACACAATCAATTGTGCATACTTTATAATGAATTTTAACTATGCACAACTAATGTCATTCTACAACCAACAGTTTGTGAACCACTGGGCTAGATAGTAAAACAATTTTAAGGCATTTATGTATTAATCAATACTCCCACATTTATAAACCATTTACTAGTCATTAAAGTTTGTGCAGTCCCTAATCTAAATACTATATAATTAATGAGTGACCAGTTCAATTTCTCACAAAAAGAAAGGCATGCCATTGGTAGACCTTCCAGCAGTGCCTTTCTCTCAAAATCACCTAGAACATATATATATATATCTACGTTAAAAGAATGAGGAAATATATATATATATATATATATATATATATCCTCAAACATTCTATATACAGTGCATTCGGAAAGTATTCAGACCCCTTGACTTTTTCCATCTACACACAAAAGCACATATTGACAAAGGGAAAAGAGGTTTTTAGAAGTTTTTGCAAAAGTATAATTTATTTTTAAACAAATGCCTTATTTGCATACATATTCAGACCCTTTGCTATCGGACTCAAAATTGAGCTCCGGTGCATCCTGTTTCCATTGATCATCCTCGATAATCCTACAACTCGATTGGAGTCCACCTGTGTTAACTTAAATTGATTGGACATGATTTGGAAAGGCACTAACCTGTCTATATAACGTCCAACAGTTGACAGTGCATGTCAGAGCAAAAACCAAGCCATCAGGTCAAAGGAATTGTTTGTAGAGCTCCGAGACAGGATTGTGTCGAGACACAGATTTGGGGAAGGGTACCAACACATTTCTGCAGCATTGAAGGTCCCCAAGAAAACAGTGGCCACAATCATTCTTAAATGGAAGAAGTTTAGAACCACCAAGACTCTTCCTAGAGCTGGCTGCCCGACCAAACACAGGAATCGGGGGAGAAGGGCCTTCGTCAGGGAGGTGACCAAGAACCTAATGGTCACTGACAGCTCCGGAGTTCCTCTGTGGAGATGGGAGAACCTTCCAGAAGGACAACCATCTCTGCAGGTAGTTACAGTATTGTCCCATCACTGCAACTCCCTTACGGACTTGGGAGTGAAGGTCAAGAGCCATGCGTCCTCCGAAACACGACCCTGCCAACCACAGCTAATGAAGTCACTGAAACCCTTAACAAAGAGTTGCTGTCTGTTTTGGAATGGGTGGCCAGTAATAAACTGGTCCTGAACATCTATAAAACTAAGAGCATTGTATTTGGTACAAATCATTCCTTAAGTTCTTGACCTGAATCTGGTAATGAATGGTGTGGCTGTTGAACAAGTTGAGACTAAATGACTTGCCGTTACCTTAGATTGTAAACTGTCACGGCCAAAACATCTAGATTCAATGGTTGTAAAGATGGGGAGAGGTCTGTCTGTAATGAAGAGATGCTCTGCTTTTTTGATACCATACTCCAAAATGCAAGTTCTGCAGGCTCTAGTTTAGTCAAATCTTGATTATTGTCCAGTCGTGTGGTCGAGTGCTGCAAGGAAAGACCTAGTTAAACTGCAGCTGGCCCAGAACAGAGTGCCATGTTTTGTTCTTCATTGTAATCAGAAGACTGGTATAAATACTATGCATGCCAGACTCTCTTGGCTAAGAGTTGAGGAGAGAATGACTGCATATCTTCTTTTCATAAGAAACAATGTGATCGAAATCCCAACAGACAACTTTACACATAGTTCTGACACACACACTTACCCCACCAGACATGCCACCAGGGTTCTTTTCAGAGTCCCCAAATCCAGAACTAATTCAAGAAAGCATACATTATTATATAGAGCCATGATTGCATGAAACTTCCTCCAATCTCAGATTGCTCAAATAAACAGCAAACCTGGTTTAAAAAAAAACAGATAAATCAGCACCTCACAGCATCAGACTCTACCCTATTTGACATAGATATTTTGTAAATGCATGGATATGTAGGCTACGTGTGCCTTTAAAAAATATATATGTAGTTCTGTTCTTGTCTATTGATGTTCTGTATTATGTCATGTTTTGTGTGGACCACAGGAACAGTAGCTGCTGCTTTTGCAACAGCTAATGGGGATCCTAATGAAATACAAAAAAAAACCAAGCTGCACTGCTTCTTGACACAGCTCGCGTAACCCGGATGCCAGCTGCACCAATGTGTCGGAGGAAACACCGTCCAGCTGGGGACCGGAAATCCCGGCTGACCAAACCCTCCCTTAACCCGGACAACGCTGGGCCAAACCCTCCCTTAACCTGGACAACGCTGGGCGTGCGCCGCCTCACGGGTCTCCCGGTCACGGCTGGCTATGACACAGCTTGGAATCAAACCCGGGGCTGTAGAGACGCCTCAAGCACTGTGATGCAGTGCCTTAGACCCATGTGCCACTCAGGAGGGTATAAAGTGTTAGTGATATGGGGACACTCCCACTGTGTACAGTGTGACTACCTTCTCCCACCAGTAGAGGGCAGTATTTAGCTTTGGTACCCTTGTTTTTCTTGCGGTATCATGTGGTGTAAGTTGTTAGACCACAGGATAATTAGTATCAGTGTGTGTTAAAGGTAAACTCAGAGAAATTAAGTTGACATGAGCAGCACTGCAGATATTGAGATCACACACAGTCACACACACTATCTGCGCATGAGCATGGGTTCGTGTGGTAGCCAGGGGACCAAAAAGAGCCTTGTGCTCTGAGTTGTTGAGGAAATTGACCCACTCTGCCGGTTACTTTCTGCATCTGCGTCATATCGCTGAGTCTACCTTTAAATGGTTGGTCAGCATTAGCATGAACGATATTAATGAAATACACAAAGTGCAAGGGACAACAGTTTATTGCAACCCTACAAAATGACAAGAGGTTTTGAGCAAAGATTTTAATATAGAAAAAGGGTTCTCATTCAGTCGGGAAGCATCCAACATACACAGAACCACAGTATAATTATTTATATATTTTTATTATAACATTTTGTTATGCTGCGTATACATACAAAATATAGCAAGGCAAATAAATAGGGGTACAATTTACAGGACAATGGAACATCCCTCAACTTTTTTTGTTGTTGACCTTTTTACCTTATTTTAAACAAGAACGGTGTACTTTTTTGTTGTTGACCTTTTTACCTTATTTTAAACAAGAACTGTACTTTTTTTGGGACCTTTTTACCTTATCTTAAACAAGAACATGTACTTTTTTTAGACCTTTTTACCTTATCTTAAACAAGAACAGTGTACTTTTTTGGGGACCTTTTTACCTTATCTTAAACGAGAACGGTGTACTTTGAAAACATTTTTTTTTTAGAACAGTCCATTTTTCGGTGGAGCGTTTTGTCAAATCAACCATACAAAATACTGACTCCGTACAATTATACAACCTCTTAAAATCGTGTGCAACTTTTCTCAAGCAATACAAATGTGTAACATTTTGCAGGCATTAAAATGAAAGGAAAAGTCAAAAGATCACACTTTGTGCACCCCTCTTTGGGCATGTGGGCCAACGCCAAGTGCATAATCAGACAGAAATGTGGTGGTGGACTAACATTCTAGACACGCCACAAAATGCAAAGCAAGTGATGTAGACAAGAAAAGTGAGGACCAAAACTCTTGCTAAACTGGAGCATCCCTACTAGGGATGCCCATGCTTGCCTACTAACACATATGTCGTAAGTCCCGCCCTCTCAATCTCTAATTATACTCCAGCCAGAGTACCCAACTTCACTTGCGTTTTTTCTTTCTCTATCTAACGGGGGTTATCTCCACAGAATCACCACAAGCTGCACCCTTTCACCAGGGGGCTCAAATAGGTAGCCCACATTGGTGTCTGAATGGAAATGTCCCATAATAAAAGTGCATTCAGCAACAAGCTACATTTTCTCAAATGTTATCTTCAAACTCCGCACTGCCAGTCAATGGCCAAAATAACATATACCTATACCAAATATGTAACAATACAAACACATAATACTGTAGATTTGTTAAAATAGCCTTCAGTACAGTAAGTACACTATATATATATATAAAAAAGTATGTGGACACCCCTTCAAATTAGTGGATTCGGCTATTTCAGCCACACCCGTTGCTGACAGGTATATAAAATCGAGCACACCGCCATGCAATCTCCATAGACAAACATTGGCAGTGGGATGACCTTACTGAAGAGCTCAGTGACTTTCAATGTGGCACCGTCATAGGATGTCAAATGTATGCCCTGCTAGAGCTGCCCCGGTTAACTCTTAAGTGCTGTTATTTTGAAGTGGAAACATCTAGGAGCAACAATGGCTCAGCCGCGAAGTGGTATGCAACATGAGCTCACAAAACAGGACCCCCCCGAGTGCTGAAGCGAGTAAAAATGATCTGTCCACGGTTGCAACACTCACTACAGACTTACAAACTGCCTCTGGAAGCAACGTCAGCACAATAACTGTTTGTTGGGAGCTTCATGAACATGAAATGGGTTTCCAAGGCCGGGCAGCCACACAAAAGAACACTACCTGCCCCAATTCATAGTGCCAATGTAAAGTTTGATAGAGACGGAATGATGGTCTGGGACTGTTTTTCATGGTTCGGGCTAGGCCCCTGAGTTCCAGTGAAGGGAAATCTTAATGCTATAGCATGCAATGACATTCTAAACGATTCTGTGCTTCCAACTTTGTGGCAACAGTTTGGAGAAGGCCCTTTCCTGTTTCAACTTGACAATGCCCCCGTGGAAGAACTTGACTGGCCTGCACAGAGCCCTGACCTCAACACCCTTTGAACACCTTTGGGATGAATTGGGACGCTGACTGCAAGCCAGGCCTAATCTGACAACATCAGTGCCAACCTCACTAAAGCTTGTGGCTGAATGGAAGCAAGTCCCCACAGCAATGTTCCAAAATCTAGTGGAAAGACTTCCCAAAAGATTTGAGGCTGTTTATGCAGAAAAGGGGGGACTAACTACATATTAATGCCCATGATTTTGGAATGAGATGTTTGACAAGCAGGTGTCCACATACTTGTGGTCATATGGTGCATAAGAATAATTTAAGCTTTGATTAAAAAAAAAATTTAAACGAATGTTGTACAATGAACTGTGTTATACCAGTAGCAACTGCTAAATCGCTCGCCTAAGAATGAAAATAAATAAAAAGCCAAAAGAATGGAAAATAGAATAGCTCTAAATGCCCAACTATACAGTGATGTTGAGGAAATTATGTTGTCAAAATGTTAGATTTTTCCCCTCAGTTAGGTCTTAATATTTTTTCCTAATGGGAGCAACACTACAAAGTTTGAGTCGGTTTTCTTTTTGGTTCAATACTTAACGTCTGTGGAGTGGGGTGAGTGCTAACTGACACAAGATCGTTTCTTCACCCTCTCCAAAAAAATACATAACGCAGAAATGTTTTTTCGGGACCTCACAGTGTGATAGTTCCGATGATTGATTATTGATAGATTAAAGCTTTTGTTATTCCCTTGGATGTATAGAGAAAGGTCCCCAGAGGGATTTCAGCACACAGATGGAAGGGCAAATCTCATGGTTAGATGACTAAATCCTTGGAAACTCCAGTTTCCCGTATGAAACAAAATTAATACCATAACTGACACACTGTACATATGGATTGAGTCCCAAATGGCACGTTTTCCTATAATAGTGCACTATGGGCATTATGGGCCCTGGTCAAAAGTCGTGCACTATAAAGAGAATAGGGTGTGAGAATAGGGTGTGTTTTGGGTTGAAAATAATACATGGGTGATGTAGTACTTTTAAGCACCATCGCGCAAAACACAAGGTCAACCCATAACACACACATTATGGGAATAGAGGGTGGGTAGACATGGTTCTATCCAATCTCAGCACACTTTCAACCGATCCACTTTGTTTCTCAGTTCCATATTAATAACCATAGACATTTCTGGAAAAAACACCGGTGGCAAGAAAGGAACACATCCAAAATAGATCGAGGCACTTAAAGGTGAACCAAAATGAATAGATGGAAAGTGTGGCTAAGAGGAGGAATCGTGGTAGTGATGAGGATGGGAGGGGCCCATGTTTTTTTTATGTACTGTATAAGAACCTTGGCATAACCCTGGACAGCACCCTGTCGTTCTCTGCAAACATCAAAGCAGTGACTCGCTCCTTCAGGTTCATGCTCTATAACGTCCGCAGAGTAGGACCCTACCTCACACAGGAAGCGGCACAGGTCCAAATCTAGGCACTTGTCATCTCCCGTCTGCAACTCGCTGTTGGCTGGGCTCCCCGCTTGTGCCGTCAAACCCCTGCAACCAGAATGCTGCGGCCTGTTCAACCTTCCCAAGTTCTCCCATACCACCCTTCCCCTACGCACACTCCACTGGCTTCCAGTCGAAGCTTGCATCGACTACAAGACCATGGTATTTTGCCTACGGAACAACAAGAGGAACTGCCCCTCCCTACCTTTGGGCCATGCTCAAACCCTCCACCCCAACCCGAGCACTACATACCACTTCTGGTTTCTTGGCCCTCCCGCTCAGCCCAGTCCAAGCTCTTCTCTGTCCTGGCAACACAATGGTGGAACCAGCTTCCTCCTTAAGCTAGGCCAGCAGAGTCCCTGCCCATCTTCCGAAAACATCTAAAACCTTACCGCTTCAAAGAGTATCTGAATTAGTGCATTCATTTTTAAGATAGCTAGGTGGGACAACCTACGGGGGGGGGGGTGCTGTGGGATTATTTAAATTACTCTGTACAAGGGCATCTGCTAAACGATTAAAATGTAAAATGCTTACTCTGCATAAAAATTACTTCCGCCACCAGACAGTGACTTGACTTGTATCAATTCACTCTGTTTGGGATGTGTGCCACACAAACAGTGTCCCAATTGGAAATACCCAACATCACTTCAAAGTGTTTTACAAGATTGTCTTCCACAAGAGAGAGTTAATTAAGTTCTGTTAGCTGGTTACGCCTTCAATACAGGCAATCGTCACAGTCTAGTTTAAGATACATGTGGGACTGTCATAAAATTGGTTTTATCAAACAAAACCAAAATAACACCCGCATTCTCATTGTTCCCATGGTATTTATTACATCAGTGATGCCATTAGATTGATGATTCTGCTTCATTTTGAGATCAGTGTGATTGTTAGTTCTACCTCGGGATACCCGTTTGAGTTGTATCTGCTTCGAAACTGCAACATGGGTTGTTAATTCATCCCCCTTTGCCTCATAAAAAGCTATTGAGAATTTCCCGGGTTGTGTTCATTAGGGCACACTAGGCAAAACCTTTAGGAGGGGAAAGCGAAAATGTGTGTTTTTCATTGGACAGGTACAACCAGCTAGAACCTCTATGTTTCACTCTGCTTCAGAGGGTTTTCTTCCATTTCGTGCCTACTGCACACAACCCAGTGTCCAGTCTCTAAAGCTTAGATAGGGCAGTATTGAGCCGCATGTTAATATACTATATGAAGTGGCACGCCATTTAGTCCTCTATTAGAATGAAAGACCTGCCTTTTCCCCCTCAGTTCCTGGGTGTAGAAGAAACATGTCTTGAACACTGCCTTCCTCCATTCACTAGGGAGGGTTAAACACGTACGAAGAGATTAGCATAGAATGTGTCCAATTTACCCTTGAAAGCCAATCCTCTTACTGCACTGTTAGGCCCTTCACATATGGACACATACTGTAGAACTATCACCATAGAACAGGCGGGGCAATCATAGAACAACAGATTTAATCAACTAAGAATAACCTTAATAGCCTAACTTTTCTAGCACTGGACCACAGGTGGCTGGTGGCACCTGAATTAGGGAGGATGAGCTCAAACATGTGTTTGATACTATTCCATTCCAGCCATTATTACTACCCATCCTCATCTCACCGGCCTCCTGTGCAATGAATGGTCAATTATTGAAAAGTGCCTTATCTTCATTTAACTTCATGAGATTCAACGTCTAATTCGACTTGAGTTCAATGGATGTGGAAAAGTGGTGACCTGTGCTACACGGCCTCAGCATGAAGAGAGCCAGCGTTGTGACATGGATGATGGACGGTGGCCATGTTTGTTTTTGTGTTCGGGCCCGCTCCACTCTGATCCCTAGCATGTTTCATGGGGGTTCCCAGGCTTTTGCCCTCCAGGAATCTGCTCCAATGTCTCCCTAAGGATATATGCTTTAATTTTAGTGGAAAGGAATTTGCTTTTGACTGGGTTTATGTGTGTGAATGAGTAGGGGGGGGGGGGGGGTAAGTATGTGTCAGGCACTGCTCACGTGACTGTATTTTTGTGTATTTTCAATGTACAAAATGTGTACATTTGTACATGTTTATTTTCTATGTAATATGTGTGGGTGTTTTTGAGTCTAAAAGGTTTACAGTATGTCTGCCCCTTCATTTGACAGTCCAGACCACAGTATGGTTTAGTTACCCCCTTGGACTCATCTCCCTAACCACTATGTCTGGGAGCCAATCCCCCATGGCAAAGAGAAGTCATGACCCCAGGAATGGAGCTCTCCCCTCTAACCTCCCTCCTTCACCGCAGAAGCCCAAACTCTCAGACAAACATATACAGGTCAACCCCAGGACTGCCATAAGATCCAAACGTCCACATACACACAGCCTTTGTCCTGCCTACTGCTAAAGTATTAGAAATGTGTATGACTAGATAATAGGAATAAATCAAAACAGAAACAAATAAAATACCCAAGTGGGCTGCACCATGTGAACTGTGTGGCCTTGTTCTTCCATGGAGTTGTCTGAACCACTGGCTTACAGTCAGAGGAATGACCCCTTACGCCAAAAGATACATGGGGACCTGGAGAATAAGGGAGGAAGGACAAAGGGAGGAAGTCTTTCCAGGCTAAAAACACAGGTGTCGCCGCTCGTCTGTTTTGCCTGTTGTCAGTCCTATAGTCAGTTGCGCATCATATTTTATTTTACACGCAACACTTGCTAGCTACCCATTTGCTTTGAGACCACTCCAATACATCGTTCACCATTTTAAGTGCTGTGTACATTCATCCTCACGTTACAATTACACAGAGATCCCACTGGATGGGATGGTCGCAAATCACAAAGTCAAAGGAAAAGAGACGAGAAAAAGGATGCCCCTTCAATTATACGTATTATTGTTATTATTTAATCGTGACCTCCAAATCTTAGTACCAGTAACCACCATTTTGACCAGAATGGAGTTAGCTGCTTGTGGTATAACCAACCTAGCACATTATTATTATAATTAGAGGATAAAAGTGACAATGCATTGCGTTAACACGATTGGAATATGTACCATTTTATCAATGTGTTAGGAAACATAGATGATACTTGACAGAGGACGTTTGCTTCTAAATATAAATATATAAACGGCTTCCTAATTGCAGAGCTTTTAGTATTTGTATATTTATTTATATATATATATATATATATATATATATATATATATATATATATATATATATATATATACAGTACCAGTCAAAGGTTTGGACACACCTACTCATTCAAGGGTTTATCTTTATTTAGACTATTTTCTACATTGTAGAATAATAGCGAAGACATCAAAACTATGAAATAACAAATGTGGAATAATGTTGAAAACCAAAAAAGTGTTAAACAAATCAAAATATATTTTAGATTCTTCAAAGTAGCCACCCTTTGCCTTGATGACAGCTTTGCACACTCGTGGCATTCTCTCAACCAGCTTCATGAGGTAGTCACCTGGAATACATTTCAATTAACAGGTGTGCCTTGTTAAAAGTTCATTTGTGGAATTTCTTTCCTTCTTAATGCGTTTGAGCCAATCAGTTGTGTTGTGACAAACACTGTATATAGTGTTTTTCTGTTGCTTTGGCACAGGGTACTGCCGAAACAATCCTTCTCTTCTTCAAATTGTTGACGACAAATTAATAGTAAAAGGTCAACTTGGGGCACGGGTACTCTCCCACGTATTTGTACTGGGAAGTGTTGTGCTCTCGTTCTGTGAAATTCTGTATGGGAGTGAGTCCTCGGGAATGCCACATGGTAGAGGCACTTGGGAAGAGAGTGTTCCCAAAGGCAGCCGATGTGGCCACGTCTCCTGAGCAGAAGTCCCCATTGTGTCACCTCAACATCCTACTCCCAAATCCTGCATGGGCCTACACCAGCAGCAAAGCATCTGCTGCAAAAATGTTGGCAGTTTTTGGGAAGTACTCCTTGTGTCTTTACATTCACTACTAGAAGAAGTAAAGCTACTACCAACTAGTATAAGCACCACGAGAGTAAGAGACAGAGCGAGAGAGGAGGCTCCACAGAGAACCACTGCCACCTGCTGGGCTAAAGCAGTCATTACACCAAATAGCAAAAACTCACAGAGCGATGCAACCCATCAAGGGACAAATAGAATAGGTTGCCATGGCACCGTAAGGTCGGGTAGGCAGAGAGCTCCTGTATATTTTGTAAATAGTTGTCATTAATAGCTTTAATAGCATTTTTTCCCTACAAACTTTGGGTTTTATGAATGAACTATTAGCTTATTATTATAGTCTGAATCCAGCATGTTTTAAAGGCTGAAATTGGCGGTTGCTTTTTGGCTAGCTAGAAAACTAATGTTAGCTTGCTAGTATGTAATGTTTTGTATTGATTTGATTATACCTACTTTCCAGATGTTGAGGATTGAGAGAAGCCAGAATACAGAGGTGTAAAGAGATGACAGATGACCATGACTTGCTAATCCTGAATTACTATTGTGTGTCTTGTGACTGCCAAGTGGGTGCTGCATTTTGGAATTAGTGAAGAGTAGTTGGCTAGCTAGTCCAGTGGCTATTAGGAAACTCTAACTTCATCTGATTGAGTCCGACTACCAAACCACAGACGGCGTGGATGTCGAGACACCGTGATGACAACGTGCTGCCTGCTGCTTCCACTTTGACCACCTCTTCCCTCCGCTGACCACCTCAATCATGCCATGCACTTTCTCATTATGTTTATTTTATTTTTATTGTTTGTTTTTGTTGTTGCTTTACAACGCTTTGAGCTTTTCTTTATGTAATGAAGAGCGATATAAAATTATTATGATTAGAGTATGTACGTGTGTGTGTGTGTGTGTGTGTGTGTGTGTGTGTGTGTGTGTGTGTGTGTGTGTGTGTGTGTGTGTGTGAGTGGAAGAGCACAGTGAGAAAGAGGGGGATAGACAAAGAGAGACATGGAGCACAGTTCTGGAGAGATGTGGTCAAAAGGGGATGGAGAGGTGGTCTAAAGAGGAAAGGGAGTCATGTCACAGTGGTCTGTCTGTCAGTCAGTTTAAGTGTCTGTAGTCCACTTCTGAAGATGGGGTCAGGTGTCTTGGTGGAGTTTTGAAGAAGAGCAATTCTCGTCAACTAAAAATCTACTTTCCTTCCGATGGGTTGTGTGGCTGCTATATCAAAACGGCAATCCAACACCCACAATCTTACCCTCTGACCCTTAACCTCTAGAGTTCACCGGTGAGGAAAACAGTGCCAACATTGTTTGTTGTCTCCCTTTCATCTATGACTCCTGGGGGCCAGGGGTCATTAATAGTTGACCTTGGTGACCGGTCTTTCGCGGCCACCCCCTTCCACTAGCTGATTGACCGAACGCTTGCGGTTGCGCTTGAGTTTGGACAGGTCCTTGTCAAAGACCTCGCCAGAGCGCAACGCCGACACCAGGTCGTCAAACTCGCCCCCCACCTCGTCCGTGGCGCCACCCTTCTTGGCCCGCCGTTCACGCTCTCGCTGCTCCTTCAGCTATAAGGGAGAGATAGAAGGGGGGGAGGGGGAGAGACACATAGTTATAGACAGACAGAACATTGAACAGAAGTGCAGATAGAAGTGCTGATGGGAAAACAAAACAGAGAAACAGCCAGCCATATGACAAACACAGACAAACCAAAAACACAGGGAAAACCATTGGTGACTAAGAAATTATTTTTAAACCTCCCACTTTGGGCTAGATGTTTCAATGTGTAGTTCATACATGTATAATCCATGAACATAATTACTGTCTTACTTCAATTAGCCACTAAATCCTTAGTTTGAAAGCGACTGTTTTCTTAAAGCTGTGCCATGCCATTTTCTCTATATTTCCCTCCACATGGGCCAGCCCCCTAGCCATTTGAGTTCTAGCCAATGAGCGTCGGTCCCTTGCATTTGAGTGACAGCTAGCAAGAGCCTGCCCAGCGTTATCCAATGAGGTTGCAGGGCGGGCCCAATGGCTCAGTGGACACCGCAAAGAGAGAGAGCGAGAGAGAGCAATGAATGACGTGGTGCACATATCTGCACATATGTGACGTAGATCACAATTTTCAGGGACCACTTTTTTATTTAACCTTTATTTAACTAGTGCAACATTCAGATCAACTGGCTAAAGAGTATATACAAGTACCAGAGAATCCCTTTAACAAATGCAGAACAGAGTGCAGACTTTAAGGTTACTACATATTACTAAAATGCTTATCATCATCCTCATCACTACATAAACATGATGTGGTTTTACTCAGGCTGCAAGGTTGTTCTGTGTCTAAGTGTGTCTGTCAGCATGAATGCAGGGGGATGGATGTCTGGAGGTCTGTCTTGTTCCCAGACTTTTCCAGTTCTCCAAGCCACATTCCCATGACTGTTGTCATGAATATTCTCCAGGTCCTTCCTTGTGTGTGTGTGTGTGTGTCTCACTATAGCCTAAATGCCTGCCTGGTCTCTCTCTCTCACCATGACTTCCATGCGTGCTCTCCTTTCCTCCTCCTGCTTGCGGCGCTGCATGTTCTCCAGGTCCTGCCTGGCTTCGTCGAACGACACCAGGAATGTGTCGAAGATCCCAAAGAACTCATCGGGCTGCATGCGATCCTGCTCCTCCCCAAAGTGCTTCAGTGACTTGGTGAACTGCACAAGGAGAGAGAGGAAGGGATGGGGAATGTTGGAATTACAGATCTCACCCTAATGAAGGTGAAGTGACGGAAACGGAAACGTTGGAAGCATCTGAATCACCAGTGTGCAGTGTGTTTTTTCCTCTATACACTTGTTAGTACTATGTGTGTGAGTTTAACCAGTAATTGGAATTACACATCTCACCCTAATGAAGGTGAAGTGACGGAAACGTAAATGCTGGAAGCATCTGAATCACCCGTGTACAGTGTGTTTTGTCCTCTATACACCTGTTAGTACTATGTGTGTGAGTTTAACCAGTAATTGGAATTACACATCTCGAAAGTAAGCCCAAATAAAGTTAACATAATTAGCAATGGTAGTTGGTATCGGCCAATCCGTAAGGGCTGGATCGTTTGGAAATACATATTATTGATACACCTCTACCACGGATCGTGGAATTTCCCAGAAATCCCAATTGAGGCAAACAATTGTAGGAAGTAAATTTGTAAAAAAAAATCCTCTAAACCTCAATAGAGGGCTTTAGCCAGCCTGATTCCTCTACACATAATGTCTCGTGGACAGACTAGGTAAACATAAATGGTACCATAGATCTGTCATGACGGGATGCGTGAGATAATGAGCAGCGCTAGTTTTGGTGCTCTGGACAAATTGCGATTTCGCACTTGCTAGTATCTTTCAGATTTCGGAAAGGGGACGGGACATTTGGCCCATATACTTGCTCGTAACGTTCCAGTCCCGATCCTCGTTCCATCTCTGCTGCCCTGTAACTGATTCCCTTGCAGATTATGCCGACATTCCCGACAGCTTGTCAAACAGTTGTCCCAAAGTTCAAGCCTGACGTTCCGCTTCCCTTTCCCCCTTGGTGCGAGTTTATATAGCTAAGAATGTAGAATGTTGAGAGGTGGTTGTATGGTGTGGTGGTTAACATGTTGGTCTGATTACCCCAACATTGTAGGTTCAAATCCCAGATTGGATGACCGCATTACCTTCCATGTACATTCTGCACCCCTTCCCCCCTATGCCCAGCGAGCCTGCCAAATGTTTGGTGCGAGAATGAATAGCTGGTGTGTACATTCCCCACACAAGCCAACACTGTGACGTCTCTCAAGGCACTACACTGGACATTGTGCAAACTGGAAACCGCATAAATGTATTGTAGCTGGAGACTTAATAAACGAAATCTGAGGAAAACGCTCCCGAAATTCTAACACCACATCTCCTTTGCTACTCGCTGCATGAAAATTCTTGACCATTGCTACTCTCCCTTCTGGGACGCTATAAGGCCCTCCCCCACCCTTTGGGAAATCTTACCACACCTCCATCCTGCTCCTCTCTGCCTATAGGCAGAAACTTAAACAGGAAGCACCCATGGTAAGGACTGTTCAACATTGGTCTGAACCAATAGGAATCTATGCTTAAAGATTGTTTTGATCACGCGGACTGGGATATGTTCTGGGCCGCCTCCGGGAATAATATCGATGTATACACTGACTCGGTGACTGGGTTCAACAGGAAGTGCCTAGAGGATGTTGTTCCCACTGTGACGATTAGAACTTATCCATGTCAGAAACAATGGATAGATGGCAGCATTCACGCAAAACCACGACATTTAACCACAGCAAGGTGACTGTACACACCCATGTTCCCAAACTAGTCTTGACCCCATTAGTCGACTGGTCAAAGGCTGTTGGTCGGCCAATAACATTGTAGCCAGGCATTTGCAACAAAAAAAAAACGTTTTTATAGCAAAAGAATCACAAAATGGATTGATGCCTGTCTCAGTGGACATTGTGGAGGCAGTGAGGATGGCACACCAGTGTCACTAGTAGTATATTTACCATTCATTTCAATAATTTCTAATCTACAATGTTTGCTTGATTACCGTAATTTCTGTTAATGCATTCAATATATTATTATTACAGTCTTTTACAGTTCTCATTGTCGGAGTGGAAACGCTGTTTGCAGAGAGCACAACCTAGGCTTGTGAGAAACAGGTTTTGGTTTATTTCATTCCATTTACGAGTTATCAATTTATTCATTGTGTTTTGTTTGGAGTGCTCCTGTCAATGTTGAGTAAGGACCTGATTACACAGAGAAGTAGTGCTCTGTGTCCAGTATGATGGAAGTTAGCAAATTATAACGTGTTTTAGCACAGTGACTGGATGTCTATGCTATCATTTGTTATTTGCCATCATGCTATCCACTAGTTCATCTGACTCTGGGGAAGTAGATAAAGGGCCTCATTGACAAAATCCTGAAGTATCCCTTTAATAATGTTTACATATATCTACTGCTGTACAACCTTTTGGATTATTTTGTGCTTGTTGAGATTTACTGCATTGAGTGATGGGAACATAAGCATTTCACTGCACCGATAACATTACTTTATTTAATCCTTAGTAAGCACTTCACTGGAATCAGTTTCCCTGTCCAAGAAGTGATGTCATCAGAAATAATCATTTCTATTACTTTAGCCAGCCAGACAGACAGACAGACAGACCCCCATGAATATTGAGAAACCTGACTGGGTTGCCTACACGTTGACTCATCCTCTCCCCAACACACACACACAGCTTCGAGGCAAGTGGGTTAGATAGAGTCTGGCCTGGTGCACACAGAGGTTATTTTGTTTTATAGCAGCAAATGGAGCTTCGGCTCAGGCCTTTTCCTGTGACATTGTAAATGGACCATTTTCCCCCTCCTTTTTACAGTGCTCCTTGAACAAATAATTCGGAGTACAGACGTTAACACAGACGAGGCTCTGTGATGGCAACGAGTGCCCTTCCCTCTCTTTTTCTCTCTCTCCGTCTCTCTTTCTCCTCCCTCTTTCCATCCTTTACATGCACACATACCACATCAGTCCTCATGGCCATGTGACTCACTGACACACACACATAATCGAAAAATACTGCAAAACATAGCAACTGCCTTCCCACTCAAACATTCTCATACACATTCCACTACAACCCGTTGTCCCCTACAGAGTTCAAAAAGCCTTTCTCTCATTCCCTTAGAAGGAGGTAACAGAGGAGACCAACTACATTTCAACAGTAATAAATCTGATAAACAGAGATAAACGAATTCAACATCGGGGTTCCCCGGCCTGTTCAAGTCAAGTCAAATCAAATCAAATTGTATTTGTCATATGCAGATGCTATTGCGGGTGTAGCGAAATGCTTGTGTTTCTAGCTCCAACAGTGCAGTAGTATCTAACAATACACACAATCTAAAGTAAAGGAATGGAATTAAAAATATATAAATATTAGTAATCACACAGGGTTGGAAAGATGCACAAAGGTTCCTCTCTTCCCTCTCTTACCCACCACCAACTCCTCTCTCTCTCTCATACTGGTTTGGCAAGAGTATTCGGAATGGGATTGGAGCCATTAATGTTCATAGTTGAGAGGGGACACTACATTGTCCTTGGCCTACTTCAAGGGGTTGAGAGGTTAACGGTTTCTACCTTGTCCTTGGCCTCGTTCAGAAGGTCTTCTAGCTCAGAGAAGCTGAAGCTGGCCACTGTGATGAAGTCCCCCACCACGGGGACAAACTTGTCCCCTCGGTCCGTCGTCCTGCTCTGCTGGTACTGCAGCTCCTGAAGGGGGAGAGAGGGATGTTATCATTTCACTTTCTTTTTCACTCACTTTTTCTGTTGTTAGTCTTTGTAACATACGCTCTTGTATTCACAGAAAATGTCTTTCTTTCTCTTAAGTGAGGGAGGTATTACCTAGGAATGTGTGTAGCAAGTAAAGACATCGAGACAGTCGCCAGATGCGCATCACAAGCACACACAGACAGACAGGCGGACACACAAATGATTGACAACTCACAGTCTCTATAGCCTTCAGTCCACTCTTGATGTTGTGCACCTCTTTCTCTAGCTCAGCCAGACTGGTTTAGAAAAGGAAGACGTTCAGATGTCAGTTATTATTTAATCCTATCCCACTATGGGTTAAGTATATTGGGGTAATAAGGCATAATCTAATCCTAGATCAACCTCTCCCTTGAGCTCCCATAGAGCAGCACAATTTTTCAAATAGCTTTTGAATGGTACCCCAGTAAAGTGGAGTAGGATAAAGTTGCGTCTAGACACTGATCTAAGGTCAGTTTTGTGTGCGGCCTAATGGTTAAGGTTAACTGATCCTAGATCTGTGTCAAACAGGCGGTGGGTACTTACTTGACTTTGGCTGCCTCAGGTATGCTGAGCAGGTCCTGCTGGATGTGGAGGATGTCAGGGTAGTTCTTCTCAAAAATCATGATTAGGTAGTGCAACATGGTGATGTTCCTGTTTCAACACACATTAGAATGGATAGTGAGAGAACACACATGTCATTGAAATCACTCTCTCTCACACACAGAAACACACACTTTCTCTCACCCTTACAAACGCCCTCTCACACTCACACATTTGATCTGCAAATCTCTGCCCACAACCCCTCGCCGTTCGTGCAACCGTTAAATCCTCGTGTGCCCGCTCTGACCTGTCTATGCTGGACTTGGTGTCTGCGATCTTGTTGAGGGATGACACCTTGAAGCCGTAGGCGTTGCCCCGCTGACCTTTGTTCATGAAGTTTCCGAAGGCCAGGACCACCTCCAGGGTCTGAGTCAACCTCTTACTGCGGACCACCTCCTTCGAGGCACTCAGTATGGCTGAGAGAGAGGGGGGTTGAGGGAGAGCTGTATGTGATAGCTATAACATATAAGACTACATTTAACAATGCTAGACATGAAGTCCATAGTAGATGATGGTTCAACTCCAGCGAGCAAGAGAGAGAGAGAGAGGGTGGGGGGGAACAATTGCAATGCATTGTGATAGCTTTCACAAACTGCATTCAACACCGAAAGACATCCTTAGTAGCTAAGGTTTGAACCTCAAACTCCGCTGAGAGAGAACAATTGCAATCTTTTGTAATAGCTATAACACGGTGAAGATCTCAAATGCGTACTCCTTGCGTCCTCTCTTTTCTTCTCCTTCTCAAAACCTATTGGATAAGAAAGCCAGAAGTCCCTCCCCTCTGATGACCTCCTCTAATGGGTTTTGAGAAGGAGACGAGGTGAGAGGACACAAGGAGTATGCAATTGAGATCTTCCCATAGACGACATCCATGACGTCTTAGCTGAGAGTTCAACCTCAAACTCCAGCGAGAGAGAGAGAGAGAGAGAGGGCAAATAACAACGTGTCATGATAGCTAATACATAGCTACAATCATTATGCAAGATGTCCACAGTAGCTAAAGGGTACATCCTCAGACGCAAATGAAGGAGAAAGAGTGTTTCTTTGACTTAAAAGGAACAAAACCACAATACAGATCTACGGAGTACTAATAGAACAAAAGCCATCCCCATCCTAATCTATCTCTCCCTGGAGTGAGAGTTGGCATCACAGAACAGGCCGCATCTCTTCAGAGATCTCTTTCTTCACTTTAAAAGGTCAATCTGCAGCTCAAACAACATAGGCTGTTATCCCGCCACTGTTTTGGTAAATAGCTGAAAGAAAACTAAGACAGAACGCAATTAATACAGTAACATGAGTGGAGTTCAGGAGGGTGCAAATTTGTTCCAGATAGAAATGTCAGAGATGACCTATCTGACAGAGGAGGATGTATATTCTACATGTCGTATTTATATCTGAATGTTTGGTAGCATTGAACCCCATACACGACACAGGTCAGGTGGAGCTTGAAAATTGAAATGAGACAACATCATCCTCTGCCTATCTCTTCCCCCTGGGAACTGAAGTCCCTGGCTGGATGGATGGATGTAAAAAACAAAAAAAAAACATTTTATCCATATTGTTATTATTGTAGTCCGTTCTCCTGCGAGGAAGCTTGTAAAACATTGGCTTGAAGCTAAACTTTTTGGTTGGAATTTAAGGCTAGACACACAATATGTAGCTCCTGAACGTCCTGGGTGGGCCTTGGAAAACAGTAAGACTACTTAAGGACTTCATAATACATTCATAAGAAGTACATAAGCAGTTCATAGATGCTTCATAGACGTCAACAATCTGACCCCTTGATGTTTCCTTTACTCCTATCTACTTCCGACAATGACAATTCTGAAGGGAGCAATATCGGGTTTAGTGAAAAGGTAGAGAAGAACCTTTTCACACTGTCAGAGCCACCTACTGTACTGCAAAGAGTGATATTTATTTTAACATTTACATTTACATTTAAGTAATTTAAAAAGCCATTGTCAAAATACACCAATTCACCAAATACTTCCAGACGCAGTATTAAGCAGACATTCTGTGAAATATAGACATCGTCAATAGTTACATGACTGAATCCTACTTGTACAGTATCTGCCTCATTCCATTCCAGAACCCACAAACTGTCCTCATCCTGCATGGGCGTCATGGAGAGGTTCTGAAATAAATCCCACTGAGCGTGTATAAGGGCTGCTTATTTCCTCCATCAAAAGTTGGCTCTGAGGTTATGATAGGATTACTTGTCTTATATCTTATTCAAACGTTATTAAAGTGTGCATGTTTTAATGTCATAAGCCTGAGTAGAAACCTCTAAAACAAGCACACACATACAAGGTCACATTCTCACACACGCACAGTCAAATCACAGGCAAATACACACACACACATTCTCACTCACAAATGCACGAGCACACATATGCACATGTGTGTACTGCATGCCTTTTGCTGGAAACCTTTACCCATGCAGCACTTAGAAGGGAACAGCGGTGTTTATGAGAACGCCTCTCCCCTCTCAAAAATTGCCAGCTTTACAAAACAGCCTCCCTGGTAACTTCACTCTATTTCAACTGGAGAAAAAAAAGTTCACGTGCACACACACACACACACACACACACACACACACACACACACACACACACACACACACACACACACACACACACACACACACACACACACACACACACACACACACACACACACATGCTCACAAACATAAAAAGCTCAGAGAAATGCTTTGCTAGATGTCTAATTAACAGACTTATTGACATTTCCTCTCCTCCTACTAGATCTTTCTCTTCATTGTGGTTTCACCACAGATAACTAGGACTTTTTAATTTATAATAGTCTGTGGTGACTACTCTCCTCACATTTCCTCTGCTATTTCTGTTCATCTATAGGAGCCTTTTCAAGAACATTCAATTGAAAAAAAGTGAATCCAAATGAAGATATGCTCTTTGGCAGAGGCTTTTGGCTATAGCAACTTATCAGTGAGTGCATACTGTACATTTTCGTATGGGTGGCCCCAGAGGGAATCAAACCCACTACCCTAGGGCCATACACTTACTAACTGAGCCACACAGGACCACAAGGCCCGAGTGTCTTTGACTAGCTACTCAATCGTACCTTCGACCTTGGGCTTGGTTTCCGCCAGGCGCTCTGCAAACTTCTTCTTGAAGTACAGGGCCTGAAGTCTCTGCTGGTAGTGGTCAATTCTAGAGGTGGGATTAAAGAGGGGATGAAAGGGACAGGATAGAGAGAAAACACACAAAAAAGGAGTTAGGAGTTAGAGTTAATGTTGTCCCCGGGGAAAATCATTTCAAAACGAGAAAAAAAAGCATGCTCCCTTCAAAAAATATCCTTGCAACATGTACCTGTAGCTAACGCTGCAGATAGCGATACTGGGTGATTTGAAAAGTCATAGTTAATCAATCAATAATATAATAATACTTTTAGCAAAAATGTTAATCTATAATTTACAATCTGTAGAAACTATGAGAATAGAAAGTTCATAACTTTTGTGAAGCATCACAGCACAATTGAAAAATAGATGGCAAATAGAAATCCAATACAGATGGTGTAATGACATATAGATTACATTTACATTTACATTTAAGTCATTTAGCAGACGCTCTTATCCAGAGCGACTTACAAATTGGTGCATTCACCTTATGACATCCAGTGGAACAGCCACTTTACAATAGTGCATCTACATATTTTAAGGGGGGAGGGGGTGAGAAGGATTACTTTATCCTATCCTAGGTATTCCTTAAAGAGGTGGGGTTTCAGGTGTCTCCGGAAGGTGGTGATTGACTCCGCTGTCCTGGCGTCGTGAGGGAGTTTGTTCCACCATTGGGGAGCCAGAGCAGCGAACAGTTTTGACTGGGCTGAGCGGGAACTGTACTTCCTCAGTGGTAGGGAGGCGAGCAGGCCAGAGGTGGATGAACGCAGTGCCCTTATTTGGGTGTAGGGCCTGATCAGAGCCTGGAGGTACTGAGGTGCCGTTCCCCTCACAGCTCCGTAGGCAAGCACCATGGTCTTGTAGCGGATGCGAGCTTCAACTGGAAGCCAGTGGAGAGAGCGGAGGAGCGGGGTGACGTGAGAGAACTTGGGAAGGTTGAACACTAGACGGGCTGCGGCGTTCTGGATGAGTTGTAGGGGTTTAATGGCACAGGCAGGGAGCCCAGCCAACAGCGAGTTGCAGTAATCCAGACGGGAGATGACAAGTGCCTGGATTAGGACCTGCGCCGCTTCCTGTGTGAGGCAGGGTCGTACTCTGCGGATGTTGTAGAGCATGAACCTACAGGAACGGGCCACCGCCTAGATGGGAGGGGTTGAATGGAGCTGAAGGGTGGGACTAATAACAACAAGATAACTAATGTCAAATATACTGTCTGTAAAACTTATTTACTGTAGGTTCAGAACTTTTGTGAAATAGCACAGTTAAAAATATATGGCAAATAGAATCTCATTGGAAATGGGGTGTTAGCAAAATGGCGAAGCTCACCTGCTCATCTCAAAGAGGAAGCGGTCAGCACGGGCCATGCGCTCCAGCTCGTGTTTGTGCTCTTCCAGGAGGTCAATGTCACTCTTTTCAGGGACAAACTTCAGCAGCTACATAAGCACAAACCCAGGAGGAACTCAAATCAAAACCCACGTTTTCTTAGAATGCATCTAAGAAATGTCAATGTAGTTATTAGCAATACACAATTGATTACTTGAATTTGCATCCCTGCCTTCATATCATCATTTGTGTAATTTTACTGGTTTAGAATAGTTCTGGTTCATCCCCAAATACATATGTTATTTTTTCTGTAGGCCGCAGCTTTTGTGTGTGAAAATGACAGATTGAGCTAATGGGAGTAATCCTTATAGACGGATGATGGTCAATTGAGACGATTGTCCATCAAAAAACGCACAATATGTCTGCCTTTGTGCTGTAACCACTTTTGTATAAAACAAGTTGACGTGAGTTTAACTTTTGACTGACAAAACTGATTCATGTATATATGATTTTATCCATGTTCATGCATCTGTGTGGTCATAGTTTAATCTACAGTTATGTACAGTACCAGTCAAAACTTTGGACATAACTAATCATTCAATGGTTTTTCTTAATTTTTTTATATTTCCTACATTGTAGAATAATAGTGAAGACATCAGAACTATTAAATAACAAACAAGTCAAAATATATATCATATTTTAGATTCTTCAAAGTAGCCACCCTTTGCCTTGATGACAGCTTTGCACACTCTTGGCATTCTCTCAACCAGTTTCATGAGAAATGGTTTTCCAACAGGCTTGAAGAAGTTCCCAGATATGCTGAGCACTTGTTGGCTGCTTTTCTTCACTCTGCAGTCCAACTCATCCAAAACCATCTCAATTGGGTTGATGTTGGGTGATAGTGGAGGCCAGGTCATCTGATGCAGCACTACATCCCTCTCCTTCTTTGTCAAATAGCTCTTACACAGCCTGAAGGTGCATTTTGGTTCATTGTCCTGTTGAAAAACAAATGATAGTGCCACTAAGCGCAAACCAGATGGGATGGCGTATCGCTGCAGAATGCTGTTGTAGCCATGCTGGTTAAGTGTGCCTTAAATTCTAAATAAATCAGTGACAGTGTCTCCAGCAAAGCATCCACACACCATCACACCTCCTCCTCCATGCTTCACGGTGGGAATCACACATGCAGAGATCATCCGTTCACCTACGCATCTCACAAAGACATGGCGGTTAGAACCAAAAATCTCAAATTTGGATTTATCAGACTAAAGGACAAATTTCCGCCAGTCTAATGTCCATTGCTCGTGTTTCTTGGCCCAAGCAAGTCTCTTCTTCTTATTGGTGTCAGTTAGTAGTGGCTTCTTTGCAGCAATTCAACCATGAAGGACTGATTCACTCAGTCTCCTCTGAACAGTTGATGTTGAGATGTGTCTGTAACTTGAACTCTGTGAAGCATTTATTTGGGATGCAATTTCGGAGGCTGATAACTCTAATGAACTTATCCTCTGCAGCAGAGGTAACTCTGGGTATATTCATTTCCTGTTGCAGTCCTCATGACAGCCAGTTTCATCATAGAGCTTGATGGTTTTTGCGACTGCACTCCAAGAAACATTCAAAGTTCTTTCCAGATTGACTGACAATTTGTCTTAAAGTAATGATGGACTGTCATTTCTCTTTGCTTATTTGAGCTGTTCTTGCCATAATATGGACTTAGTCTTTTACCAAATAGGGCTATCTTCTATATACCACCCCTACCTGGTCACAAGACAACTGATTGTCTCAAACGCATTAAGGAAAGAAATTCCACAAATGAACTTTTAACATGGGACACATGTTAATTGAAATGCATTCCAGGTGACTACCTCATGAAGCTGGTTGAGAGAATGCCAACAGTGTGCAAAGCTGTCATCAAGGCAAAGGGTGGCTACTTTGAAGAATCTCAAATATATTTCAATTTGTTTAACACTTTTTTTTTAAATAGTAAAAATAAAGAAAAACCCTGGAATGAGTAGGTGTCTCCAAACTTTTGAATGGTACTGTATACAGGTAAATATCTTAAGTCTGATATTTTGAGTTATACTTAAGTAAATGCCAAAACGATTCTCCACCCTTCTTCCAAAGTGTGCACTTGCACACGTCCAGTAAAGGATTTAAAAGCATAGGATGGTTGTGAGCATTGGTTGGAAGGAGTTTCCACCAGTGTTAAATCTATGACGGGGAGTGTGCATGTGCACACTTCAGATAAGAGGGGAGAATCAGGATGTAGCCAGAAAGTGGCTTAATTCTCACGTGGTCTACTTTATTGTTGTGCCCGAAGCAAAGCATTAACCTGATTTTCTTTGTCGATGTGTATGCACGCCGCAAGACTCACTTTACATAAAAGTCTGCCCGGCAAAAGGAATGATTTATCTCTTTCCTCTGTGACTAAGGGTTCTTTCTTTAAACAGCCACAAGCTAACAGCCACCAAATATTGAGTTGATTTGACATTTAAAGAAACTTGTTGAGGATAGGGGGCAGTATTTTCACTTTGGATGAATTGCGTGCCCATAGTAAACTGCATCAAACACTGTCCTAGATTGCTAATATATGCATATTATTATTATTATTACTATTATTATTAGTAGTATTGGATAGAAAACACTCTGAAGTTTCTAAAAACTGTTTGAAGTATGTCTGTGAGTATAACAGAACTCATAGGGCAGGCAATCTTCCAAACAAGAAGTGAAATTCTTTCCCAACAATAATAATAATAATAATATATGCCATTTAGCAGACGCTTTTATCCAAAGCGACTTACAGTCATGTGTGCATACATTCTACGTATGGGTGGTCCCGGGGATCGAACCCACTACCCTGGCGTTACAAGCGCCATGCTCTACCAACACAGCTACACAGGACCACAGGATGTGGATCTGGAAGCACTTCCTACGCCTTCCACTAGATGTCCTCATGCAGTGCAGTAGAAAGTGTAATGGAGCATTTGCTGTGAACTTTGACGTGCTGGGAGGGAAAATAGTCAGTGTCCCGACAGAATGCCATTTTCCTGTGGCGCATTTCTCTGTGAGTGCTACCGCTGTTCCATTTGGCTCCAGATGAAAACGTATGATCCGGTTGGAACGTTATTGGATATATATGATAATAACATCCTGAAGATTGATTCTCTACTTAGTTTGACCAGTTTATTCGACCTGGAATATATCTTTTGGAAGTTTTCTTGCGAGTTATCTTGGACCAGCAGTCAGTTTTTGGGCACGTGAGCTGAAAGTGCTAGCAAATGCAGCTACTTGGACACTAGTATTGGACATTATGGAACAGAACAACGATTTATTATGGAACTAGGACTCCTTGCACTACATTCTGATGAAAGATCATCAAAGGTAAGGGAATATTTATATTGTAAGTTCGTATTTCTGTTGACTCCAACATGGCGGTTACGTCTGAGCTCCGTCTCAGATTATTACAATGTTAGGCTTTTTCCGTAACGTTTAAAAAGTTCTGACACAGCGGTTGCATTAAGAACCAGTGTATCTTTAATTATATGTAGAACATGTATCTTTAGTCAAAGTTTATGATGAGTATTTCTGTTATCTGGCGTAGCTTTCTATAATTCCTCCGGATATTTTGGAGGAATTTCTGAACATGGCATCAATGTAAACCGAGATTTGTGGATATAAAAATGCATATTATCGAACAAAACATAAATGTACTGTGTAACATGTCATATGACTGTCATCTGATGAAGATTTTCAAAAGGTTAGTGATTCATTTTATCTCTAATCCTGCTTTTGTGATTTTATCTTTGGCTGGAAAAAAATGGCTGCGTTTTTTCTTTGATTTGGTGGTGGTCTAACATAAATATATGTTGTGTTTTCGCTGTAAAACATTTTAAAATTCGGACATGATGGGTAGATGAACAAGATGTTTATCTTTCCTTTGAGGTATTGGACTTGTTAATGTGTGAAAGTTAAATATTTCTAAAGAATATTTTTGAATTCCCTGCACCACCTTTTCAGCTGAACGGGGGGGGGGACTACTTGCCCCAACAGGGCAAAAAACAGAAAAAACTGCCCTAACAGAAAAAACAAACTATGGATTACAGTTTCTCCTGGTCGCTGGTCTACATGGGTGAGGAACCATTTAACATTAAATTGTAAAATGATGAACTACCCTTTTAATAATCATAATAATAATTTATTAAACTTATTTTCATAACATAAATCTCATTGTGCTTCATAACCAAAAACGAAAAACAAACAAGCAATATATCATGACAGGTCAGGTCAACCAATAGGGGCCAAGTCTTGGAATGCTGCGTCTTCTGGAGAGGGTCAGTAAATTATTGTGATGGAGTCTGCTGGCCCATACCTTTTATTTTGGGGGGGGGGGGCATTTTTTGGATAAGTAAAATACTTAAATCACCAGGAATTAATCTCTAAATGAATTTAATTTAGGAAATCCATTCCAAAGTATTCACACAAATAACAAAAGAGATGTGTAATCAAGACATGAAAGGATTGTTTTTAATTTATTTTTTATTGAGGATAAATTACCTGCTCCAGCATGTCCTTGGCTAGCTCTTCCCGCTCGTCCATCTCTAGAATGGCCCTCTTGATCTCCTCATTGCTCATTTTTAACCTGCGAGGACAGACCAAAAGAGAGATTTAGTTAGCAATGATGAGAGAGATTTAGTAAGCAATGATGATACAAACTGCAGGGAGGCAGGAGGGATACTGTATCTACACTATATGTGACTTAACTGCCTCAGCTCGCTTACATCTTCTGTTTACTGTGTTTAATTAATATTTGTAAATGTAATTTGTACCCACAGTTTAGCTTGTACAATGCCTTGTTGAAGAACAGTAAAACAAACTCTCTCTCTTCACAAGGCAACAGTAAACATGTCATCCCCCATGAATGATGCAGCTCCCAACTTGGGCCAATGTGTGTACTTTTGTAAATGCCGGATCTCTATGTCAAAAACATGAATGGAAAGATGGATACCTAGTGAGTTGTACAACTGAAATCCTTTAACTGAAATGTGTCTTCCACATTTATCCCATCCCCTCTGAATCAGAGAGGTGCGGAGGGCTGCCTTAATCGACATCCACGTCTTCGGCTCCCAGTGTGTTAACTGCCTTGCAGAATGACAGATTTTTACCTTGTCAGTTCTGGGAGTCGATCCAGCAACCTTTCAGTTACTGGCCCAACACTCTAACCACTAGCGTACCTGCATTATTCACCTAAGGTTTGCCAAAATCCGGCCAGTGGTGTCTGAGATATCACGTGTGACGTACGTACTAAAGTACATCCAGACAGAGACAGATCCATAGTCCCCCTCCCAATTTCATGGGTGGGGGACAATTAGCAATGTAGAAGCTAACCAACCATTTGCAAACAAACACACAGTGGTGCCATGTTTCCAATCAATGTGGGTTCATATTGAAAAGTCAATATAGCTTATGCCCACCAGGCAATGTGTTACACAATGCAAACTGTTGGATTCTGAGAGTATGAACATATACTTATTCATGTCACTGATGGAGTGCTGAGGTTTAGAGGGTCTACACCAGAACTTACGGGTTATAGGAGGAAGGTATATCATGTGTGCAGCTAAGCTTGGAATGTGCTGAGTGCAGGGATGTGATTACATGTGGCAGGCATTGATAAGGGGAGACCTTGGTGGAGATCTTAGAAACTAACAATGTCACTGAGGGAGAGAGGGTAATGTATACTGTTTACATTATGTCAGGGTATGTTATTGTTAGCCATCAGGGATACTCTGGGAGGAGAAGAGACACAGTCTGGAATCAATAACCATGACAGCCTTGAGCTGGGGAGGAGTGAGCACTTTGGGGAAGAGGTCAGGTTAGATGAAGTGAGGAAGAACATATATCACTAAGGTTCTGTCTAGCAACAAGGATGCATTGGCTGTTCAGTTGTGGAGGAGAAGACTCAGCTTAGGAGAAAGGGTTAAATATCAGTGCTTGTGTGAAATGTTTTTTTGTCTGCATTACAGCTGTATCTACTCTTTGGGAAGAATTAAACTTGGTTAAGCTTCTTAAGTGTCCGTGAGTTATTTACTCAAAAATTAGAACCTAACAAAACAAAGCACTTCACATAAAATAGCCTGTCAAAATGAGTTCGCCATCCACAGTAAATTGGTTGTGCTCAAATACTAGCATATCAACCTATCCGTTCAACTAGGTTATAACATAACCAAACGATTGACTAATGAAAAACCACAGTACAAGCAACACAATCACTCCAATGTACTGTAGTACCATAGGGTAACTTCCATACATTGTACTGCTGTACCAGACCATACTCGACCTCGGGAGTATGGCCAACAGCAGCAGAGTTGATCAATGCCCACTGCATTGGGTTTGGATCGATGACACTCTCTGGCAGTACACAGTCCACAACAAAGCCCTACTGACTACAGACTGACCTCATTTGGAAATGGTTGGGCCTGTGTATGTACCCACTAGTTTTTAGGCAATGGCATTGGCAGCATCCTAAATGGGACCCTTAGGCTTATAGAGCTCTGGTCAAAAGTAATGCACAACATAGGGAATAGGGTGCCATTTGGGACGTAGGCAATGACAGTGACCTGAGCTCCAGGGCATGTGGGGGCTCTAAAATCCTGTCTATTGATCTGTGAAGTGGGACAAGAATCTCAATCATCTCTCTTAGGGCACTAAAGCATACACATGGCCATATTGTGAATTGGGGGAGAAGTTAGCTCCTTTGAAGTGACAAAAATTGATCCCAGTCAAGATGTTATGTGACTGGACATCCCCCGAGGAGAAGTTATGCTGTTTGTCTAGTTTTAGACATTTATCATTTCAGTCATGCTTATAACTGTGATTCCCCAATTACTTTGACAAATCAGCAAAAAGGAATGTCATGTTTTTCAAATCACACATCCAGTTTAAAAATCCCTGCTCTTCTAAAGGACTACTATGCCATATAATTGCATTTCCTGAACAGATCTCCTCCTCCTTGAGGAGTCCATTAAAAATACACTGACCAGGTAAAAGCTACAGTTATTGATGTCATCTGTTAAATCAGTGTAGATGAAGGAGATAAGATAGGCTAAAGAAGGATTTTTAATCTTTGAGACAATTGAGACATGGATGTGTGCCATTCAGAGGGTGAATGGGCAAGACAAAATATTTAAACAAGTGAAAGTGTTATGGTAATAGGTGCCAGGCACACCAGTTTGAGTGTGTCAAGAACTGCAATGCTGCTGGGTTTTTCACAGTCAACAGTTTCCTGTGTGTATCAAGAATGGTCCACCACCCAAAGGACATCCAGCCAATTTGCCACAACTGTGGGAAGCATCTAAGTCAACATGGGCCAGCATCTCTGTTGAACGCTTGACCCTCGGAGGTCCCGTCCCCCCACCTCCTTGCTACCACGGCACCACAGAGGAGTCAATTGAGTTACCGTGTACTTACTTTGCAGTATAGTTCAGGGTACCTTGCATACTTTCTAACATAATATATTGCAAAGATAGATGCCAAAAAGGCAAATATAATGCCATCTTTATGGTTACAAGGGTTGAGAATTATAATGTGATTAACCTGGATCCTATATCGGTTTGTGTTATATAGCTAACTCCTGTAAAGACCATAGTAGTTGGCTACACAGCACAAATAGATCTGAGACTGGACTATAATGTGATGTGCATAACAAAACAACACTGAGTCCTATATGTGGTGGCTGTTGTGAAGTGGTTACGCTCTAGGCACATACATATATTGTTCCCTACCAGGCTGAGTTTCAATCCCAGAGTCCACCCTTCCAACTATTCCTCCCACCTCTTTGTACTCCCCTCTAATTCTGCATGTGTCTAAATGCACTGAGTCCTGATGTCCCAGGGCTACATCAAAAGACTTAGCATCGACACAGGAGGGGATTGTGCATACTTGGAGAGCAGGATGACGCAGTTCTGAGCGCGCCGACCGTCGATTACCGACAGCTCCTTCACCTTGCGAGTGCTCAGGTACAGGTCATCCATCGAGCCGGTTTCCTTCTTCACAGAGAGAGAAGGGAGGGAGGAGAGAAGAAACAAGATCAGTGTCTGACAGTATACAGCATTGACACCTCAAGTGAGAATGGAATTGGGTGCCGCTATTCCCTTTATAGTCCACTACTGTTGACCAAGGCGGGCCCTGGTAGTAGTGGACTATAAGGAATATGGGTGCCACTTCAGACGCACCCATGTTCAGTTTAAGGCCAATTAGCAAATGATTAGATGGAAGACATGTGATGCCACTTCTTTTCATGTGAAATGTGACTAATGGACACTTTAGTGCAGTAGAAGGGTATTTAAAGCCCCTACATTGAAGTCTACCCACAATACTACCATACTGTACCCTCCCTGTGGTTGAATGCTAAGGTTGTGCCAATGTTGGTCACAATCGCCCTTCCCAGAACCATTGGCCAAGGCACCTGGCCAGGAAAGATTTTCAACTGTCACCAAGTGTTTATGTCAGTTTTCATTCGGGCATTATGGAGGTCTTATAAACATCTTGATTAAATGAAGCGTTGCAGTCAGGCATATGAGAAGAGCTCAGAAAAGCCATTAAAAAAAAGAGCTTCAAAAGTCCATGTCGGTGCGAGCAGAAAATCTAAAATAGGTCTTGGGAGGAACGGTTTTTGGTGAGTCACCATCAAGAACACAGTGCAGGCTAATCCAATAAACATTTCCGAAAGGGCAGGAAACGGTGCTACGAACTGGGCTCGAGGCAGCTTGTCAGATATTTTGGTAAGCTTCACACAAATGTAGTATTAAAAAAATCCACAAGGGGAACGAATAGATGTTTAAAAAATGTCTGGGGTTGAAATGTTCAAAAGTATTTTATTTATGGTCTAAACAGGCTTCCTGCACTTCCGAAATGTCCCTTTGGGGTTACGGGAAGGATGATGCATTTGAAACAGCTACTGGCTTCCAAAGAAAGATGCTTTTCTTCCATGCCCGCATTTACCAATAGTTCTACAGCAAAGCCTGACTGGCCGGATGGCACAGGGTCAAGGGACCACTCCCATTTGCTGTACTGCAGCCGCCCAGCCCTGCTATCTCTCTCTACTCACGCACGCACTCCAGATGTATACACCTTTATAATTGTTACAATGAAACTGGGGTGATCAAAAGGTAGTGGGGGAACCTTGTTATGTGTTCTTGGCCACTTCTTGGCTTTAGCTAAGTGGATTTAACTGCGCTCTGCTTCATACTTTTCTTACTTTGTTCATTGTAGTTTAGTGATGATGGTTATGATAATGATGATTGATAGTGAAATTACACTTTGGCTTCATGAACCCAACTAGGGGCATTAAAGGCTTCATGAACCTAACTAAGGAACTGAGAAGTGCTGTTAACAACTGACTGATGATTTACCACTGATTGCTTTCCCACAAGTACTGTACATGTCAGGGATGGGGTCAATACCATATGAATACCGTCAATTCAGGAAGTAAGCTCAAATTCCAATTGGCTTACTTGCTGAATGACTGAATTGAAATTGAACTGATCCCAACCCTGCTACCTCATTTGACCATGACACTTTCAAATTCACTGTCAGTCATGAGCGGACTGACATTTTTACATATGTTATCTAACGGACAGTTTTAAGATATCTAAGATATCATTAAAAGCACAATCTATAACCCATCACTGTTAAAACAGATCTATCTCTGCTGTTATCTTATTTGTTTACTAAATTAATCCTTTTTATCCAGGTAAGTACATTTAGAACACATTTGTAATGCTTATTAACCTCTAATCAAGCAAGCCAATTAACTAAACTTGAAATATACTATAAATGGTTCATTTTCCAATATGTATTACATTTTTTATTTAAACCTTTAATTCACCAGAAAGTCCCCATTGAGGTCAAAAGACCAATAACGCCACTAGCTACTTCAAACACTACATGATTATCCATGTGGCAGCCCATGTGTGCTCGGAGAAGGGAGAGAGGAAGGGAGGGAGGGAAGGAGAGACAGAGATAACAGTGTGGGAGCACGAGGGACCCGAGACTCACCTGCTTGAAGGATTGGTTAGTGAGCAGCTCCTGCCCAGGTAGTCGGAGAGTGCAGAGAGAGCGAGAGAGACCAAAATCGAAACACATGCAAAGGTTAGCACTTCAAGCCAGCAAAGAAAGGCAAAACCACAGTAGCTAGCAACTAGAGACTACACCACTACATACTAGAATGCAAAAGTGCAGATGTCTCTGGGGGGCTTGGTTCATCGAAAGTCTTCAAGGGCTTGTTTCATCACTACTGGTGGCGATGAGCTTGTAAAAGGTTTTGGGAAGCAACCCATCAAAGAATGATATTAGTGGATAAAATGACCAATTAAAAGCCTATAAAGGAAGACTAGTCATATATAACCGTTGGAATTACCATCAAACGGAATACAGCAATTGTCAATGTAGGACGAGACCATTGGTTACTTGTATAAATAAATATCATTCATGAATCACTTTCACTACAGTCTTCAAATGAGCCATTAATCATAGCCGACCCTTTATAAGAACAACAAGGGCGAAGTAATTGGCAGTCGAAAGACCTCTTGATTAAACCAATAGAACATGTTTTTTTTAAAGTTACACAAACTATGGTAACACCTCCATACCTCCATTTTATGACCCTCTTACTAAGTCTGTGGGTAAAACATTGTTTAAACTATTCATATTAGGCTTACCAGCAAATTACTGCTTAATCCATCTTGCATACAAACCCAATTGGGAGATTTGAAGATAATTAGGACCTGCCATTGATATCACTGGATTAGTTAGCCTTAATTAGCTTAAGTACACCGGTACAGACTTAAAATGTGTGTGTGTGTGTGTGTATGATTAAATCATTGCTAAGTACATTAGCTTCAAAAACATGTATAGGCATAGTTAGTCATAATAGCTAACTAGCAGCTAAGGTTTTTAAGTTAAATGCAGTTGAATGCTTTCAGTTGTACAACTGACTAGGTATCCTCCTTTTCCGTTCCCTTGTACGCAAATACTGTAGCGCAGTGTCCCCTAATCACCCTATTTCAAGGTCCTTCCAGAAATATAAGTCTTTGACTAAGTCTGGGGTGTGGTAACTCCTCATGACAGTGACGATATTGACTGGTTCCTTTGTTTTAGCCTACTCCATGGTTGCGTCCCAAATAGCACCATATTCCTTACATAGTGCCTTACTTTTGACTAGGGCTATTATGATGATCATATTACTGCCACAAGTCATGACTGCAGTAAAATTCCACATTATAGTTGAGTCATAGTAACTAGTCTTCTCCAAAAGTGCGCTCTGTTGCCATTGATGGTAATTACTGGCCTACCAAACTTGCTAACAGCCAGTCGCTAATGGCCTGATATTCAGCGCTCGATTGTCCCTCTGATCATTGACATAAATTTAAATGCCATCGAAAATCAAATCAAATACTTCATGAGAGCCCTGCTATTCAGGGTGACATAGGATCACCTGCTACGCCGCGAGATCCAGCTCCTCATGGATGCTTGATGCATAGAATTAAAAATGTGTTCCTATAAGCCTATGTTGCCGCAACATTTCTATAGTCTATGCTATGCATTTGCGTGAGAAAACTGAGTTTTCGATGGCCTCTATTAAAAAAAGTTAAAAGTTTCCAAATATTAAGCACATTGCTTCGCTTTACCCAATCAGGTTGAGCAACAAAACATTTTTTAAATGGTTTTTCCTGCACCTATATAATGTATCTAAATACAAACGGCACCGACACCCAAAATGAGTCAAGCACTGGCCTAAAGATGCATACACCATCAGATAACACATTTTATTTGGCAGATGCCTTTCAGGACACTCAAGGATATCTTGAGGACCATACCTCAGGACTACCTGGCCTGATGACTCCTTGCTGTCCACCTGGTCGTTCTGTCTGTGGCTATGGAACCCTGACCTGTTCACTGGACTCTATCTCTACCGCACCTGCTGTCTCTAACTCTGAATGATTGGCTATGAAAAGCCAACTGACATTTACTCCTGAGGGGCTGACCTGTTGCACCCTCCACAACCACTGTGATTATTATTATCTGACCCTGCTGGTCATCTATGAACGTTTGAACATCTTGGCCATGTTCTGTTATAATCTCCACTTGGCACAGCCAGAAGAGGACTGGCCACCCCTCAGTGCCTAGTTCCTCTCTAGGTTTCTTCCTAGGATATGGCCTTTCTAGGATATGGCCTTTCTAGGGAGTTTTTCCTAGCCACCATGCTTCTGCATTGCTTGCTGTTTGGGGTTTTAGGCTGGTTTTCTATAAGGCACTTTGTGACTTCGGCTGATGCAAAAAGGGCTTATTAATTGTTTTTTTTTAAACGATCATCTTATCAATTTCAAAATGATGGGCGGGTTCTGGCACGTGTCACTTCGCACTGATAACATGTGCAGTAAATAGTAGCTATCGCAGTGTAGGCTAAGATACACTGTGTAGGCTACTTACCATTAGCTAGCTAGCTAAGACACACCAGCCAACTTGGCTAGCAAAAACAAGACATGACCATCAATCCAGTGAAATTAAAAAATGAGTTATTTTAATTTATGCACCGATGTGCCTTGTAAGTAATTGGCTACAACAACTGACCTAATACCAGTGTTATCCGATAGCTTAGCTACAACATCTTACCTATTTCCAGTATTATCACATAGCCAAGCTACAACAACTGACTCTGACCAGTGTTATCACATAGCCTAGCTTGAGACTCAAGTTTTGAAATATAAGGGACTCTATGTTATTTATAATAATGGGTAGGCCTACATGGAGAAAATCTCTTTTATAATATATGAAATATATGAAAAAAAGGCAAATGCAGGAAACAATATTTATTTCCAGTCAATGTAAATAACCTATCATTTTTAGGAATTCAAATTAATTGGAAATTTAACTTTGCCCTGTGCTTCTCTGCCCATGCACTATAGTCTATATGCTATTGATAATTTCATTGATATCACCCAATACATTGCAGGCACAGTTGATCTCCCGCACCCAGCAGAGAATTGCACTTGGCTTTCATTTTCAATGGATCTCGACTGAGAAAAGGTTGGTGACCACTGTTCTATTCTAGAGGCGATGGCTGCCTATTGTGATCATTACTGTTACAGATAGGCATTATGTTCTGGCCTGATAGTCAATTAATTATAGGCCTAGGGTTTATTGAGGGTAGGTATATGTGAGTCGCATGTTAAATGCAAGAGTCGTGTATTTATGTAGTCCTACAAGACTATTTGGCCTGTAATGCAAAAACACATGTTAGATGTTTTTTTGTGTGCGATGGATTACAGTCGGTTAAAGGGTAGGTTTTATGATAATTTAATGATGGTTTGAGTGCCAAATGAGGCCCCACCTACTTTTTGCTGGCCCTGCCATGAATGGATTTCTGCCTACTCCACTAGCCAATTCCAAATCTAAACTAATTTCACACATATATTATTTAGTATATGTAAAGACCAGATTAAAGTGAGAATAGTCTGATGGGTGAGAATATAATCACTTGAGAATGAAGCCCAGTGTGTGCAGTCTAAGGCAAGAAACAGCACATGCATCATGTAGCCCATAGGCCTAGACATGGAGCGCACAAAACATTAGGCACACCTGTTCTTTCTGTGACATAGACTGACCAGGCTAATCCAGGTGAAAGATATGATCCCTTATTGATATCACTTGTTAAATCCCCTTCAATCAGTGTAGATGAAGGGGAGGAGACACGTTAAAAGGAATATTTGTATGTGTGCCATTCAGAGGTTGCATGGACAAGAAAAAATATTTAAGTACATATGAAAGGGTTATGGTTGTCTTACTGGTTTGAGTGTGTCAAGAGCTGCAACACTGCTGGGTTTTTCACGCTGAACAGTTTCCTGTGTGTATTAAGAATGGTCCACCACCCAAAGGACAACCAGCCAACTTGCCACAACTGTGTGAAGCAATATCGTCAACATGGGCCAGCATCCCTGTGGAATGCTTTCGACACCTTGTAGAGTCCATGCCCCGACAAATTGAGGCTGTTCTGAAGGCAAAAAGGCGTGCAACTCAATATTAGGAAGGTGTTATGTTTTGTGCACTCAATGTATCCCTTACGGACTCGGGAGGGGCGAAGGTTCGATTTTAATGCGTCCTACGAAACACGACCCTGTCAAGCCGCACTGCTTCTTGACACACTGCTCGCTTAACCCGGGAAGCCAGCCACACCAATGTGTCAGAGGAAACACCGTCCAGCTGACGACTGAGGTCAGCTTGCAGGCGCCCGGCCCACCACAAGGAGTCACTAGATCGCGATGAGACAAGGAAATCCCAGCCAGCCAAACCCTCCCCTAACCCAGACGACGCTGGGACAATTGTGCCTCTGGGCGAAGAAACAGCCTGGGATCGAACTCAGGTCTGTAGTGATGTCTCAAGCACTACGGACCAAGAAACAGAGCAGAGTGCATGCCTATCATGCAACTTTTTTCAAATCATCAATAGAGTCACATCATGAATGTTAGAATGTATTAGAAATCAAAACATACAGCATAGCCTAAGGTTTGTATCAAAACTAAAGTTGCAAAAATAACTTTAAATTAAGCATATAAGAGGACCTGTTTCAAATTATCACGTTGTTAAATGCTCAACAGAGTATGTTTGCACTCCCTCGGAAATCATTTGGGAAAAAATATCCTTCTATTTTATTCAGCTATGTTCAATTGTATTCTTATTACTATAAATGAATTTAAAAAATAATGCCACAGGAATTATAAACAAATCTTGTCTGCTAAATGAACCAGTGTAGCCCACACCCACATGGCATAGCCAGATCAAGGCCTAACATAAGGATGACTCAGAATATGGTATTCTATTCTTCTGAAATAGGCTACATTGTCTTCATTTCATAATGTTTCTTTAGAGCTGCCTAAAACAAATAATGGATTTATTGGGATTGTGTAGGCTATATTAAACAGATTTATTACACTTTTTATAATGTAGCCCTCAATGTTCCAAAGGTTAGAATCAGTTACTTGTAGCCCCAGAGATACTTAATGTGTTTATGTTAATTAACAGCCAATTAACATAAGACCAGCAGTTATTTGCAATGACAGTTACCAGCTGACTAAATTTCATGACCACCACAGCCCTACTTTTGATGAGAGCTCAATGTGCCCTGGTCAAAAGTAGTGCGTTATATAGGGAATTGGGTGCCATTTGGGGTGCAGCTCATGAGACTGAAGAACCTTGCCCGCCCCCTACCAAATGCACTGAAGACACTACTGCACGCTCCAGCTCTTTGACATTCACACAATCAGCCATTCAGGAGGGAACAGTACCTAAGGTTAGCATAAAGCCATGAGTAGGCCAAACTCCTGACTCTTCAAAACCACTCAAACACACACACGGGCGCGCACGCACACACACACAAGCATACATACATTCTGTCTCACATAGACACGCACAAGCACATGCACGCACACCAAGATATCAAGGCTCAATGCATTACTTCAAACACAATTAATCCCTTTCTGCCACTGCAACCACACAGTGCATGTCTATATATTTTTACATACACTACCAGCATGCACGCACACAGACACATATCAATCCCCACGATATTTGACAGTTTAGGTGACAACGCCCCACTAACTAAAAATACTGTTTTACTTATCCAATCAATTCAAAGCGTCCATACTTGCTGTCTCTGATAGGCCGAGAACATCTTTTCGATGTCCTTGAGGTCGAGGATCTTGAAGGCCCTTAGGTCATCGACGTCGTGCCAGATGGTGCCAGTGATCTTGTTCTGCATGGTACACAGGCGGGACATAGGGTGGCCATAAATTGAGGGTGGATTACAAACTCTGAAGTTTCCTGATGTTACAGATCTAGGATCAGCGCCCCCTCCCACCGATCCTCAATTTAATAATTAGTGGGGAAAATGTTAAACTGACCCAAGATCACAGTCTAGGGTCAACTTCACCCTACACCAGATTATAAACGGTAATAATTGAGGATTGGAGGGGTGGGGTGTTGTGTGCCAGAGACGATTGCAGACAGGTGTAAGTGTAAGGATGTTAGCAATTATACGATGTAATAAATGATGCTCTATCTAATAGTTAGCCCCAGAACAGTCTACTGCATGGGCCTACTATTTTTCCTAATTAGCTAGCATGTTAGTCATTTCAGGCAAATTTAAATCCTACGTCATCTTTTGAGAAGTGTAACTAGGTCAAAATAAACTTTTTATTTAAACTAATTTTAACATTTTGTCAACTTAAGTTTTCCCATCTCTAGAGGTTTAATAAAAAAATGACTATATTAAGTACCAATTTAGTGCCAAAAAAAGTAACAGGATTGACCGTAACATTGGCAATTGAATGCGAGCTTCATCCCAAAAAATGAAACTTAAAACATTTTTAGCCTTTTTATGAGTAACAGGGTTGAAGTGTTATGGTCGACTCGCAGTTTTCCACCACAAAACAACAGAAAATGGCCAAAAAGAGTAGAACCAGTCTACCTGTTTTACTCTCTGATTTGACTGTTAGCTGTTCAATATTTGTTTTGAAACAAATATTGATAAAGGAACAGTTTCATCATTTAAAACGAGAGTTCAGTTCACGTAACAGGGTTGACCTTAAAATAAGAGACATCTAAATAAATCCTTCATCACTAATCACATTAAATAAATAATAGTCTTCAGAAATGACTTTGTCAAAGCAACAAAATAACTAGGGTTTTACAATGATAGTGAAACTTGGTTAAAATCTTCAGAGAAATGACACAGGGTTGAGGGTACGTCAAAATGCAGAATCTTGGCACTTTAGCAAGCCTCATCTCACATAGAAAATCTGATTAATTGAATTATCCATGTGGTCTATATTAAAAGGGCACTTCATTTAATATAATAAGCTTTTAAAATTCAATATTGGGATGCAAAAGGCACTCATTTTGTGGAACGACCCATGTAACAAATGATGTACTTACTAAAAGTTAACCCAGGGCAGAATAGTCTACTGCAAATTCTCTGTCCTGAGAAACTCAATTCAACAAAATGGGTTCCCTTCAGTGCATAGTGAAATGCTAGCACAGTGCTCTCTTGCAATATACGTTCATCAATCCCCAACATAAGGACCAAGCTGGAATGCTAATAACCTCCTCTTCATAGTCTAAATTGCACACCTACTCATTCCAGGGTTTTTATTTATTTAGACTATTTTTTTTACATTGTAGAATAATAGGGGGAAAAATGTGTTAAATAAATCAAAATATATTTTATATTTGAGATTCTTCAAAGTAGCCACCCTTTGCCTTGATGACAGCTTTGCGCTTATTGGGACTATCATTTGTTTTTCAACAGGACAATGACCCCAAACACTTCCAGAATGTGTAAGGCCTATTTGACCAAGAAGGAGAGTAATGGAGTGCTGGATCAGATGACCTGGCCTCCACCATCACCCTACCTCAACCCAATTGGGATGGGTTGGACCACAGAGTGAAGGGAAAGCAACCAACAAGTGCTCAGCATATGTGGGAACTCCTTCAAGACTGTTGGAAAAGCATTCCAGGTGAAGCTGGTTGAGAGAATACCAAGAGTTTGCAAAGCTGTCATCAAGGCAAAGGGTGACTACTTTGGAAAAAAATCAGTTTTTTGGTTACTACATGATTCCATTTGTGTTATTTCATAGTTTTGATGTCTTCACTAGTGTACTAAAATGTAGAAAATAGTAAAAAGAAAGAAAAACCCTTGAATGAGTAGCCGTTTCCAAACTTTTGACTGGTACTGTACATTAACACAAATATATTTATATTAAATGTAGCCCTAGAACAGACCTAGAACAGACCATTAATCTTTACCTCGCCCAGCTTGGCCCAGTTGAAGGATTTGAGCGGGTGCGAGGGCTGCGGGATAGACTTTGAGCGCATGGTAGCAGTAGTACCAAATCCAGGTGGGCCCAGAGGAGGTGGGATTCCAGAGAAGATGGGTGGAGCTCCAGGAGGAGGAGGAGGGCCTCCAGGTGGAGGAGGGGGAGGAGGAGGGCAGCTGAATGGCAGAGGGGGAGGGGGCGGAGGGAAGCCTCCAGTCATGGGGGGAGGGGGGGACGGGGCCACCAGGGGGCGGAGGAGGGAAAGGTACGCTGTCACCCTATTGGTGGAAAGAAAGACAAAATGAGAGGATGTTTACTTGTTAGAAATAAGAAAATCAAACAATCTATTAAATACTTTTATTTGCACATCATTAAACTAAAACAAACTATGAAGCATTTGGCATCACATTAAGAATATAACATGTGGTTTCAAACCAACCTTCGAACAGTATGTAATTGAACATGACTATGTGTTTGCCTTTTCGAAATATGTGTAAACACTGTTGAAACTACATTGCCAGTAACGGGACTATAAAGATTTTCTGAATTTCAATCTTTAACTACAGTTTGCCAACCCTAAGTCTACAGACAGAGATTTTGCATCTATTTTTTTACATTTTATTTTACCTTTATTTAACTAGGCAAGTCAGTTAAGAACAAATTCTTATTTACAATGACGGCCTAGGAACAGTGGGTTAACTGCCTGTTCGGGGGCAGAACGACAGATTTGTACCTTGTCAGCTCGGGGGTTTTGAACTTGCAACCTTCTGGTTCCTAGTCCAACGCTCTAACCACTAGGCTACCCTGCCGCCCCAATAATGAAAACTTTTCAATGGAAGTCATTTGTTGGATGTCCGTCAAAAAAATACACATAATATGTCCGCCTCTTCGAGTTTGCATCTTGTCCCAAAATAATTGACTTGAGACTTGACTGATGGACTAAAACAGACAATAATGACTGCATATACGATTTCATCCGTCTCTGTGTGGACACCGCCTAAAACAGTGGGACAAGAAGAGACATTGTGACAGCATGCTTACTGCTATGTCACTGATGCGCGAGTGCAGGTCGAGCACTTGGTCCCGCGCTGACCGCAACTCCACTCCCTCTCTCTGTAGTTTGTCCTTCATCTTATTGAGGGTCTTCATCATGTCCTCCTTCTCCTGCGTCTTGGTATCACATTCCCTCTCTTTCCGCTCCAGCTTGGCCATTAGCTCTGAGTGGTCTAAAAGAGCACATGTTGTAGAAGATATCATTGCTGTTCAAATTGTTGTATATTCTCAAGTTCGCACACACAAGCACCCGGACTTGCACACACACACAAACAGAAACGCACACACTACACCCACACACGGTAGACATTCACAAGCAAACAGAAGGACACATGCAGACACAAATACACACACATGGCTCTCTGCATCTCTGGCCAAAGGCATAACACAATCCCATAGATGCACTTCTGCACTATGGCCAGCATATGGCGATGTTTCAAACAAGTAGAAGATACCGTTTTACCTTTCCTGAACTTCTCTGCTTGGTCTCTCCATTGCTTAACCTCATTTTCATTGAACAACCTGTGAGGGAAGACAAACAACATGGCTCTTAACCTGATCAAAGTCTATTTGGTAACAGGGCTCCACGGTCCACACTAAATTGTGCCAAACGGTCAGTTCAATACACGTATTGGAGGAAAATGGGCCATTTCAAATCAAATCAAATTGTATTTGTCACATACACATGGTTAGCAGATGTTAACCAGTTATGCATTAGGGGGCGCTAATTAAAATTTTGGGGATGAAAAACGTTCCCGTTTTAAACAAGATATTTTGTCACGAAAAGATGCTCGACTATGCATATAATTGACAGCTTTGGAAAGAAAACACTCTGACGTTTCCAAAACTGCAAAGATATTGTCTGTGAGTGCCACAGAACTAATGCTACAGGTGAAACCAAGATGAAATTTCATACAGGAAGTGTGCCAGATTTTGAATGCGCTGTGTTCCAATGTCTCCTTATATGGCTGTGAATGCGCCAGGAATGAGCCTACACTTTCTTTCGTTTCCCCAAGGTGTCTGCAGCATTGTGACGTATTTGTAGGCAAATCATTGGAAGATTGACCTTAAGAGACTACATCTACCAGGTGGCCGCTTGGGGTCCTCAGTTGCAATTATTGCGTAATCTCCAGCTGCGTGTGTTTTTCGTTTGCTTCGAGGAGAAACACAGCTGCCAGGAATGATTTATCATCAAATAGATATGTGAAAAACACCTTGAGGATTGATTCTAAACAACGTTTGCCATGTTTCTGTCAATATTATGGAGTTAATTTGGTAAAAAGTTTGGCGTTGTAGAGACTGCATTTTCAGATTTTTTTCTTAGCCAAACGTGATGAACAAAACGGAGCGATTTCTCCTACACAAGTAATCTTTTTGGAAAAACTGAACATTTGCTATCTAACTGAGTCTCCTCATTGAAAACATCCGAAGTTCTTCAAAGGTAAATTATTTTATTTGAATGCTTTTCTTGTTTTTGTGAAAATGTTGCCTGCTGAATGCTAGGCTTAATGCAAGGCTAGCTATCAATACTCTTACACAAATGCTTGTGTAGCTATGGTTGAAAAGCTTATTTTGACAATCTGAGATGACAGTGTTGTTAACAAAAGGCTAAGCTTGTGAGCCAATATATTTATTTCATTTCATTTGCCTATTTTCATGAATAGAAAAAGTTGCGTTATGCTAATGCATTATAGTTTAAGTATTTTTCTGTCGATTTCTCAGCCAAGCAGGATGAACAAACATGACGTTTTTCGCCTACAAAAATATAATTTTTGGAAAAAAGGAACATTTGCTATCTAACTGGGAGTCTCCTGAGTGAAAGCATCTGAAGTTCTTCATAGCATTATGCTATGCTAAACTTACACAAATGGTTGTCTAGCGTTGGCTGTAACGCATATTTTGAAAATCCGAGATGACAGTGTTGTTAACAAAAGGCTAAGCTTGTGTTTGAATATATTTATTTCATTTAATTTTCGATTTTCATGAATATGAAACGTTGCGTTATGGTAATGTGCTTGAGACTATGATTACGCTCCCGGATATGGGATTGCTCGTCGCTAGAGGTTAATGCGAGTGTAGCGATATGCTTGTGCTTCTAGTTCCGACAGTGCAGTAATATCTAACAAGTAATCTAACAAATTCACAACAACTACCTTATACACACAAGTGTAAAGTAATGAATGTACATATATATGAATATGTACATATACATATATGGATGAGCGATGGCCGAACAGAATAGGCAAGATGCAGTAGGTGGTGTAGAGTACAGTATATACATATGAGATGAGGAATGTAGGGTATGCAAACATTATTGAACTGGCATAATTTAATTTCACTAGTGATACCTTTATTAAATCCAGTTATTAAAGTGGACAGTGATTTGGGTCAGCAGCAGCCTCTCAATGTTATTGATGGCTGTTTAACAGTCTGATGGCCTTGAGATCGAAAGACTGAAAAACAGCTTCTGTCCCAGCTTTGATGCACCTGTACTGACCTCGCCTTCTGGATGATAGCAGGGTGAACAGGCAGTGGCTCGGGTGCTTGTTGTCCTTGATGATCTTTTTGGCATTCCTGTGACATCGAATGCTGCATGTGTCCTGGAGGGCAGGTAGTTTGCCCCCGGTGAAGCATTGTGCAGACCGCAATACCCTCTGGAGAGCCTTGCGTTTGAGGGCAGTTGCCATACCAGGCGGTGATACAGCCTGACGGGATGCTCTTGATTGTGCACCCGTAAAAGTTTGTTAGCCACATTTCTTCAGCCTCCTGAAATTGAAGAGGCATTGTTGCACCTTCTTCACCACGCTGTCTGTGTGGGTGGACCATTTCAGTTTATCCGTGATGTGTCCACCGAGGAACTTAACTTTCCACCTTCTCCACTACTGTCCTGTCGATGTGGATAGGGGGGTGCTCCCTCTGCTGTTTCCCGTGGTCCACAATCATCTCTTTTGTTTTGTTGATGTTGAGTGAAAGGTTGTTTTCCTGACACCACACTCCAAGTGCCTCACCTTCTCCCTGTAGGTTGTCTTGTCATTGTTGGTATCAAGCCCACCACTGTTGTGTCGCCTGCAAACTTGATGATTGAGTTGGAGGTGTGCATGGCCACGCAGTCGTGGGTGAACAGGGAGTACAAGAGGGGGCTAAGCAAACACCCTGGTGGGGACCCGGTGTTGAGGATCAGCGAAGTGGAGATGTTGTTTCTTACCTTCACCACCTTGGGTGGCCCGTCAGAAAGTCCAGGACCCAATTGCACAGGGCGGGGTTGAGTAGCAGTGGTCCAGTGTTCTGCTTGAGCGGGTACTACAGTCAATGTACAAGGTAGCCTTGTTCTCAAATTAGCTTTGTTAAAATATTCAGCTACAATAAATGCAGCCTCAGGATATATGTTTTCCAGGTTACATAGATTCTTTCAGGGCCATGCTTGGGAAGAGGGGAAGGGGGGAATATATATGGCTGTGACTATAATCAAAGATAATTCTCTTGGTAGATGATGCGGTCAGCATTTGATTGTAAGGAATTCTAGGTCAGGTGAACTAAATGACTTGAGTTCATGTATGTTATTGCTACACCATGAGTCGTTAATCATACACCCCCGTCCTTCTTCTTACCAGAGAGATGTTTGTTTCTTTCGGTGCGACGCATGAAGAAACCCGGTGGCTGTACCAAGTCTGACAACATATCCCAAGTGAGCCATGTTTCTGTGAAACAGAGACTGTTACAAACTCTGACTCCACCAAGTTGTCTAGAGACTGGACATTGGCGACTAATATGCTCGGAGGCGGTGGGTGGTGTGCTCGCATTCTAAGTCTGACCAGTAGGCCGCTCCTTCTGCCTCTCCTGCGGCGACAACATTGTTTTGGTTCGGTCTCTGGCATTAGATACAATGCCCTGGGTGGTGGTCCGAACAAAGGATCCGCTTCGGGAAAGTCGTATTCCTGGTCGTAATGTTGGTAAGTTGATGTCACTCTTATATCCAATAGTTCTTCCCAGCTATATGTAATTACACTTAAGATTTTCTGAGCTAACAATGTAAGAAATAATACATAAAAACAAATGACTGCATAGTTTCCTAAGGACTTGAAGCGAGGTGACCAGCTCTGTTGGCACAGTCTTGCGAACAATTGGTAATGAGTGCAATTTCAATTTGAAAATGGGTCGTGGATGGGTATTACAGCATGACAATGACCCAAAACACATGGCCAAGGCAACAAAGGAGTGGCTCAAGAAGGTCCTGGAGTGGCCTAACCAGTCTCCAGACTTGAATCCCATAGAAAATTTGTGGAAGGAGCTGGAGGTTCGAGTTGCCAAACGTCAGCCTCAAAACCTTAATGACTTGGAGAAGATCTGCAAAGAGGAGTGGGACAAAATTCCTCCTGAGATGTGTGCAAACCTGGTGGCCAACTACAAGAAACGTCTGACCTCTGGGATTGCCAACAAAGGCTTTGCCACCAAGTACTAAGTCATGTTTTGCAGAGGGGTCAAATACTTATTTCCCTCATTAAAATGCAAATCTATTAATAACATTTTTGACATACGTTTTTCTGGATTTTTGTTGTTGTTATTCTGTCACTAACTGTTCAAATAGACCCACCATTAAAATTATAGACTGATCATTTCTTTGTCAGTGGGCAAACGTACAAAATCAGCAGAGGATCAAATACTTTTTTCCCTCACTGTACAAATTACCTCAACTAACCTGTACCCCCGCACACCGACTCGGTACCGGTACCCCCTGTATATAGCCTCGTTATTTTATATACATTTTTTACTTTATTTAATTTGGTAAATATTTTCTTAACCCTGCTTGAACTGCACTGTTGGTTAAGTAAGCATTTCACGGTAAGGTCTACACTTGTAATCGGCACATGTGACAAATAAAGTTTGATTTGATACACGAGGAAGGAGTCCTGAATTCTGTCTTTTAAAGCATCCAGGTATAAAGCCTTACAATGCAATTATAATGTATAGTAATACTTTTTATGAGGATGATGCCTTTACAATGTTTTACAAATCGTCTCATATTGATCCAGACAGCCAGTTTGAAACAGTTGAGAATTGTATACAGGGAGAGTGTAACGGTAACTACAGACGCTGGGAGACGGGAAGCAAGGACAGGGTGAGGAATTAATAATAAATAGACATTAAATGAACAAGAACAGTGTCTGAACAAGAGAAACAAAACAACATCAATGCAGACCCAAGAATGAAACTGAGGAAGTGACAAATATAGGGGAGGCAATCAATGACGTGATGGAGTCCAGGTGAGTCCAATGAAGGGCTGGTGCGTGTAACAAAAGTTATAGCAATTATCGGAGGATGGTACTGGAACATCTGACAAAAAGAAAAGGGGAGAGTTTGATGAAAAAGCTTTATATAAAAGTTCAACTCCAGGTCATGTGGCATGATTAACCAAAACACAGGGCTTTAGTTATAAGACATTATAAAGGCTCATACTGTACATGCTCATAACAAGTTATTCCAAGATGCTTTAAGTAAAGTGTTACAAATCCTCTTTTCTCCCCTTCTTTATCTGACCAAACAACTGCTTCAATGTAACATGGTCGACTGGGCTGGGAATCGTGGAGTCGTTCGCCGAACACGATTACAGCAATTCCTTTTGATCTCGCTTCTGCTTTCATGACAATTCACCTCACTGAGTGAGGCAGGTACCGTGCAATCCCACAACCCCCTGCTGCCACCCCACCTCCCCATTCTGACCAATCACTTTCCCCGAATCCTCGCTCAGGCCCAGCTTATGGCTGCAGTCCAATTTTCTATACATTGTCCATGAAGGGTCCACTTGCTCACTCCCCCTTGTGGATATGATAGCATTAGATTGGTGTATGTTAAGGCTAGAGGGTGTCTTCACCATATTTCCTATATCAGTCCATTCTGTTTAAATCCATAAGGGGGAGTGAAGGGCTGCAGACCGAGAATAAAGGTAGGGAATTGTTCCGCAGCCCATGTTGAATTTCCAGTTAAAATCCTGTCTAGTTTTGTGAACAAAAGATGCCCCACCCCATTCTCTTCACTCTCTTTGAACTCTGGTAAGCAAACAGTGGGCTATTTCAGTATTTTTGTGTGTTCCCACCGAGATTGAAACATTGTGTCATAACAGCAGCTGTCGATGTCAAGGAAGTCTTTGATCAGCACAAGATGTTATGCCAAAAGGATGCTTCCATGTGTCTCTTGAATTTCCTTCTTGGTTCAGTCAGGTTCTATATACAGCTCTAGCAACAAAGAAAATCTCTCATAATAGCTCTATTTATCAACATTTTATCAACAGAGTTGCTTGACAACATGAAGACACAAGATCATAAGCAACATTGTGTGTGCAAACATCCGGGCGTGTTTTTAGTTGTGTCCGTGAGTATGAGTGAGAGTGTGTATCTATGTTGGTGTGTCACAAATCGTGTGAGGCCAGGTTACTCACATGCGAATTATATTTTTGACACTGAAGTTGTCTAGGGGCGCTATGTCCGGGTCCTCTCCCTTCTCATCTTGTAGGACTATCTGCTGCAGGATCCGGTCTAGGAGCTGCCAATGCTGCAGACTGCCCCCTCCGCGTTTGTCTGGAAAACACCAAACAGAGGTAATAAACTTCTAAGGTCACACACACCGATGAAGAAAGGTTAGCTCCTTGGAGGACAAGCAGAAGTACTTCAATGACAATGATCAATGTTAAGATGTTAGCCTCACCACTCTCATCAATTCAGAAATGAAGATTTTCTCCAAGAACAACTGGTGTGTTTTGTAAGAGGGGGTATAAATGGCTCCATGGATTCATGGTTTTGAATAGTGGCAGAAACATTGACCAACTTTTGAGGCAGCTGTCATTATCAACCAGCCTTTGCAGTGTTGACTAGAGTCAATCCTTTTTATCAGTTAAGGTACACAGTCTTCACACGTCTGGAGACTTATTCTTGACCACTGTGAGGCAGATGTAATAGTGATGAACCAGGCTTTGAGGCAGATTTAATAGTGACCAACCTGGGAGGCAGATGTAATAGTGACCAACCTGGGAAGCCGATGTAACAGAGGCCGACCGATAAATCGGTTGACCGATATTATTGTCCGACATTACCCTTTCACAGAAAAATTTGTATTGGACTTCATTCCAAAGATAAAGTTCAGATATTATATACATACAGTATAAAGTATTCATCCCCTTGGCGTTTTTCCTATTTCGTTGCATTACAACCTATAATTTAAAAGGATTTTATTTGGATTTCATGTAATGGACAAAAACAAAATAGTCCAAATTAGTGAAGTGAAATGAAAAAAATTACTTGTTTCAAAACAAAATAAAACGGGAAAGTGCTGTGTATATATGTATTCACCCCCTTTGCTATGAATCAATCAAATCAAAGTTTATTTGTCAAGTGTGCCAAATTTAACAGACCTTACAGAAAAAATGCTTACTTACAGGCTCTAACCAATAGTGCAAAAAAGGTATTAAGTGAACAATAGGTAAGTAAAGAAATAAAAACAACAGTAAAAAGACAGTGACAAATAACAGTAGCAAGGCTATATACAGTAGTGAGGCTATAACAGTAGCGAGTCTACATACAGGCACCGGTTAGTCGGGCTGATTGAGGAAGTATGAACACGTAGATATGGTTAAAGTGACTATGCAAATATGATAAACAGAGCGTAGCAGTGGGAAAAATAGGGATTGGCGGGTGGTGGGTGGCAGGACACAGTGGAGATAGCCCGGTTAGCCAATGTGCTGGTTGGTCGGGCCAATTGAGGGAGTATGTACATGAATGTATTGTTAAAGTGACTTTGCATATATGACAAACAGAGAGAAGCAGCAGAGTAAAAGAGGGGTTGGGTGGGGGCACACAATGCAAATAGTCCGGAAAGCCAATTGATTACCTGTTCAGGAGTGTTATGGCTTGGGGGTAGAAGCTGTTGAGAAGCCTTTTTGTCCTAGACTTAGCAGTCCGGTACCACTTGCCATGCGGTAGTAGAGAGAACAGTCTATGACTGGGGTGGCTGGGGACTTTGACATTTTTTAGGGCCTTCCTCTGACACCGCGTGGTGTAGAGGTCCTGGATGGCAGGCAGCTAAGCCCCAGTGATGTACTGGGCCGTACACACTAACCTCTGTAGTGCCTTGCGGTCGGAGGCCGAGCAATTACCATACCAGGCAGTGATGCAACCAGTCAGGATGCTCTCAATGTTGCAGCTGTAGAACCTTTTGAGGATCTGAGGACCCATGCCAAATCTTTTTAGTTTCCTGATGGGAAATAGGCTTTGTCAAATAAAATAAAATCAAAAATCAAAATCAAATCAAATCTAATTGTATTTGTCACATACACATGGTTAGCAGATGTTAATGCGAGTGTAGCAAAATGCTTGTGCTTCTAGTTCCGACAATGCAGTGATAACCAACAAGTAATCTAACTAACAATTCCAAAACTACTGTCTTATACACAGTGTAAGGGGATAAAGAATATGTACATAAGGATATATGAATGAGTGATGGTACAGAGCAGCATACAGTAGATGGTATCGAGTACAGTATATACATATGAGATGAGTATGTAGACAAAGTAAACAAAGTGGCATAGTTAAAGTGGCTAGTGATACATGTATTACATAAGGATGCAGTCGATGATGTAGAGTACAGTATATACGTATGCATATGAGATGAATAATGTAGGGTAAGTAACATTATATAAGGTAGCATTGTTTAAAGTGGCTAGTGATATATTTACATAATTTCCCATCAATTCCCATTATTAGAGTGGCTGGAGTTGGGTCAGTGTCAATGACAGTGTGTTGGCAGCAGCCACTCAATGTTAGTGGTGGATGTTTAACAGTCTGATGGCCTTGAGATAGAAGCTGTTTTTCAGTCTCTCGGTCCCAGCTTTGATGCACCTGTACTGACCTCGCCTTCTGGATGATAGCAGGGTGAACAGGCAGTGGCTCGGGTGGTTGATGTCCTTGATGATCTTTATGGCCTTCCTGTAACATCGGGTGGTGTAGGTGTCCTGGAGGGCAGGTAGTTTGCCCCCGGTGATGCGTTGTGCAGACCTCACTACCCTCTGGAGAGCCTTACGGTTGAGGGCGGAGCAGTTGCCGTACCAGGCGGTGATACAGCCCGCCAGGATGCTCTCGATTGTGCATCTGTAGAAGTTTGTGAGTGCTTTTGGTGACAAGCCAAATTTCTTCAGCCTCCTGAGGTTGAAGAGGCGCTGCTGCGCCTTCTTCACGACGCTGTCAGTGTGAGTGGACCAATTCAGTTTGTCTGTGATGTGTATGCCGAGGAACTTAAAACTTGCTACCCTCTCCACTACTGTTCCATCGATATGGATAGGGGGGTGTTCCCTCTGCTGTTTCCTGAAGTCCACAATCATCTCCTTAGTTTTGTTGACGTTGAGTGTGAGGTTATTTTCCTGACACCACACTCCGAGGGCCCTCACCTCCTCCCTGTAGGCCGTCTCGTCGTTGTTGGTAATCAAGCCTACCACTGTTGTGTCGTCCGCAAACTTGATGATTGAGTTGGAGGCGTGCGTGGCCACGCAGTCGTGGGTGAACAGGGATTACAGGAGAGGGCTCAGAACGCACCCTTGTGGGGCCCCCGTGTTGAGGATCAGCGGGGAGGAGATGTTGTTGCCTACCCTCACCACCTGGGGGCGGCCCGTCAGGAAGTCCAGTACCCAGTTGCACAGGGCGGGGTCGAGACCCAGGGTCTCGAGCTTGATGACGAGCTTGGAGGGTACTATGGTGTTGAATGCCGAGCTGTAGTCGATGAACAGCATTCTCACATAGGTATTCCTCTTGTCCAGGTGGGTTAGGGTAGTGTGCAGTGTGGTTGAGATTGCATCGTCTGTGGACCTATTTGGGCGGTAAGCAAATTGGAGTGGGTTTAGGGTGTCAGGTAGGGTGGAGGTGATATGGTCCTTGACTAGTCTCTCAAAGCACTTCATGATGACGGAAGTGAGTGCTACGTGGGCGGTAGTCATTTAGCTCAGTTAACTTAGCTTTCCTGGGAACAGGAACAATGGTGGCCCTCTTGAAGCATGTGGGAACAGCAGACTGGTATAGGGATTGATTGAATATGTCCGTAAACACACCGGCCAGCTGGTCTGCGCATGCTCTGAGGGCGCGGCTGGGGATGCCGTCTGGGCCTTGCGAGGGTTAACACGTTTAAATGTCTTACTCACCTCGGCTGCAGTGAAGGAGAGACCGCATGTTTTCGTTGCAGGCCGTGTCAGTGGCACTGTATTGTCCTCAAAGCGGGCAAAAAAGTTATTTAGTCTGCCTGGGAGCAAGGCATCCTGGTCCCTGACTGGGCTGGGTTTCTTCTTGTAGTCTGTGATCGACTGTAGACCCTTGCACATGCCTCTTGTGTCTGAGCCGTTGAATTGAGATTCTACTTTGTCTGTACTGACGCTTAGCTTGTTTAATAGCCTTACGGAGGGAATAGCTGCACTGTTTGTATTCGGTCATGTTGCCAGACACCTTGCCCTGATTAAAAGCAGTGGTTCGTGCTTTCAGTTTCACGCAAATGCTGCCATCAATCCACGGTTTCTGGTTAGGGAATGTTTTTATCGTTGCTATGGGAACGACATCTTCAACGCACGTTCTAATGAACTCGCACACTGAATCAGCGTATTCGTCAATATTTTTATCTAACGCAATACGAAACATGTCCACGTGATGGAAGCAGTATTGGAGTGTGGAGTCCGCTTGGTCGGACCAGCGTTGAACAGACCTCAGCGTGGGAGCCTCTTGTTTAAGTTTCTGCCTGTAGGCAGGGATCAACAAAATGGAGTCGTGGTCAGCCTTTCCGAAAGGGGGGCGGGGCAGGGCCTTATATGCGTTCCGGAAGTTAGAGTAACAATGATCCAAGGTTTTACCACCCCTGGTTGCGCAATCGATATTCTGATAAAATTTAGGGAGTCTTGTTTTCAGATAAGCTTTGTTAAAATCCCCAGCTACAATGAATGCTGCCTCCGGATAAATGGTTTCCAGTTTGCAAAGAGTTAAATAAAGTTCGTTCAGAGCCATCGATGTGTCTGCTTGGGGGGGATATATACGGCTGTGATTATAATCGAAGAGAATTCTCTTGGAAGATAATGCGGTCTACATTTGATTGTGAGGAATTCTAAATCAGGTGAACAGAAGGATTTGAGTTCCTGTATGTTTCTTTCATCACACCATGTCTCGTTAGTCATGAGGCATACGCCCCCGCCACTCTTCTTACCAGAAAGATGTTTGTTTCTGTCGGCGCGATGCGTGGAGAAACCCATTGGCTGCACCGCATCGGATAGCGTCTTCCGAGTAAACAATGTTTCCGTGAAGCAGAGAACGTTGCAGTCTCTGATGTCCCTCTGGAATGCTACCCTTGCTCGGATTTCATCAACCTTGTTGTCAAGAGACTGGACATTGGCAAGAAGAATGCTGGGGAGTGGTGCGCGATGTGCCCTTGTCCGGAGTCTGACCAGAAGACCGCTACGTTTCCCTCTTTTTCGGAGTCGTTTTTTTGGGTCGCTGCATGCAATCCATTCCGTTGTCCTGTTTGTAAGGCAGAACACAGGATCCGCGTCGCGGAAAACATATTCTTGGTCGTACTGATGGTGAGTTGACGCTGATCTTATATTCAGTAGTTCGTCTTGACTGTATGTAATGAAACCTAAGGTGACCTGGGGTACTAATGTAAGAAATAACACGTAAAAAAACAAAATACTGCATAGTTTCCTAGGAACGCGAAGCGAGGCGGCCATCTCTGTCGGCGCCGGAAGTGTGTGACATTCCATCCAGGTTTGCCACCCGTGCCCTCTTCACAACTGTCTTGTTGTGTATGGAGATGTTTACAAATATGCACAGACGGCCACCCTCTTCTTCCCGGAGTGTGCGGTTCTATCCTGCCGCTGCAGTGTATATCCCGCTATCTGAATATGCATGTCTTCATTCAGCCACGATTCCGTGACACATAAGATATTACAGTTTTTGATGTCCCATTGGTCGGATATTCGTGATCGTACCTTGTCTAATTTATTGTCCAATGATTGCATGTTGGTGAGTAATATTGGCGGTAATGGCAGCTTTCCCACTCGCCTTCTGTGGATCCTTATGAGGCACCCGGCTCTGTGTCCTCTGTACCTGCGCCACATCCTCTTGCAAATAACTGGGTTGGCGGCCGTGTCGGGTGTTCGGAGAATGTCCTGTGCGTCTTGCTTGTTGAAGAAAAACATCTTTGTCTAATCCGAGGTGACGATTCGCTGTTAAATAAAGTCCTCCTGTGTGCAATCTAAGTGTGACATGATCTGTCACATGATCTCAGTATATATACACCTGTTCTGAAAGGCCCCAGAGTCGGCAACACCACTAAGCAAGGGGTACCACCAAGCAAGTGGCACCATGAAGACAAAGGAGCTCTCCAAATAGGTCAGGGACAAAGTTCTGGAGAGAACAGATCAGGGTTGGGTTATACAAAAATATCCAAAACTTTGAGCCAAGAAAGGGCCGCCCACCAAAACTCAAGGACAAGGCATGGAGGGCATTAATTAGAGAGGCAACAAAGAGACGAAAGATAACCCTGAAGGAGCTGCAAAGCTGCACAGCGGAGATTGGAGTATCTGTCCATAGGACCACTTTAAGCCGTACGATCCACAGAGCTGGGCTTTACAGAAGAGTGTCCAGAAAAAAGCCATTGCTTAAAGAAAAAAATAAACAAACACGTTTGGTGTTCGCCAAAAGGCATATGGGAGACTCTCCAAACATATGGAAGAAGGTACTCTGGTCAGATGAGACTAAAATTGAGCTTTTTAGCCATAAAGGAAAACTATATCTGGCGCAAACCCAACACCTCTCATAACCCCGAGAACATCATCCACACAGTGAAGCATGGTGGTGGCAGCATCATGCTGTGAGGATGTTTTTCCATTGGCAGGGACTGGTAAAATGGTCAGAATTGAAGGAATGATGGACGGCACTAAATACAGGGCAATTCTTGAAGGAAACCTGTTTCAGTCTTCCAGAGATTTGAGACTGGGATGGAGGTTCACCTTCCAGCAGGACAATGACCCTAAGCATACTGCTAATGCAACACTTGAGTGGTTTAAGGGGAAACATTTAAACATCTTGGAATGGCCTAGTCAAAGTCATTTACATTACATTACATTTAAGTCATTTAGCAGACGCTCTTATCCAGAGCGACTTACAAAGTCCAGACCTCAATCCAATTGAGAATTTGTTGTATGACTTAAAGATTGCTGTACACCAGCGGAACCCATCCAACTTGAGCTGGAGTAGTTTTGCCTTGAAGAATGGGCAAAAATCAGAGTGGCTAGATGTGCCAAGCTTATAGAGACATACCCCAAGATACTTGCAGCTATAATTGCTGCAAAAGGCGGCTCTACAAAGTATTGACTTTGGGGAAGGTTAATAGCTCAAGTTTTGCATCTTCAAAGTGGTAGGCATGTTTGGTAAATCAAATGATACAAACCCCCCAAAATATATATATTCATTCCAGGTTAATTCCAGGTAAGAAAATAGGAAAAATGCCAAGGGGGGTGAATAGTTTCGCAAGCCACTGTAGAATAAACAAATATGTCTGCTCATTTGCGCTCATTTTTTAAAATGTTCAATGATTGCCTGAAGAAGGCGCTCTATGAGTCGCTCATTGAACATCATTCAGCCCTAGGTCACAAAGTTAGAGAAAGAAGGCATGACGGTGACTGTGAGTAGCTTGCCACAGAGGCAGCGTATTTGAATAAGTAAACAATCAAAAGTACACTTCACCAAACAAGCAGCCCTGAGGGATATCCTATGAAGCAAGCTAGATCTACTAAGGGTTTTCTAAAAATGAACCAGCTTCAGTTAGCTTCACATTCCAGCTAAGGCTTCATCCATACTATGGCAGCGGACATTGTTCTTCCGCCTGCCGCTAAATCTAGCAGGCTTGTCGCACATGACTAGTCAAATGCCTAACTCTTAATTGAGAAAATGCTGAAATATCAATCCATGGGCGAGTCAGTGCCACATTTTCAAAATGAAATAAAAGTCATCTTGCAAAATCAGCAGGCTATGTGAAATAGGCTTTTAGAACTGCAGTCTTTATTTTATTACTTATCGTTAATGGTGCCTTTGGTGTGCTTATTTATGTTTAAATTTTATCAATATTATAATTAGTATTAAGTCATACAAAAGTGTTACATTGCGTGAAGTTTAAAATGCTAATTGCTAACTTAAATGTAATTTAATTAAACCATTGCTAAATGTGTCAAACAAATCAGTCATCTCCCTCAAATGAAGGGGCTGATGACAATCTTTGCGAGTGGGATGGAATCTGATTTCATTGATCTTCAACGCTATAATTTCATTCGGGTAAGTGGAGTCAGCCATGAGCTAACCTGCCAAGGAGAAGGTTAGTTCTGAAGGATTCTTTGCCATAGAAATGTACCTTGCTAAAAGGTGAACCATTTTTGAATGACCAAAGTTACCTCGCTAACTCCTAAAACTTGCTTCGTAGGATATACCCCTCATCGTATTCTGACTGAATGTTAGCTGGCTAGCTATCCAGCAAGGTAGTTAGCTTAGCTAGCGATCTGTGCAACTTACGTGCTAACACAAGACGGGCGCCAAAGTGAAAAATCATATTTGATACAAAAATAACAGTGTACTGTCTGGGCCTATTTACAGTGCATTCAGAACATTTTCAAAAGTATCCTTGACTTAATTGACATTTTGTTGTGTTACAACCAGATCTCAAAATGGATTAAATAGATTTTTGTCCTCACCTATCTACACACAATACTGCATAATAAGTAAAAACATGTTCTTTTTTTTTTTACAGCTGTGTCCTTTGGGGTCTCTAAGAGCTTTCCACATCTGGATTGTACATTATTTGCCCAATAATCTTAAAACATTTCTTCAAGCTGTCTAGTTGATTGTTGATCATTGCCATACAGACATTTTCAAGTATTGCCATAGATTTTCAAACTGATTTAAGTTAAAAAAGTAACTAGGCCACTGAGGAACATTCAATGTCATCTTGGTAAGCAAGTCCAGTGTAGATTTGGCCTGTAGTTTTATGTTATTGTCCTGCTGAAAGGTGAATTTGTCTCCCAATTACTGGTAGAAAACAGACTGAACCAGGTTTTCCTCTAGAATTTTGCCTGTGCTTATAGCTGTATTACGATTAGTTTGATCATAAAAAAGTACTGACTGAAAGCATCTGAAGTTCTTCAAAGGTAAATTACTTAATGTGGTTGCTTTTCTTATTTTTGTGAAAATGTTGCCTGCTGCCAGCACAGGCAAGCATAGCATTATACCATGATAAACTTACACAAATGCTTGTCTAGCGTTGGCTGTAACGCATATTTTGAAAATCTGAGATGACAGTGTTGTTAACAAAAGGCTAAGCTTGTGTTTTAATATATTTATTTAATTTCATTTGCGATTTTCATGAATAGGAAATGTTGCGTTATGGTAATGTGCTTGAGGCTACGATTACGCTCCCAGATACGGGATTGCTCGTCGCTAGAGGGTTAAAGATACATAAAGTTGTATTACAAAAGTAGTTTGAAATGTTTTGGCAAAGTTTACAGGTAACTTTTGAGATATTCTGTAGTGACGTTGCGCAAATTGGAAGCTGTTTTTTTCTGGATCAAACGCGCCAAATAAATGGACATTTTGGATATATGTCGACAGAATTAATCGAACAAAAGGACCATGTGTGATGTTTATGGGACATATTGGAGTGCCAACAAAAGAAGCTTGTCAAAGGTAAGGCATTTATATTTTATTTATGCATTTTGTGTGGTGCCTGCAGGGTTGAAATATGCTACTCTCTCTTTGTTTACTGTTGTGCTATCATCAAATAATAGCGTCTTATGCTTTCGCGGAAAAGCCTTTTGGAAATCTGACATGTTGGCTGGATTCACAACGAGTGTAGCTTTAATTTGTTATCTTACATGTGTGATTTAATGAAAGTTAGAATTTTATAGTATTTTTTTTATATCTCTGGCAATTGGCCAAGTGGGACATTTACGTCCAGCCTATCCCAGAGAGGTTTTAAGTACCTTGTTGCAAACAGGATGCATGTTTTTGGAATATTTTTATTCTGCACAAGCTTCCTTCTTTTTACTCTGTCAATTAGGTTAGTATTGTGAAGAATCTATAATATTGTTGGTCCATCCTCAGTTTTCTCATATTACAACCATTAAACTCAGTGGACACTGCTCAGAGATTTCACCTTCTTCACCAGCAAATGAGTTAGGTAGGATGCCTGTATCTTTGTGATTACTGGGTGTATTGATACACCACCCACAGCCTCAATAATAACTTCACCATCCTCAAAGGGATATAGTCAGCATCTGCTTTTTTTCCCCCCACAACTACCAATCAGTGCCCATCTTTGCGAGGCATTGAAAAAACAGCCTGTGAGGCAGATGTTATAGTGATGGACCAGCCTAGGAGACAGATATAGTCATTGTGTGTATGTGCACTGCAAGATAAATCGATAATACAATTATTGTGGGGGCTGTCTTGTTAGACTTCAGTGCAACTTTTGAAATTATTGATCATAGTCTACTGCTGGAAAAATGTATGTGTTATGGCTTTACACCCCCTGCTATAATGTGGATAAAGAATTACTTGTCTAATAGAGGGTGTTCTTTACTGGAAACCTATGAAATATAATCCAGTTAGAATCAGGAATTCCCCAGAGTAGCTGTTTAGGCCCCTTGCTTTTTTTCAATTTTTACTAACAACATGCCACTGACTGAGTAAAGTTTCTATGTATGCAGATGACTCAACACTACACACGTCAGCTACTACAGTGCCTGAAATGACTGCAACACTCAACAAAGAGCTGCAGTTAGATTCAGAGTGGGTGACCAAATACTTATTTTCCACCATAATTTGCAAATAAATTCATTAAAAATCCTACAATGTGATTTTCTGGATTTTTTTTTTCATTTTGTCTGTCATAGTTGAAGTGTACCGATGATGAAAATTACAGGCCTCTCATCTTTTTAAGTGGGAGAACTTGCACATTTGGTGGCTGACTAAATACTTTTTTGCCCCAATGTATGTGGTAGTGGTGGAGTAGGGGCCTGAGGGCACACGGTGTGTTGTGAAATCTGTGAATGTATTGTAATGTTTTAAGATTGTATAAATTGCCTTAATTTTGCTGGACCCCAGGAAGAGCAGTTGCTGCCTGGGAATCCATAATAAATACAAATATTCAGTTTGACATGTCATGTAAACTGCCATAGTGTATTTGTGAAATGGATATCGTGAATAAATATACCTCACCAGCCCGTAAGGCAGATTTAATAGTGATGGATGTACTCACAGGGCATCTGGAGGCAGTGCTGGAGGATAGAGAGCAGGTAAGGATAGGCATCTGTGTGGTTCAGCTTCTTCTTGATCAACTCAAACATCTGGCCAGCACTCTTAGTGTCCACATGGGTCTGTTGAATGAAAGGAAAACCTACAATCATCAAAATACCAAGTCAATCCATAATAATAAGCCTGAAATAAGGCATGGATGCAATTAGCAATCTTCAATACAAGCACTGGATGACCCAAGTTCGACATTCATAGATTGAGAACATTACAATAAAGACACTTGAACTTTACATGGGCCTAACGTAGAGGAGAACCTGTTCTAGGTTGTACATTAATACCAGTGCTCGGTTTGACAATACTTTTGATTTCAGTTCAATAAAACACTGTGGGCTTAATTATACAATGTATTGATGTCAATGGTGGATGGTAAAACAGCCACTCACCAGGTCAAAACGCTTGGCAAGTTCCAAGTCATCCTCATTCCTCACCATCTCAAAGAAGTCCAAATGCCTGGAAATATGACACAGGCATGAAAGGGACAATAAGCTTGAGTGAGTCATTCCATCTCTGTCTGTAAATCTTACCAGCTGCATGTCAGCTTTGAATCTAACAACCTTACTGTAGGGACTAAGAAGCTTTCTAAGATGCTTGGTGGTCATCTTGTCCCCTGCCTCACCTGTCCAGAATGGCATTATCGTGCCCTCTGAGCTTGTCAATCACGGGCTGGATCCCCAACATCAGGAACTCGTACCTAAGGTGGAGGCGGAACTCCAGGTTGTCCTGAAGATTGAAGTACAGGGTATCAAACACAGCTGATGACAACAGAAGCAACACTGAATCATTCAGGCATACAGTAGCTTGATCTTGGACTTTTAAATCAGTTGTTTTTGTATGTAGGCTACTGTGTCTGTGCACTATTGTAATACAATAATAAACTTGACTTACAGTGCATTCGGAAAGTATTTAGACCCCTTGACTTTTTCCACATTTTTTTTCTTTACAGCCTTATTCTAAAATCGCTAACATTTTTTTTGTCCTTCTTCAATCTACACACAATACCCCATAATGTCAATCTACACACAATACCCCATAATGACAAAGCAAAAACAGGTTAAAAATAAAAACGGAAATATCACATTTACAAAAGTATTCAGACCCTTTACTCAATACTTTGTAGAAGCACCTTTGGCAGTGATTACAGCCTCAAGTCTTCTTGGGTATGATGCTACAATCTTGGCATACCTGTATTTGGGGAGTTTCTCTCATTCTTCTCTGCAGATCCTCGCAAGGTCAGGTTGGATGGGGAGCGTTGCGACACAACAATTTCAGGACTCTCAAGAGATGTTCGATCGGGTTCAAGTCCGGGCTCTGGCTGGGCCACTCAAGGACATTAAGAGAACTGTCCCGAAGCCAATTCTGTGTTGTCTTGGATGTGTGCGTAGGGTTGTTGTCCTATTGCAAGGTGAACCTTCGCTCCAGTCTGTGGGCCTGAGCACTCTAGAGCGGGTTTTCATCAAGGATCTCTCTGTACTTTGCTCTGTTCATCTTTGCCTCAATACTGACTAGTGTCTCAGTCCATGCTGCTGAAAAACCTCCCCACAGCATGATGCTGCCACCACCATGCATCACCGTAGGGATGGTGCCAGGTTTCCTCCAGATGTGACACTTGGCATTCAGGCAAAATAGTTCCATCTTGGTTTCATCTTGTTTCACATGGACAGAGAGTCTTTAAGGGCCTTTTGGCCGTGGGCAGCAGGTAGCCTAGTGGTTAGAGCATTGGACTAGTAACCAAATCTGTCGTTCTGCCCCTGAACAAGGCAGTTAACCCACTGTTCCTGGGCCGTCATTGAAAATAAGAATTTGTTTTTAACTGACTTGCCTAGTTAAATAAAGGTAAAATATATATTCTTAAATCCTTTTACTGAGGAGTGGCTTCTACCACACTCTACCATAAAGGGCTGATTGGTGGAGTGCTGCAGAGCTGGTTGTCCTTCTGGAAGGTTATCCCATCTCCACAGAGTAATTATAGAGCTCTGTCAGAGTGACCATTGGGTTCTTGGTCACCTCCCTGACCAAGACCCTTCTTGCTCAGTTTGGCCGGGCAGCCAGCTTTAGGAAGAGTTGGTGGGTCCAAACTTCTTCTATTTAAGAATGATGGAGGCCACTGTATCCTTGGGCACCTTCAATGCTGCAGAAATGTTTTGGTACACTTCCCCAGATCTGTGCCTCGACAGAATCCTGTCTCGGAGCTCTACAGACAATTCCTTCGCTCTCATGGCTTAGTTTTTGCTCTGACATGCACTGTCAACTGTGGGACCTTAAATAGACAGGTTTGTTTGTGCATTTCCAAATCATGTCCAATCAATTGAATTTACCACAGGTGAACTCCAATGAAGTTGCAGAAACATCTCAAGGATGATTAATGGATGCAGCTGGGCTCAATTTCGAGTCTCATAGCAAAGGTTCTGAATACTTAAGTATATAAGGTATTTCTGTACATAACGTTTTTATACATTTGCAAAAATGTCAAAAAGCCTGTTTTCGCTTAGTCATTATGGGTTATTGTGTGTAGATTGCTGAGCATTTTGTTTTTATTTAATCCATTTTAGAATAACGATGTAACGTAGCAAAATGTGGAAAACGCCAAGGGGCCTGAATACATTCCGAAGGCACTGTACAGCTGGAATCCTTAATGATGAAACAGTCATGTCCATTTGCAATATTTCAACAACAAGAAGTTACTGCAAACACTGTTTTTTCCCCGCTTGGACATCATTGCACACACGATAGAAGAGCACAATATGTACTGCAATTTAATTTATCATGTTAATAATATTTTTTTAACTAAATTACACTCCTCAACCTGCCAACCAAAAAATAAAAACAGTGGGGCAGCCAGTGACGACGTTTCCCCTACTCCAGACTCCATCTTTAAGATGTATTCTTGACATATTCTGACTGTTTGACAAGGGACCAAGGTCATCCCAAATTCAATCATGAACAATGACGTAGCCTCTATCACTCAAATCTAATGTATTTCTAAGGGTGTATGCAGTCAAATTATTGGATGATATCTTGGTAGCACTGTTTAAATGTGACTCTTTCTGCCATGAATCATCCAATAGAAAGCAGACCTAGCTGTGGGTGTGACAGGGGGGTTAAAGAGTAACATGGCAATCATGACTGACCTCCCCAGCCCCGGCATTGAGCACAGCGTTGATAAAGGACATGATGGCTGTCTTCAGGTTGACCTCGTCTCTGTAGCGCCCCGTACTTCTGTCTAGCTCATTCAGTAACGTCTGCATGGGTTACAGGGACAGTTCTCAGTTAGGTGCATGGGTTGAATGGACAATTATTCAGTTATATTCATTACAATACATACACAACTCAGGGCTCCCGAGTGGTGCAGCGGTCTAAGGCACAGCTTCTACAGTCACTACAGACCCGGGTTCAATTCCCGGCTGTATAACAACCGGCCGTGATTGGGAGTCGCACAATTGGCGCACAATTGGCTCAGCGTCGTCCGGGTTTGCCAGAGTAGGCCTTCATTGTAAATAAGAATTTGTTCTTAACTAACTAGACTAGTTAAATAAAGGTTAAATAAAATAAATACATTTACATTTAAGTCATTTAATAGAAAAACAACTAAATTGATCTGCAAGAATTGCAGTGGTGGGTAAACTACAGCCAATCCGTCCCACCGGTCAATTAAATGTTAAATGTTAAATTAAATGGTTTTGAGGTCCAATTGAAATAAAATAACTGCCCTTTTTATGACCAAATCAGCACTTAAACAATGTACACTATCTGTCCTGATGTGGCCCTTGGGCCAAGAAGTTTGCCCACCCCTGGATTACAGGGACAATTTCCTTGCAACTCTTCTAAACATGGTTAAAAATACATATTAACTCTTGGGGATGACCTAAAAAGTGTGTGTCATTTACTTCTGATAAGCTTTAGGAGTACCCTAGCACTTGGTGGACTATACCTGGAAGCGGGTCCTCTCGGCGGCATACTTCTGGTAGTGGGCCATCGCCTGCAGCACCTTCTTGTGGCCATCGGGCACTAGGCACACTGCGCCCAGGATCTCCAGCACGGCCACTTTGGTCTTGACGTTGTCCTGCCGCAAGCTCTGGGAGATGGTATTGATGCTCTGCGGGTGGGCCAGCACGTGAGCTCGACCCTGCGAGTTGTTCATCAGGGCCTTGATGCAGCCGATGACCGAGGTGTGCACGCGGCTCTCCGACGTCTCGTAGTCCATGCTCCGCAGGAAATTGAGCAGGCAGGTGAGGCCCTCGAGCTCAATGAAGCGCGTCACAAACCTGGGAGGTGGAGGGGTGAGGCGTGAGGATGTGTCATTCAAAAAAGGTTAAAAGATCAACAATGGAAGACTAGTATTAAACAAACCCTGGAAACTATGGCCTGCTTCACACATGGGAGTTTAAGTTGACTTTTATGAAATCTCATTCACCTTGACAAATATCTCCGTGTTTAACTGAAACCCAAAATGTCTGGCCTAAGTTGTGTGTTTGAGGCTTTAGGATAACAAGAGTTTAAAAGGTGTAGAAAAATGGGTAAAAAGTAGTACCAAGCGTAAAACGTATCATGCACATCAGATTTACTGAACTGTACTGAATTGAAACACAGGTAAACCAAAGGGTCAGTGGTCGAGGAACACATACTGAACAAAAATATAAATGCAACAATTTCAAAGATTTTACTGAGTTACAGATCATAAGGAAATCAGACAATTCAAATTCATTCCTCGGGCCCTAATCCTTGGATTTCACATGGGTGGGCCTGCGAGGGCATAGTCCCACTCACTGGGGAGCCAGGCTCAGCCAATCAGAATAAGTTTTCCCCCCACAAAAAGGCCTTATTACAGACATAAATACTTTTCAGTTTCATCAGTTGTCCGGGTGGCTGGTCTCAGACGATCCCGCAGGTGAAGAAGCCAGATGTGGAGGTCCAGGCTGGCGTGGTTACACATGGTCTGCAGTTGTGAGGCCGGTTGGACCTACTGACAAATTCTCTAAAATGACGTTGGAGGCGGCTTATGGTAGAGATATTAACATTCAATTATCTTGCATCAGCTCTGGTGGACATTCTAGCAGTCAGCATGCCAATTGCACGCTCCCTCAAAACATCTGTAGCATTGTGTTGTGTGACAAAACTGCACATTTTAGAGTGGCCTTTTATTGTCCTCAGCAAAAGGTCCACCTGTTTAATGATAATGCTGTTTAATCAGCTTCTCGATATGCCACACCTGTCAGGTGGATAGATTACCTTGGAAACGGAGAAACGAACTGACCAGCATGTAAACAAATTTGTGCATAACATTTGAGAGAAATAAGATTTTTGTTTGTATGGAACATTTCTGGGATTTTTTATTTCAGCTCATGAAACCAACATCTTACATGTTGTGCTTATATTTTTGTTCAGTATAGATACACAAAGGCACCCCTCGCTACGCTACCTACCCCCATTAACCAGCTGTAGTAAGGGATCCCCCATGAAACCATAAAACTCATACCACCCACATTCATCTTAGAACTTTCCTAATGACAGACTTTATTAACAGGGCTAATGAAGGGTCAATCACCTCATTAACCCCTTCCTCTTGCAGAACTGCAAGCCTATCTGATCACCTACAATACACATCAAGTCGGCCATTTTGATGCTCCCATCACACAGATTCATAAATCATGTAAATCGATAGAGTGCATAATAAACGTAAGTCTGTTTCTGTTCAGACAGACAAAGAGAGGGAGAAAGTGAAAGAGAGTGAGGGGGTAAGTCTTATTTATAAATCACTGAAAGAAGTATTAAGAAAATGTAAGAAACATCAAACAGACAGAGCAAGAGAGTCAGCAATATTAAGAGAGAGAGAAAGAAGAAAAAAGAAGCAGAGGGAGATTTACAGTCAGTCATTTTAACAGATTGTTTTGACACTGTCAGACGAGCTGAGTCCAAGTTCCATCCCCTCCCACCGCTTTCTTGGCAAGAGCTGGAGTGGAAAAAACACACCTCATCCTTCAAAGCGCATAAATCACGCCATTATTATCCTATACATCTGAAGCCAGGCTACCCTCCCGCTAACTCAATCCCAGATTTCGAGAGCGCACACGGTTCACCTGGCAATGCACTGGCAACCCTCAGATCCCCAGGAACACATGGGTAAGGTCATAAATATTGTACACCAGTGTTGGGTTCGAGACCATCTAAAGCGAGACTGATTCAAGACCAAGACCAGTGCAAATTGCGTCCGGGTCAAGACCAAGACCGGGAGGGGGGTGCACACACTGCAAAGGCCGAGTGCGCATACAGCACATTCACAAAGACGTGCGCACGCACACACACAGGTAAAACAGACTCCCGTGAAATGCAAAGTGCTTCTCGTTTCAGCACTAACATTACTCTTTGTCACATTGCAAATTAAAGTTGATCTCGCTACCTAAATGTGTAACATCGCCAGCTCAATGTTGGCAGATGTTATTACGAAGGTGGGTGTCTTGGTGTCACACGTGGCTACTCACAGCTGTGCTCTGTCACACACAACAGCACATACGCAGACAAGCATGCATATACACGTACACACACAGGCGCACACACACACATACTCTTTGCGCTCCATGAATTCCTGCTCCTTATAAAGGACATCCAACGATGCCTAATTCTCAACAGTGAAAACAGTCCCCCCTCCACATACCAACATCATCCAACCATTCACAAATGTTCTCATTCCCTCATTTTTTCTCTCTCTACTCCTTTTCATTCCCTCTCCTTTCTCTCCTCTTTTAGGTCAAAAAAGTCCATCTTAACAAAGGAAATAGAGGAACTAGCAGTACAGTTAGAAAGCAATAAAAACTGTAAAAGAGGCACAGAATACAAAATGGAGGAACTTATCAAGAAAGATCAAGTGTAATATATCATACAAAATAAAGCGAACTGGATGGAATATGTAAGCAAACTGGAAAGAATATGCAGAAATAATTTACAGAAACTTTTTACAAATGCCAGTCATCCATGTTTCAACCAACAATATTTTGAAAAAGGAAGCAAAGTACTTTAAGCAAATGTTTTCATCTGTCTTCTCCATCTCTACTAACTGAAGATCATTTTAAGGATTTGTTTTCTATTAATAGTGTAAAATTAACAGCTCTACAGTCAGACTCATGTGAAGGCCTAATTAAAGAGGGACTTCTAGACGCAATTAAAGCCTTCAAGTCCGGGAAAACTCCAGGGCTGGATGGTATATCAGTTGAGGTACAGTGCATTCGGAAAGTATTCAGACCCCTTGACTTTTCCACATCTTGCTACGTTACAGTTTTATTCTAAAACTGATTAAATAGTTTTTCCCCTCATAAATCGACACACAATACCCCATAATGACAAAGCAAAAACTGTTTTTTAGAAATGTTTGCAAATGTATTTTTAAAAAATCCACAAACTACCATTCAAAAGTTTGTGATCACTTAGAAATGTCCTTGTCTTTGAAAGTCCATTAAAATAACATCAAATTGATCAGAAATACAGTGTAGACATCGTTAATGTTGTGAATTATGTTCTTTGGAATATCTACATAGGTGTACAGGGGCCCATTATCAACAAACATCACTATTGTGTTCCAATGGTACGTTGTGTTAGCGAATCCAAGTTTATCATTTTAATAGGCTAATTGATTATGAGAAAACCCTTTTGCAATTATATTAGCACAGCTGAAAACTGTCATTCTGATTAAAGACAGAGTTCCTTTGTCCAGTGTCTGTGTTCTTTTGCCCATCTTAATATTTTATTTTTATGGGCAAGTCTGAGACATGGCTTTTTCTTTGCAACTCTGTCGAAAAGGCTAACATCATGGAGTCGCCTCTTCAATGTTGCCGTTGAGACCGGTGTTATGCGGGTACTATTTAATGAAGCTGCCAGTTGAGGACTTGTGAGGCATTTGTTTCTCAAACTAGACACTCTAATGTACTTGTCCTCTTGCTCAGTTGTGCACCGGGGCCTCCCACTCCTCTTTCTATTCTGGTTAGAGCCAGATCATAGATCATGTGATACACTACCATTCAAAAGTTTGGGACCACTTAGGACATTTCTAAGTGGTCCCAAACTTTTGAATGGTAGTGTATACTGAGGTCATGTGACAGATCATGTGACACAGATTGCACACAGGTGGACTTTAACTAATTATGTGACTTCTGAAGGTAATTGGTTGCACCAGATCTTATTTATGGGCTTCATAGCAAAGGGGTTTCCGTTTTTTTTTTTTTTTTTTCTTTAAACAAGTCATTTTTTTTCATTTCCCTTCACCATTTTGGACTACTTTGTCTATGTCTATTACATGAAATCCAAATAAAAAACAATTTACACTACAGGTTGTAATGCAACAAAATAGGAAAAATGCCAAGGGGGGATGAATACTTTTGCAAGGCACTGTACAGTATATATACAATATATTATATATATATTATATATATATATAATATATATATATATATTGTATATATACTGTACAGTGCCTTGCAAAAGTATTCATCCCCCTTGGCATTTTTCCTATTATATATATATAATTAATTATGAAATATGTGTATGAATAGCAAACAAGGCACTCGAAAGCCGCAACATGTCAAAGTCAACATATAATATACATTGGGCTCCCGACTGGCGCAGTGGTCTAACACACTGCAGTAACTGGTTCGAATCCAGGCTGCATCACAGCCATGATTGAGAGTCCCATAGGGCGGCGCACAATTGGCCCAGCATCTTCCGGGTTTGGCCGCGGTAGGCGGCATTATAAATAAGAATTTATACTGACTTGCCTTGTAAAATAAAGGTTCATTTAAAAAATTAAAAAAGAATAGTGTTCCTCCTACTCTCTGATGTTTTGCTAAAATAAAAGGTTCAATAAAATAAGTAATAAACTTGAGGTCTTACGGATAAAAAAAAAATCTGCAATAGTGGTAAAGACTGACTTCATAGAGACCACATTCAAGTCCTCCATCCCCCACTTAGTCTGACTGCTGCTCTCTCTGGCTCCACAACAAACTCCCGCCCGACCATCTAGAGGTGTGAATACCCAGCCAGTCTACAAGTCGATGATGGTAAGTGCTTTACAGCAGAAAGAGACTTAGAACTTGGGACCAGCAGCACAAACTTGTGTAGACGGTGTTCTAAAAACTGTAATTGTAAATAGTGTGTACATTTATTTATTTATTTTTTACTTTGTGTGTAGTTTGTGTTGTGTTCACTTATGACATTAGATCAGTGTTAGCTGCTAACTTGGCCCTTATCTTAAATATTTCACTTCTGTGTTTGGAGACATTAGATCAGCATTGTTGTTGCATCTCCTGTTAGTTCATTTTATGTAGGGAAGCTAATGATCCATTGTGTATGACATTCCTGGGAGTGTGTAAACTTGTATTTTTTATTAGCATAGCTTTTCTATACGTTTTCTGTAGTTATGTTCTTGAAAACGTATCAATTTACAAATTCAGCCACTTGGGTACATTTGGACAAATCGTGAGGGACACCTGGGTGACAACATACTAAATGTCATGTAGCTTGCTCTTTCTTTTTTATTTCACCTTTATTTAACCAGGTAGGGCAGTTGAGAACAAGTTCTTATTTAAAACTGTGACCTGGCCAAGATAAAGCAAAGCAGTGCAACAAAAAACAACAACAAGGAGTTACACATAAACAAACGTACAGTCAATAACACAAAAGAAAAATAGACAAATCTATGTACAGTGTGTGCAAATGTAGAAGAGTAGGGAGGAAGGCAATAAATAGGCCCTAGAGGCAAATATAATTACAATTTAGCATTTATATTGGATTGAAGATGATGATGTGCAAGGAGAGATACTGGGGTGCAAAAGAGCAAGTAAGTAAGTAAGTAATAATATGGGGATGAGGTATTTGGGTGTGCTTTTTACAGATTTGCTGTGTACAGGTACAGTGATCGGTAAGCTGATCAGACAGCTGACGCTTAAAGTTAGAGAGGGAGATACAAGTCTCCAACTTCAGAGATTTTTGCAATTCGTTCCAGTCATTGGCAGCAGAGAACTGGAAGGAAAGGCGGCCAAAGTAAGTGTTGGCTTTGGGGATGACCAATGCAATATACCTGCTGGGGCGCGTGCTACGGGTGGGTGCTGCTATGGTGACCAGGGAACTGAGATAAGGCAGGGCTTTACCTAGCAAAGACTTATAGACGACCTGGAGCCAGTGGGTTTGGCGACGGATATGTAGTGAGGGCCAGCCAACGAGAGCATTCAGGTCACCATGGTGGGTAATATATGGGGCTTTGCTGATAAAACGGATGGCACTGTGACAGACTACATCCAGTTTGCTGAGTAGAGTGTTGGTGGTTATTTTGTAAATGACATTGCCGAAGTCAAGGATCGGTAGGATAGTCAGTTTTACGAGGGTAAGTTTGGCAGCATGAGTGAAGGAGGCTTTGTTGCGTAATAGGAAGCAGATTCTAGATTTAATTTTGGATTGGAGTTGCTTAATGAGAGCCTGGAAGGAGAGTTTACAGTCTAACTAGACACCTAGGTGTTTGTAGTTGTCCACATATTCTAAGTCAAAACCGTCCAGAGTAGTGAAGCAAGTCGGGTGGGAGGGTGCGCTCAGCAATCGGTTGAAGAGCATGGAGTGATGTATGGCATTGAAGCTCGTTTGGAGGTTTGTTACCAGTGTCCAAAGAGCGGCTAGATGAATACAATGGTGTCGTCTGCGTAGAGGTGGATCAATCACCAGCAGCAAGAGCGACATCATTGATATATACAGAGAAAAGAGTCAGCACGAGAATTGAACCCTGTGGCACCCCCATAGAGACTGCCAGAGGTCCGGACAACAGGCCCTCCGATTTGACACACTGAACTCTATCTGAGAAGTATTCTTGAAGTCTGAAACTTTGCACATACACTGTTGCCCTCTTGTGGACACCATATAAACTACATCCAGCTTCCTCACTGAATGTGTGGCTATACTTTTTAATGTCATTTTTTTATTTTCTTTGTATTACCTTTTACCAGATCTATTGTGTTATGTTCTCCTACATTAATTTCACATTTCCACAAACTTCAAAGTGTTTCCTTTCGAATGATATCAAGAATATGCATATCGTTGCTTCTGGTCCTGAGCTACAAGGCAGTTAGGTTTTCATAACTTTTATCAACTATAACTACAGTGCCTTCAGAAAGGACTCACACGTCTTGACTTTTTCCACATGTTGTTATGTTACAGCAATCATTTGAAATGGATAGATTTTTTTTCATGGGCCTACACACAATAATGTCAAGGTAGAATTCAGTTTTTCAACATTTTCATTTTCATTAATTTCCATTATTTTAAAATGAAAAGCTGAAATGTCTAGAGTGAATAACTATTCAACAACTTTGTTATGGCAAGCCTAAATAAATTCAGGAGTAACAATGTGCTTAACAAGTAATATATTACGTTGCATGGACTCACTCTGTGTGAAATAAGTGTTTAACAGCATTTTGTTATGAATACCTCATCTCTGTACCCCACACATTCAATTATATGTAAGGTCCCTCAGTCGAGCAGTGAAATTCAAACAAAGACCAGGGAGGTTTTCCAATGCCTCGCGAAGAAGAGCACCTATTGGTAGAGTGGTAAACATAAAAAAAGCTGACACTGAATATCTCTTTGAGCATGGTGAAGTTATTCATTCAACTTTGGATCATTACAAAGATACAGGCGTCCTTCCTAACTCAGTTGCTGGAGAGGAAGGAAACCGCTCAGGGATTTCACCATGAGGCCAACTTTAAAACAGTTACAGAGTTTAATGGCTGTAATATGAGAAAACTGAGTATGAATCAACAACATTTTAGTTACTCCACAATACTAAATCAAATCAAATTCAAAATGTATTTGTCACATACACATGGTTAGCAGATGCTAATGTGAGTGTAGCGAAATGCTTGTGCTTCTAGTTCCGACAATGCAGTAATAACCAACGTGTAATCTAACCTAACAAGTGTAAAGGGATAAAGAATATGTACATAAAGATATATGAATGAGTGATGGTACAGAACGGCATAGGTAAGACGCCGGTTCCGGTTCCGGTTGGAGCGAGTGGTCGCATCTGCACGTCGCTCCAACGGGTAGTATAACTTTTTCATTATATTTCATTATATCACAACGGTTTGATTTGTCTTATCTTAGCAATTTCTTCTCAGCTAGCTACATAGCCGTCTTTGTATCAAAAGATAATTGCGTAATTATCGTATTTCGCCGTCCTAACGTAGTCTTCACTAGTCTTCACTAGCCAGCTAGCTAACGTCCACTGATTAGCTGCACTGGAGAAACTGTTACACTCAACTGAACGACTTGATTAGTTTAGTGTCAGCTAGCTACATAGCTGTCTTTGCTGTCTTCGTATCATCGTATCATCGTATCCAAGATAATTGTGTTGTTTAGGTTTAGAGTGTGTAGTCTTAGAGTGATTATCTTAATTTACCGAGGTTAGCTAGCCAGCTATTTGTCGTCCTTAACGTAGGTGACTCTGCTAGCTAGCCAACAGCTAGCCAACGCTAGCCAACGTCTTCTGTATAGAACTCAACTACCCGGTCGCATTCACAGGTTGTATCACATTTTCACTTCATTTTCATTACAGTACAACGGTTTGATTTGTTTGATCGTAGCTAGCTACTTAGCTAGCTACATAGCCGTCTTTGTATCAAAGATAATTGTGTAGTCTAGAGCGATTTTCTAGGTTCGCTAGCCATCTATTGTCGTTCTTTTAACGCAACGTAACGTAAACAACACTGCTAGCTAGCCTGCTAGCCCCCGAATAGCAACACTGCAGAAACTATTACACTCAACGGAACGACTTGATTAGTGTAGTGTCAACAACGCACCCACTGCCAGCTGGCCTACTTCAGCAGTACTGTATCATTTTAATCATTTTAGTCAATAAGATTCTTGCTACGTAGCTTAACTTTCTGAACATTCGAGACGTGTAGTCCACTTGTCATTCCAATCTCCTTTGCATTAGCGTAGCCTCTTCTGTAGCCTGTCAACTATGTGTCGGTTTATCCCTGTTCTCTCCTCTCTGCACAGACCATACAAACGCTCCTCACCGCGTGGCCGCGGCCACCCTACTCTGGTGGTCCCAGCGCGCACGACCCACGTGGAGTTCCAGGTCTCCGGTAGCCTCTGGAACTGCCAATCTGCGGTCAACAAGGCAGAGTTCATCTCAGCCCATGCCTCCCTCCAGTCCCTCGACTTCTTGGCCCTGACGGAAACATGGATCACCACAGACAACACTGCTACTCCTACTGCTCTCTCTTCGTCCGCCCACGTGTTCTCGCACACCCCGAGAGCGTCTGGTCAGCGGGGTGGTGGCACCGGGATCCTCATCTCTCCCAAGTGGTCATTCTCTCTTTCTCCCCTTACCCATCTGTCTATCGCCTCCTTTGAATTCCATGCTGTCACAGTCACTAGCCCTTTCAAGCTTAACATCCTTATCATTTATCGCCCTCCAGGTTCCTCGGAGAGTTCATCAATGAGCTTGATGCCTTGATAAGCTCCTTTCCTGAGGACGGCTCACCTCTCACAGTTCTGGGCGACTTTAACCTCCCCACGTCTACCTTTGACTCTTTCCTCTCTGCCTCCTTCTTTCCACTCCTCTCCTCTTTTGACCTCACCCTCTCACCTTCCCCCTACTCACAAGGCAGGCAATACGCTCGACCTCATCTTTACTAGATGCTGTTCTTCCACTAACCTCATTGCAACTCCCCTCCAAGTCTCCGACCACTGCCTTGTATCCTTTTCCCTCTCGCTCTCATCCAACACCTCCCACACTGCCCCTACTCGGATGGTATCGCGCCGTCCCAACCTTCGCTCTTTCTCCCCCGCTACTCTCTCCTCTTCCATCCTATCATCTCTTCCCTCCGCTCAAACCTTCTCCCACCTATCTCCTGATTCTGCCTCCTCAACCCTCCTCTCCTCCCTCTCTGCATCCCTTGACTCTCTATGTCCCCTATCCTCCAGGCCGGCTCGGTCCTCCCTCCCGCTCCGTGGCTCGATGACTCATTGCGAGCTCACAGAACAGGGCTCCGGGCAGCCGAGCGGAAATGGAGGAAAACTCGCCTCCCTGCGGACCTGGCATCCTTTCACTCCCTCCTCTCTACATTTTCCTCCTCTGTCTCTGCTGCTAAAGCCACTTTCTACCACGCTAAATTCCAAGCTTCTGCCTCTAACCCTAGGAAGCTCTTTGCCACCTTCTCCTCCCTCCTGAATCCTCCGCCCCCTCCCCCCCCCCTCCCTCTCTGCAGATGACTTCGTCAACCATTTTGAAAAGAAGGTCGACGACATCCGATCCTCGTTTGCTAAGTCAAACGACACCGCTGGTTCTGCTCACACTGCCCTACCCTATGCTCTGACCTCTTTCTCCCCTCTCTCTCCAGATGAAATCTCGCGTCTTGTGACGGCCGGCCGCCCAACAACCTGCCCGCTTGACCCTATCCCCTCCTCTCTTCTCCAGACCATTTCCGGAGACCTTCTCCCTTACCTCACCTCGCTCATCAACTCATCCCTGACCGTTGGCTACGTCCCTTCCGTCTTCAAGAGAGCGAGAGTTGCACCCCTTCTGAAAAAACCTACACTCGATCCCTCCGATGTCAACAATTACAGACCAGTATCCCTTCTTTCTTTTCTCTCCAAAACTCTTGAACGTGCCGTCCTTGGCCAGCTCTCCCGCTATCTCTCTCTGAATGACCTTCTTGATCCAAATCAGTCAGGTTTCAAGACTAGTCATTCAACTGAGACTGCTCTCCTCTGTATCACGGAGGCGCTCCGCACTGCTAAAGCTAACTCTCTCTCCTCTGCTCTCATCCTTCTAGATCTATCGGCTGCCTTCGATACTGTGAACCATCAGATCCTCCTCTCCACCCTCTCCGAGTTGGGCATCTCCGGCGCGGCCCACGCTTGGATTGCGTCCTACCTGACAGGTCGCTCCTACCAGGTGGCGTGGCGAGAATCTGTCTCCTCACCACGCGCTCTCACCACTGGTGTCCCCCAGGGCTCTGTTCTTGGCCCTCTCCTATTCTCGCTATACACCAAGTCACTTGGCTCTGTCATAACCTCACATGGTCTCTCTTATCATTGCTATGCAGACGACACACAATTAATCTTCTCCTTTCCCCCTTCTGATGACCAGGTGGCGAATCGCATCTCTGCATGTCTGGCAGACATATCAGTGTGGATGACGGATCACCACCTCAAGCTGAACCTCGGCAAGACGGAGCTGCTCTTCCTCCCGGGGAAGGACTGCCCGTTCCATGATCTCGCCATCACGGTTGACAACTCCATTGTGTCCTCCTCCCAGAGCGCCAAGAACCTTGGTGTGATCCTGGACAACACCCTGTCGTTCTCAACTAACATCAAGGCGGTGGCCCGTTCCTGTAGGTTCATGCTCTACAACATCCGCAGAGTACGACCCTGCCTCACACAGGAAGCGGCGCAGGTCCTAATCCAGGCACTTGTCATCTCCCGTCTGGATTACTGCAACTCGCTGTTGGCTGGGCTCCCTGCCTGTGCCATTAAACCCCTTCAACTCATCCAGAACGCCGCAGCCCGTCTGGTGTTCAACCTTCCCAAGTTCTCTCACGTCACCCCGCTCCTCCGTTCTCTCCACTGGCTTCCAGTTGAAGCTCGCATCCGCTACAAGACCATGGTGCTTGCCTACGGAGCTGTGAGGGGAACGGCACCTCAGTACCTCCAGGCTCTGATCAGGCCCTACACCCAAACAAGGGCACTGCGTTCATCCACCTCTGGCCTGCTCGCCTCCTACCACTGAGGAAGTACAGCTCCCGCTCAGCCCAGTCAAAACTGTTCGCTGCCCTGGCCCCCAATGGTGGAACAAACTCCCTCACGACGCCAGGACAGCGGAGTCAATCACCACCTTCCGGAGACACCTGAAACCCCACCTCTTTAAGGAATACCTAGGATAGGATAAGTAATCCCTCTCACCCCCCCCCTTAAGTTTTAGATGCACTATTGTTAAGTGACTGTCCCACTGGATGTCATAAGGTGAATGCACCAATTTGTAAGTCGCTCTGGATAAGAGCGTCTGCTAAATGACTTAAATGTAATGTAATGTAATGTAAATGGAGTGAGTCTAGAGTGTCAGGTAGGGTGGAGGTGATATGGTCCTTGACATGTCTCTCAAAGCACTTCATGATGAAGCTCAGTTACCTTAGCTTTCTTGGGAACAGGAACAATGGTGGACCTCTTGAAGAATGTGGGAACAGCAGACTGGGATAAAGATTGATTGAATATGTTTGTAAACACACCAGCCAGCTGGTCTGCGTATGCTCTGAGGACACGGCTGGGGATGCCGTCTGGGCCTGCAGCCTTGCGAGGGTTAACACGTTTAAATGTTTTACTCACGTCGGCTGCAGTGAAGGAGAGCCCACTGTATTGTCCTCAAAGCGAGCAAAAACTTTATTTAGTCTGTCTGGGAGCAAGACATCCTGGTCTTCGACGAGGCTGGTTTTCTATTTGTAATCCGTGATTGACTGTAGACCCTGCCACATGCCTCTTGTGTCTGAGTGTCTTGAATTCCGACTCTACTTTGTCTCTATACTGACACTTAGCTTGTTTGATTGCCTTGAGGAGGGAATAGCTACACTGTTTGTATTTGGTCATGTTTCCGGTCACCTTGCCCTGGTTAAAAGCAGTGGTTCGCATTTTCAGTGTTGCGCGAATGCTGCCATCGATCCACGGTTTCTGGTTTGGGAATGTTTAATAGTTGCTGTGGGTACGACATCGCAGATGCACTTGCTATTCGTCAATGTTGTTGTTAGACTCAATGCGGAACATATCCCAATCCACGTGATCGATTTTACTTGCTATATTGTATTTACTTTGCCACCATGGCCTTTTTTTGCCTTTACCTCCGTTATCTCACCTCACTTGCTCACATTGTATATAGACTTGTTTATACTGTATTATTGACTGTATGTTTGTTTTACTCCATGTGTAACTCTGTGTCGTTGTATGTGTCAAACTGCTTTGCTTTATCTTGGCCAGGTCGCAATTGTAAATGAAAACTTGTTCTCAAATTGCCTACCTGGTTAAATAAAGGTGAAATAAAAATCAAAAATAAATCGAAGCAGTCTTGAAGCGTGGAATCAGATTGGTCGGACCAGCGGTGAACAGACCTGAGCGCGGGAGCTTCTTGTTTTAGTTTCTGTCTGTACGCTGGAAGCAACAAAATAGAGTCTTGGTCAGCTATTCCGAAAGGAGGGCGGGGGAGAGCCTTATATGCGTCGCAGAAGTTAGAATAACAATGATCCAGGGTTTTACCAGCCCTGGTAGCACAATAGATATGCTGATACAATTTAGGGAGTCTTGTTTTCAGATTAGCCTTGTTAAAATCCCCAGCTACAATGAATGCAGCCTCAGGATATGTGGTTTCCAGTTTACATAGAGTCAAATAAAGGTCGTTCAGGGCCATCGATGTGTCTGCTTGGGGGGGGGCTGTGATTATAATCGAAGAGAATTCCCTTGGTAGATAATGCGGTCGACATTTGATTGTGAGGAATTCTAAGTCAGGTGAACCTAATTGACAGAGTGAAAAGGAAGCCTGTACAAAATACAAATATTCCAAAACATGCATCCATTTTTGCAAGAAGGCACTAAAGTAATACTGTAAAAAATGTGGCAAAGCTATTCACTTTTTGTCCTGAATACAAAGTTTTATGTTTGGGGGAAATCCAATAAAACACATAGTCATGTGTCATAAGGTGAATGCACCAATTTGTAAGTCGCTCTGGATAAGAGCGTCTGCTAAATGACTTAAATGTAAATGTAAATGTCATGGATGTATCATGTTATGGGTATGCTTGTAATCGTTAAGGACTGGGTAGTTTTTTAGGATAAAAATGAACGTAATGGAGCTAAGTACAGGAAAAATCTGAGAGGAAAACCTCGTTTAGTCTGCTTTACACTCGACACTGGGAGATCAATTCACCTTTCAGCAGGACAATAACCTAAAACACAAGGCCAAATCTACACTGGACTTGCTTACCAAGAAGACAATGAATGCTCATGAGAGGCAGATTTGAATTAAATGTACTTGAAAATCTATGACAAGACCTGAAAATGGTTGTCTAGCAATGATCAACAACAATTTGACAGAGCTTGAAGAATTTTGAAAAGAATAATGGGTAAATGTTGCACAATCCAGGTGTTTTCACTTTGTCATTATGGGTGTGTAATAATTCAATTCAATTAAATTGTGTGTGGATTCAATCAATTTCATTTTGAATCCATTTTGAATTCAAGTTGTAACAACCAAATTTGGAATCAGTCAAGGGGTATGAATACTTTCTGAAGGCACTGTATACACATGTGCATAAATTTGTATAAAATAACCCACCAACAGTAACTCTTTAACCGTCTAAGCTAGAGACATCAAACCAACTTTGACCCTGGATTTCACCTGGATTTCACTTGGATTCACCTGTTCAGTCTCTGTCATGGAACGAGCAGGTGTTCTTAATGTTAAGTATATAAATGTCCCTTACATTTGCATAAAATAACTCTTGAACAGTTCAAACTAGAGACACCAAACCAACTTTCACATGTTCATGCTATCCTATCCAATGCCACACAACTACTTTCAAAGAGCGGAAGCAAGTCACACAATTTTTCTTATTTGAAAAATTACCATCTAACGAAATGCAAATTAGAAAAGTGAGAAGAGACGAACATACTAGGAGGAGAGGAGAAGTGAGGAAGAAATAAATATAGGAATATACAGTGCATTCGGAAATTATTCAGACCCCTTTACTTTTCCCACATTTTGTTACGTTATTTTATTCTAAAATGGATTATATAAAAATTTTTTATCATCAATCTATACAGTATCCCATAATGACAAATTGAAAATAGTTTAGAAAATTTTGCAAACGTATTAAAAAAAGAAAAAAAAAGAAATACGTTATTTACATAAGTATTCAGACCCTTTGCTTTGAGACTCAAAATTGAGCTCAGGTGCATCTTATTACCATTGATCATCCTTGAGATGTTTCTACAACTTGATTGGAGTCCACCTGTGGTAAATTCAATTGATTGGACATGATTTGGAAATGCAAACACCTGTTAATATAAGGTCCCACAGTTGACAGTGCATGTCAGAGCAAAAACTAAAAAACCTAAAGCTAGCCGCCCGGCCAAACTGAGCAATCGGGGGAGAAGGGCCTTGGTCAGGGAGGTGACCAAGAACCCAATGGTCACTCTGACAGAGCTCTATAAGTACTCTGTGGAGATGGGAGAACTTCCCAGAAGGACAACCATCTCTGCTGCACTCCACTAATTAGGCCTTTATGTTAGAGTGGCCAGACAGAAGCCACTCCTCAGTAAAAGGCACATGACAGTGTGCTTGGAGTTTGCCAAAAGGCACCTAAATGACTCTCAGACCATGAGAAACAAGATTCTCTGGTCTGATGAAACCAAGATTGAACTCTTTGGCTTGAATGCCGAGCATCACATCTGGAAAAAACCTGGCACCATCCCTACGGTGAAGCATGGTGGTGGCAGCATCATGCTGTGGTGATGTTTTACAGCAGCAGGGACTGGGAGACTAGTCAGGATCGAGGGAAAGATGAATGGAGCAAAGTACAGAGAGATCCTTGATGAAAACCTGCTCGAGAGTGCTCTGGGGCGAAGGTTCACCTTTCAACAGGACAATGACCCTAAGCACACAGCCAAGAAAACGCAGCAGTGGCTTCGGTACAAGTCTCTGAATGTCCTTGACTGGCCTAGCCAGAGCTCAGACTTTAACCTGATCGAACATCTCTGGAGAGATCTAAAAATAGCTGTACAGCAACGCTCCCCATCCGACCTGACAGAGCGTGAGAGGATCTGCAGAGAAGAATGGGAGAAACTCCCCAAATACAGGTGTGACAAGCTTATAGCGTCATACCCAAGAAGACTCGAGGCTGTAATCGCTGCCAAAGGTGCTTCAACAAAAGTACTCAGTAAAGGGTTTGAATACTTATGTTAATGTACTATTTCCATTTTTGAATTTCTATACATTTGCAAACATTTCTAAAAACCTGTTTTCGCTTTGTCATTATGGGGTATTATAGGGAATCTTAGCCTGCATTTGTGCATTCCTCATCCTGCTCACAAATAACTTTCATACTTCTTGCCTCCTTAACATCCTCGTAAGTATTAGCGCTGTGGTTCCGTGTGATGTTACTTTGTTCTACAAAATGAAAGAATACAAGCCAAAGGTGGTCAGGCGCAATAAAGCTAGCGCTAATCACCCCGTCCACTTCAACATGATACACATGCACACACACAAACCCAGACGTGACCCAGACACCGTGGTCCTCGTGAGAATATGTTACTCCACACTTAAGGCTGACCCTGCACTGGAAAAACTCAACACCCCCCACCTTGGTCCAGATCACTACATCACTTAACAGGCACAGACATGCTCCTGACAGTGGGAGATGTAATATTGGCTGGGCTGTCTAAACCTCCTCACATGTTTCTGTGTGGTTGATCAATGAGATCTCAAAGCTGCTGCTGAATGTGTCAAACAGAGGAGAGGGGAATTGCCCTGTCTAATAAAGAATGCAAAAGCTTTTCTGATGATGAAAATTATCCCATATACAGTGTAAACTGTAAGTAATGAAGTGTATAGACCTACCTTGTGACACAGTGCTCTCTTACGGAGAGACATTGAGGTGGAGCCATTTAACTTTACCATAGAGTGTGAGTAACAAGAGAGGTCATCCTGAGGTAGATAGGTGAAAGATGAGGATGAACAGCTGTTAATGACAATGTTTGCCAGCTGTGGTTCAAAACCCTACCTCATTGGCTGAGTCCGAAGTGCTGTTTTCAGGTCCTCCACCACTTTGTTCCTCATCTCCATCTCCTCCTCGTCAAAGGCGAACAGGGTCTGCATCTGCACAATGACAAATCATACTCCATGACACAGCAGAAAACAATTATGATAACGGTATTTTAAAGGAGAACCTTTGATTCTGGCTTAGTTGAAGGGAGTCTGAATGATCTTTATCATAACTGCAAAATAAGGAACACAAAATCAGTTCATCATTGGAGTTCTCCAATAAGTTTGACTTTCAGTGGGTGGGGAGGGGCGACCAAGCTAGACTGTGGGTAGACCAGGTTTCAAATGCATGTGTATTTGAGTATCTGGTATTTGAAATACTTTTTGTGTATTTGAGTATTTTCAAGTTGCACAGCCCAAACCAGGTGATTTTGTTTGATTGAATGCCAGGTGGTCTGCCAAGTTATATTTGACAGGATTTTCGCATTGCTTGTTTCAAATACCGTTTTCAGATGCCTGGGTTGAATGTATAAGAGTGTATTTGAGTCAGTATACTTGAGTATTTTAAAATACTTTCCAGGTGTATTTCCAGGTACATTGAAGTGCTTCACTAATTGTATTTTCAAGTAGACTATGTCTGAATACTTGCTTCGAATGTTTGTGAAAGTGGTTGGTAATTTTAGGAATAGTATTTGAACCCAGGACTGATTGTGTACAAAGAGAGCTCAGCATTATTATCATGAAATTAATTATATGGGAGGCTGTGCGCTGTTGCTGTGTGTAAGGGATAATCAACGAGGGGCTATACATTCTATGGAAAATAATGAATGACGTGGAAGGTGTGTTCCATGACGCTCTAGCAGTCTTGGCGACTTTGAAGCTATATTTAGCGAGTATTCAGACCACTCTAGCGACACATTTTCAAAAAAGCGACTAGCGACAAATCTAGCAACCTTTTCTGGTGTTTATTGGAGATGTTGATGTAAAAGCACATATCGTTCTCACTCTTCTCAATGAGCAGTGGGTGCGGGTGCTGCCGTGGGCCATACCCCAGTACCAAAACACTCACAGGCGGCCCAGTCCTCTCGCTGCAGTCAGAGCAGGATATGTTCACCCCTCCGTGACCAGACTGCAAATGAATCGCGCATCTGGGAAGCCACCGCTGGCTGATCCCGCCCTGGCTTACTTTCAGGGTGGGATGTAAATGTAATTTTTTTAAACAAAAAACAAAAAAATTAAATAAAAACGAAGTAACTCAGCCCGAGTGTCTCTTTTGGGTCAATTTTGCCGGTCCCAAGCCCGGATAAAGGAGGAGGGTTGGAATTGTGACATTAAAAAACCCCCAGAAGAAAGATCATTTGTAGTTCTAAACATATTTGGGGTGTTTTTTACTCACTTTTTGTCTCTCCCACGACATTATTCCTCTCTCCTACAGAGTCCATCACAATTATATGACAAAGGCCAATTATGCACATTTTGCGATGCCGTCATTTAGCTATGTTTAGGACATTATGACTTTTATACCATTTACACATTTGCCGATAGAAATGTGTTCAACATCCACTGAAGTAAGTAGCAAGTTTATTAGATAGCTACAGTAGTTGACGTGGTAACCAATCAAACAGACTTGCTAGTTTAGCTAACCAAACCATCAGTCCCAGCTTGCTATAATGAAAATTGAATTCAACAATACCAATACCAAAAGCAACTCAAACAAAACTTGTAAAAATGAACTATAGCCATTGAATTCTACCATGCAAATACACCGCGCTTTATAGAGAAATAATGCATGCTCTAAAATACCCTTCAAGCCTATCAGAAAGAAATATTCAACAATGCCATGTTATATGTAGATCTCTCAGTCATCCGTAACACAAGAAAACCTCTGTGTAAAAATATTGCTCACCAACATCTAAGCTCATTATGGGGGACTGGCTCTGTTTTTGGCACCTGCAAATCAAACAGACAACATCTTCTCCTTTTTCCTGCTATGTTCCTGTTAAAAGAGGCATAATGTGTTTGTAGAGGCTGTACGACTATGCCAAAAGGTCTAAGGGCCCGGGGCAGGGTTTCTACTAAACTAACACATGGATTTTTTTTAAATGGGCACACCAAGGATCCTTTAACTATTTAATTTAGAATTTTAGGACCCCAGTAAGAATCACAAAAATATAGTTTCAAAATATTAAAATATATATTAAAAAAAATATATATATATATATATAAAATTGAATTTGGCCTTACTACCGTTAGTCCATAGAAATGTATTGAATAACATTCAAATGTGGCAAAACAGTAAAAAAAAAGTATTTTTTGAAGTGTCTATCTGAGAGATATGAAAAATATCTAACCCTTTTTTTGACATTAAAGTACTTCCATATATACTTCTGGTTCTGTGTGCGTCTGTGTAACCTACAGATGTTCCAGTCATAACATCCATCGGGCCGGCTTAGCCTTGTCCAGATGGTTCCGAGGCCCTTGCCAAGTAGTCATGTCTCTGGCTCCTGTTTCTCTAAATAAGTATGTTCATTCTCAATAGGAAGTTGGACAGAGGATTCGGAGAGAGGAGGAACTATTTGCTTGTGCAGTGAGCCAGTTCACCGTGTCAAAGCTACTAGCCAAAATGCTAACTTCCAGATACATCTGGTATTTGTGTGCTAGTGCTAACCTGTGGCCAGACACAGTACCTTACCCTTCTGCTTACCCACAGTAGAGCACACTATTTCAGCCTAGAATATAGCCAGCCAGACACTATGTAAATGCTAACCTAAAACCAAATGTTTTATCATGCAATGGTCGCCAAACCTGGTCCTGGAAAGCTACAGTATGTGCTGGCTTTTGTACCAATCAAGCAAAAACAATTAGTTGAAGTCTGTTTGTTAGTGCTCGGCTTGAACAAGAGCCTGCACCCCCTGTAGCTCTCCAGAACTACGAAAGATGCCAGACATCTACATTTTTATACTAGCGCTAGCCAGTCATTACACAAAGATGCTAATTCTAACAAGAGGCGCTAGAATCGCAAGACAACCCAACCCACACCTCCAGCTAGTCATGCAATCCCAACAGAAACCCTCTGAACTCCAAAGGAGAACTCTTGAGGTACAATGTGTTAGCTACTGCACAGCAGGTTAGAGACACTTAATGTGGCTTATCAGAACTGGGCGCTAGCTACCATTTTGAGTTGGTGCTTGGTGGCTATTGAATTCTCAACTTGGAGGTGGAGAAACTGTACAGCACAGGGCTGTGAAAGTGTTCTATGAATGGTGTTTGGGAGCCGGTGTAATCTCATTGGGTGGAGGACAGAAAGACAGACAGTGGGAGAGAATTTGTGAAGAGGGAGAGATGAAGGGGGTGAATGAAAAGTGGGGAGAGAAAAGCATGTATCTTAGGGATTTCTATACAACCAAAATGGGGTTTGTTTGTGTGTTCCTCCGCTTCAGTAATAGTAGTTCCAGATATATACCATATGTACCAGGCTCAGGTAGGTCACAGTTGTTCCTTAAATAAACAAAAACAGCTGTAAAAATAGCTGACACGTAAACAATGTTTGTTGCTTTGGGCATGTCTGCCAGGAAAATGATCAACAAAATGTAACGTGGAGAAAGCCCAAATATCAAATGCCATTACTTGGTTGGCCCTGTATCCTCAGCCTGAATGACACGGGACAAGTTTGCACTCTATAGCCTGCAAAAATCTGTAAACTAAATACATTATTTAGCTGTTCGTGCCAGGTAGGACACAGAAAACCGCCCCTGGGGAATATTGAAAGCCCATAACCAATGCAGAAGATCTCACAGCATGCACTGACTGGGTCCCAAATGCTAGTCTGCTAGTTAGTACTCCACTGTCAATGTAATACTTGTTCAAATCAAATCGTATTGGTGAAATGCACATGGTTAGCAGATGTTATTGCGAGTGTATCGAAATGCTTATGCATCTAGATCCGACAGTGCAGCAGAATCTAACAAGTAATATCTAACAACTCCATGACATAACCTAATATCTAACAAATTCCACAACAAAACCGAAAACACATAATCTGGTAAAGGAAGGGGATAAGAATATATAGGTATAAAATATACGGATGAGCAATGACAGAGTAGCTAAGATGCAATAGATAGTAAAGAATAGATAGTGAAGGATACAGTATACATTATATGGGTCAAAAACGAGAAGTGTACATTTGGTGTCCGAAGCCATTCATTTAACATAAAAAGATAAATACGTATAAATATATTGTTAAATCACTCAACTCTTACTCTTCTTTTGACCCAGAAACATGTGTATTGCAAACTATTAAATTAAGGGAGTTATTGAGCTCTAAAGCGTCAAAATGTCCTTCAGTGTAACTGTCCGGGTTGAAATTCTAATGACAAAATTGTTTTTAAAATGTAGGTATTCATCCTAAAAATATAAATGAACACCCATGGCATAATTGTGTTAGTGTTTGCAACAATATATAGAATAATGGGTGACATACTGTATCTAAAAATTATTTTAAAACTTAAATAACTTGTATCTGGACTTTTGTGCTTCATCAATGTCATTCAGTATAACATAGGTGGAAAGCCATTTTAAAGCATGTGATGATAATGATGATGATAATCATGTGACAGTGTGTGACATCACAAAGAAGACCCACTATCAATGTGATGAGGAGTACAGTTGAAGTTGGAAGTTTACATACACCTTAGCCAAATACATTTAAACTCAATTTTTCACAATTTGTGAAAATTCCCCGTCTTAGGTCAGTTAGGATCACCACTTTATTTTAAGAATGGTAATTATAATAGTAGAGAAAATGATTTATTTCAGCTTTTATTTCTTTTGTCACATTCCCAGTGGGTCAGAAGTTTACCTACACTCAATTAGTATTTGGTAGCATTGCCTTTAAATTGTTTCACTTGAGTCAAACATTTCAGGTAGCTTTCCACAAGCTTCCCACAATAAGTTGGGTGAATTTTCACCCATTCTTCCTGACAGAGCTGGTATAACTGAGTCAGATTTGTAGGCCTTGCTCGCACACGATTTTTTCAGTTCTGCCCACAAATGTTCTATAGGATTGAGGTCAGGGCTTTGTGATGGCCACTCCGATACCTTGACTTTGTTGTCCTTGAGCCATTTTGCCACAACTTTGAAAGTATGCTTGGGGTATTTGTACATTTGGAAGACCCATTGCAACCCACTATCCTACCGATCCTCGACGATGTCATTTACAAAATAGCCTCCAACACTCTACTCAGCAAACTGGATGCAGTCTATCACAGTGCCATCCGTTTTGTCACCAAAGCCCCAAACACGCACCACTGCGACCTGTATGCTCTTGTCGGCTGGCCCTCGCTACATATTAGTCCCCAGACCTACTGGCTCCAGGTCATCTATAAGTCTTTGCTAGGTAGAGCTCCGCCTTATCTCAGCTCACTGGTCACCATAACAACATCCACCCGTAGCATGCGCTCCAGCAGGTATATGTCACTGGTCAACCCCACAGCCAACACCTCGTTTGGCCGCCTTTCCTTCCAGTTATCTGCTGCCAATGACTGGAATGAATTTCAATTATTGCTGAAGTTGGAGACATATCTCCCTCACTAACTTTAAGCATCAGCTATATGAGCAGCTTACCGATCTGTAAATAGCCCATCCAACTACCTACCTCATCCCCATATTGTTTTTATTTACTTTTTTGTTCTTTTGCACACCAGGATTTGTACTTGCACATCTATCACTCCAGTGTTCATTTGCTAAATTGTAATTACTTCGCTACTATTGCCCTATCTATTACCTTAACTCTTTACTCCATTTGCACACACTGTATATAGATTTTTCTATTGTGTTATTGATTGTACATTTGTTTATTCCATGTGTAAATCTGTGTTGTTTTTTGTTGAACTGCTTTGCTTTATTTTAGACAGGTCGCAGAAGTAAATGAGAACTTGTTCTCATCTGGCCGAACTGGTTAAATAAAGGTGAAATAAAAACACAAAATAAAAAAGTATTGAGATGTTGCTTCAATAAATACACATAAATTCCCTCCTCATGAAGCCATCTATTTTGTGAAGTGCACCAGTCCCTCCTGAAGCAAAGCACCCCCATGGTGTTCTTCGGCTTGCAAGCCTCTCCCTTTTTCCTCCAAACATAACGATGGTCATTATGGCCAAACAGTTCTATCTTTGTTTCATCAGACCAGAGGACATTTCTCCAAAAAGATCTTTGTCCCCATGCGGTTTTGGAGCAGTGGCTTATTCCTTGCTGAGCGGCCTTTCAGGTTATGTCAATAGGACTCATTTTGCTGTGGATATAGATACTTCTGAACAGATTTCCTCCAGCACCTTCAAGAGGTCCTTTGCTGTTGTTCTGGGATTAAATTGCCCTTTTCGCACCAAAGTGAGTTAATCTCTAGGAGACAGAACGCGTCTCCTTCCTGAGCGGTATGACGGCTGTGCGGTCCCATAGTGTTTATACTTGCATACAAGTGAAATAATCTGTCTGAACAATGGTTGAAAAAAATACTTTCCAACATGCACAAAGTAGATGCACCTAACCGACTTGCCAAAACTATAATTTGGATGAAAAACGTGCCCAAAGTAAACTGCCTGCTACTCAGGCCCAGAAGCTAGGATATGTATATATTGGTGGATTTGGATAGATAACACTCTAACATTTCTAAAACTGTTAAAATAATGTCTGTGAGTATAACAGAACTGAAATGGCAGGCGAAACCCCGAGGACAAAACAACCCCCCCAAAAAAACTGATTTCAATGGCACTGTTATATTAGGGTGAAATCTTGTCCAATAGCTAGGGCTTCCAATAGCTAGGGCTTCCACTAGACTACAATCTTTAAAAAGATTTTCAGATTGTTTTTTGGAAAAATGAGCAAGAAATTGTAGTTTTTCTAGGTGGCTCCCATTTTGGCTATAGTGTTTCCAAGCGCGTGAATGACAGAGTTTTGCTATTTTTCTCCGGTAAAGACAATAACGATTCTGTCTTAAATGTTATTGTTTATTTGCATATTAGGGTACTTGAATTTGACGCTCTGCAAATGATTTTTTGACACCGATACCGATTATTGGAGAGCCAAAAAAAGCTGAATTACATATATTTTTAATAATGACACTTACAACAATACTGAATTAACAATAAACACTTATTTTAACTTCATATAATACATATATTTTATTTATTTAGTCTGAAATAAATAATGAAACATGTTCAATTTGGTTTAAATAATGCAAAAACACAGTGCTGGAGAAGAAAGTAAAAGTGCAATATGTGCCGTGTAAAAAAGCTAACGTTTAAGTCCCTTGCTCAGAACATGAGAACATATGAAAGCTGGTGGTTCCTTTTAACATGAGTCTTCAATATTCCCAGTAAAGACGTTTTAGGTTGTAGTTATTATAGGAATTATAGGACTATTTCTCTCTACACCATTTGTATTTCATATACCTATATAATATAATATATGCCATTTAGCAGACGCTTTTATCCAAAGCGACTTACAGTCATGTGTGCATACATTCTACGTATGGTTGGTCCCGGGGATCGAACCCACTATCCTGGCGTTACAAGCGCCATGCTCTACCAACTGAGCTACAGAAGGACCACACACCTATTGGATGTTCTTATAGGCACTATAGTATTGCCAGCCTAATCTCGGGAGTTGATAGGCTTGAAGTCAAACAGCGCAATGCTTGAAGCACAGCGAAGAGCTGTTCGCAAATGCAGGAGAGTGCTGTTTGATTGAATGCTTACGAGCCTGCTGCTCGCTACCACCGCTCAGTCAGACTGCTCTATCAAATATCAAATCATAACCTTAATTATAACATAATAAACACACAGAAATACAAGCCTTAAGTCATTAATATGGAAACAATCATTTCGAAAACAAAACGTTTATTCTTTCTGTGAAATACCAAACTGTAACGGCGTTCGTCTGTTGAAGGAGAAGCGGACCAAAATGCAGCGTGGTGATTACTCATGTTCTTTAATGTAGAATCGACGATACATGAAATAACATAATATACAAAAACAACAAACGAAACGCGAAAACCTATACAGCCTATCTGGTGAACACTACACAGAGACAGGAACAATCACCCACGAAAACACTCAAAGAATATGGCTGCCTAAATATGGTTCCCAATCAGAGACAACGATAAATCACCTGACTCTGATTGAGAACCGCCTCAGGCAGCCATAGACTAATTAGTCACCCCACAAAACCCCAAGACAAAAAACACACCACAATAACCCATGTCACACCCTGGCCTGACCAAATATATAAAGAAAACACAAAATACTAAGACCAAGGCGTGACACAAATTGTTCTGTATTGTATCTATCGGGTGGCATTCCTAAGTCTAAATATTTCTGTTACCTTGCACAACCTTCAATGTTATGTCATAATTATGTACAATTCTGGCAAATTAATTACGGTCTTTGTTAGGAAGAAATGGTCTTCACACAGTTTGCAATGAGCCAGGCGGCCCAAACTGCTGCATTTACCCTGACTCTGCTTGCACAGAACACAAGAGAAGTGACACAATTTCCGTAGCCGGCAATATTATCATGTTATTTCATGTTAGCCGGCAATATTATCTTAATATTTTTTTATTTTTTTTATTTCACCTTTATTTAACCAGGTAGGCTAGTTGAGAACAGGTTCTCATTTGCAACTGCGACCTGGCCAAGATAAAGCATAGCAGTGTGAACAGACAACACAGAGTTACACATGGAGTAAACAATTAACAAGTCAATAACACAGAGAAAAAAAGGGGAGTCTATATACAATGTGTGCAAAAGACATGAGGAGGTAGGCGAATAATTACAATATTGCAGATTAACACTGGAGTGATAAATGATCAGATGATCATGTACAGATAGAGATATTGGTGTGCAAAAGAGCAGAAAAGTAAATAAATAAAAACTATGGGGATGAGGTAGGTGAAAATGGGTGTGCTATTTACCAATAGATTATGTACAGCTGCAGCGATCGGTTAGCTGCTCAGCTAGCTGATGTTTGAAGTTGGTGAGGGAGATAAAAGTCTCCAACTTCAGCGATTTTTGCAATTCGTTCCAGTCACAGGCAGCAGAGTACTGGAACGAAAGGCGGCCGAATGAGGTGTTGGCTTTAGGGATGATCAATGAGATACACCTGCTGGAGCGCGTGCTACGGATGGGTGTTGCCATCGTGACCAGTGAGCTGAGATAAGGCGGAGCTTTGCCTAGCATGGCCTTGTAGATGACCTGAAGCCAGTGGGTCTGGCGACGAATATGTAGCGAGGGCCAGCCGACTAGAGCATACAAGTCGCAGTGGTGGGTAGTATAAGGTGCTTTAGTGACAAAACGGATGGCACTGTGATAAACTGCATCCAGTTTGCTGAGTAGAGTGTTGGAAGCAATTTTGTAGATGACATCGCCGAAGTCGAGGATCGGTAGGATAGTCAGTTTTACTAGGGTAAGCTTGGCAGCGTGAGTGAAGGAGGCTTTGTTGCGGAATAGAAAGCCAATTCTTGATTTGATTTCCGATTGGAGATGTTTGATATGGGTCTGGAAGGAGAGTTTGCAGTCTAGCCAGACACCTAGGTACTTATAGGTGTCCACATATTCAAGGTCGGAACCATCCAGTGTGGTGATGCTAGTCGGGCATGCGGGTGCAGGCAGCGATCGGTTGAAAAGCATGCATTTGGTTCTACTAGCGTTTAAGAGCAGTTGGAGGCCATGGAAGGAGTGTTGTATGGCATTGAAGCTCGATTGGAGGTTAGATAGCACAGTGTCCAATGACGGGCCGAAAGTGTATACAATGGTGTCGTCTGCGTAGAGGTGGATCAGGGAATCGCCGGCAGCAAGAGCAACATCATTGATATACACAGAGAAAAGAGTCGGCCCGAGAATTGAACCCTGTGGCACCCCCATAGAGACTGCCAGAGGACCGGACAACATGCCCTCCGATTTGACACACTGAACTCTGTCTGCAAAGTAATTGGTGAACCAGGCAAGGCAGTCATCCGAAAAACCGAGGCTACTGAGTCTGCCGATAAGAATATGGTGATTGACAGAGTCGAAAGCCTTGGCAAGGTCGATGAAGACGGCTGCACAGTACTGTCTTTTATCGATGGCGGTTATGATGTCGTTTAGTACCTTGAGTGTGGCTGAGGTGCACCCGTGACCGGCTCAGAAACCAGATTGCATAGTGGAGAAGGTACGGTGGGATTCAAGATGGTCAGTGACCTGTTTGTTGACTTGGCTTTCGAAGACCTTAGATAGGCAGGGCAGGATGGATATAGGTCTGTAACAGTTTGGGTCCAGGGTGTCACCCCCTTTGAAGAGGGGGATGACTGCGGCAGCTTTCCAGTCCTTGGGGATCTCAGACGATATGAAAGAGAGGTTGAACAGGCTGGTAAAAGGGGTTGCGACAATGGCGGCGGATAGTTTCAGAAATAGAGGGTCCAGATTGTCAAGCCCAGTTGATTTATACGGGTCCAGGTTTTGCAGCTCTTTCAGAACATCTGCTATCTGGATTTGGGTAAAGGAGAACCTGGAGAGGCTTGGGCGAGGAGCATCGGGGGGGGCGGAACTGTTGGCCGAGGTAGGAGTAGCCAGGCGGAAGGCATGGCCAGCCGTTGAGAAATGCTTGTTGAAGTTTTCGATAATCATGGATTTGTCGGTGGTGACCGTGTTCCCTAGCCTCAGTGCAGTGGGCAGCTGTGAGGAGGTGCTCTTGTTCTCCATGGACTTCACAGTGTCCCAGAACATTTTGGAGTTGGAGCTACAGGATGCAAACTTCTGCCTGAAGAAGCTGGCCTTAGCTTTCCTGACTGACTGCGTGTATTGGTTCCTGACTTCCCTGAACAGTTGCATATCGCGGGGACTGTTCGATGCTATTGCAGTCCGCCACAGGATGTTTTTGTGCTGGTCGAGGGCAGTCAGGTCTGGAGTGAACCAAGGGCTGTATCTGTTCTTAGTTCTGCATTTTTTGAACGGAGCATGCTTATCTAAAATGGTGAGGAAGTTACTCTTAAAGAATGACCAGGCATCCTCAACTGACGGGATGAGGTCAATGTCCTTCCAGGATACCCGGGCCAGGTCGATTAGAAAGGCCTGCTCACAGAAGTGTTTTAGGGAGCGTTTGACAGTGATGAGGGGTGGTCGTTTGACTGCGGCACCGTAGCGGATACAGGCAATGAGGCAGTGGTCGCTGAGATCCTGGTTGAAGACAGCGGAGGTGTACTTGGAGGGCCAGTTGGTCAGGATGACGTCTATGAGGGTGCCCTTGCTTACAGAGTTAGGGTTGTACCTGGTGGGTTCTTTGATGATTTGTGTGAGATTGAGGGCATCTAGCTTAGATTGTAGGACTGCCGGGGTGTTAAGCATATCCCAGTTTAGGTCACCTAGCAGAACAAACTCTGAAGCTAGATGGGGGGCAATCAATTCACAAATGGTGTCCAGGGCACAACTGGGAGCTGAGGGGGGTCGGTAGCAGGTGGCAACAGTGAGAGACTTATTTCTGGAGAGAGTAATTTTCAGAATTAGTAGTTCGAACTGTTTGGGTTTGGACCTGGAAAGTATGACATTACTTTGCAGGCTATCTCTGCAGTAGACTGCAACTCCTCCCCCTTTAGCAGTTCTATCTTGACGGAAGATGTTATAGTTGGGTATGGACATCTCTGCAGACAGGGGTATGGTGGGGTGCGGGTATGGCGGAGGTAAGCCCAGGCACTGGGTGATGATGAGAGAGGTTTTATCTCTGGACATGCTGGTTGTAATGGGTGAGGTCACCGCATGTGTGGGAGGTGGGACAAAGGAGGTAACAGGGGTATGCAGAGTGGGTCTAGGGGCTCCATAGTGAACTAAAACAATAACTAACCTGAACAACAGTATACAAGGTATATTGACATTTGAGAGAGACATACAGCGAGGCATAGAGTAATCACAGTAATCACAGGTGTTGAATTGGGAAAGCTAGCTAAAAACAGTAGGCGAGGCTAATCAGCTAGCACAACAAACAGCAGGTAAAATGGCGTTGACTAGGCAACTGGGCCGACAGATAAAACAAACAAGCAGAATGGAGTACCGTGATTAATGGACAGTCCAGCGTTCATCAGCTATGTAGCCAAGAGATGAGTGTCCAGGGGGCAGCGGTGGATGGGTCAGGGGGGCTGGACTGGCGAGTGTTATCCAGGTTTAAAAAGAAACTAACAATGACTAAATAGCTTGTAGCTAGTCTGGAGGTTCTTGAGTGTGTTCTAAAAAATACAATTAAAATTAAAAGTAATAGCGATTCGGTATCACAGTGGGTGAGGCAGGTTTCCGGAAGGTATAAACAAAATAAAAAATCAAAAAGAGATAGAAAGTAAATGGGTTCAGAGAGTGTTTGGGACGCAGTGATTCAGACGGTTAGCAGGCCTGTGCTATCAAGCTAACAGTTCGTAGGCCCGGGCTAGACAAGCTAGCCGTTAGCAGGCCGAATTAGCAAGCAGGGAGATAGCGAGGGCTAGAGAGTTAGCCTTTGGTGGATGTTGCGATGGGTTGAGTCTGTTTATTCCTCTTCATGCGGTGACATCGATAGACCGGTCGTGGATCCGGGTATAGAAGCCCAGGAGTATGCTAGGAGCTCTGGCCGGGCTGGCTTCAAGCTACGTGGGTGGGAACGCTAGCCAGGAGTAATCAACCAGGGTTGCTGTTTAGCTCGATAGCTAGTTGTGAAGATCCAGCTGAAGAATATTCCGTTTGTGATGGGAATCCGGGGGTATAAAAAAAATAGGTCCGTTATGCTCTGGTTAGCATCGCGTTGTTCGAACTGGCGAGAGCTTTCCGAGCTAAAGGTTAGCTGATGACCGGTTAGCTGAAGACCGCTAGCATAGCTGGCTAGCTTCAGTTGAAGGGTTCCGGTTTCGAAGTAAATATAACTACTTTAGGAAAAGTAGCTACATTGGCGGGTTGCAGAAGAGTATTTGGAAGCTTAGGTTTAGCAAAATGTTTATAAAGATATGCGAAGAAAAAAAATATCTAAAATATCTAAAACGAAAAAGAGACGATATTTACAGAGAGACGATACGACAGGACGAGTTACTGCTACGCCATCTTGGATATCCAGTGATATCCAGTGATATGCAGAATAAAAATAAAATAAAAAGATATACTTGTGCATTGATGTTTATGGTTAGGTACACATTGGTGCAACGACAGTGCTTTTTTCGCAAATGCACGTGTTAAATCATCACCCGTTTGGCGAAATAGGCTATGATTCAATGATAAATTAACATGCACCGCATTGATTATCAACACAGGACAAGCTAGATGAACTAGTAAAATCATCAACCATGTGTAGTTAACTAGTGATTATGTTAAGATGAATTGTTTTTTATAAGATAAGTTTAATGCTAGCTAGCAATAATGTACCTTGGCTCCTTATTGCATTCGCGTAACAGGTGGTCAGCCTGCCACACATTCTCCTCGGCCATGCCGATTAATTAAGCTGGGTGGATAACATTAAGTTGCACTATTACACTGTATTTAATGTTTTATTGCAATGCAGTTAAGGTATTAACAGTTAACTGATGGATTGTAACTGATGGATTATATTAGTTAATATTACACACACAAAATTATGGATTAAAAATGAATGATTCATTATATTAGTTAATAGCTACAATCAACCATCTGAGTCCTTGACTCCAGAACTAGAGCAATCCCTTGAGCCACATTCTCAAACACTGGAGCAATCACTTGCTTCCTCCATTCCAGAAAAAATGAAAACTTTATCAAAGCGTTGCAAGCAGCTGCAAAAGGAAAAATGAGAACTAAAGAACTAAATTCTCCAAATGGAAATGCAACTAAAACATTCACAACAAAAACGTGACAAATTACAAAAGGGCATGCAAAGGTCAAATAAATGCATTTATTTATTGTGTCATTCAGGGAAACAAAATATTGTCATACAGTATAACAATAGTATTTTATATTAAAATGTAATAACTTTGTTTTGTTGACTCAGAGAGAATAACAAATCTCAAAGGATGAATTGAAAGATATTTTCATAGAAGACAGGAAGTTTTGTTTTTAAAAATTCAGTTGTACTCGTGACATCAAATATGTGGTATTCAAAATAAATTAATGTTATTTTTTCTAGGTAACTATATTTCTGCCAGTCTAAGCATGGATATATAGCCTTGTGATTATGAAAAATGTGCATTTAAAAAGAAAACACTGACATTTTACTAGGATACATTCATAGGAATCACAATAAAGATGTATTATTGGCTTTATTCTTGAATTTGACTAATATAAGGGCATAGGTGACACTCCATTTTTATTATGAATTCATTCAGTGGCACTAACATATATAGATGAAGCATGGATTGTAGATTATTCCATGCGTCTGGTGCACAAGAAGAGAAGGCAGTTTTGCCTAATACTGTGTATGTCCTGACTTTAAATAGCAACCACCTAGCAGACGTGGGTATGGTGCTGCTGGTGGTGAAAGAGACCAGACTACAGAGGTAAAGAGGGAGTTTACCCAAAAGCGTTTTGTAGATGAACACATAAAATGTATCTTTCTGTGCATATAAAGTGGGGTCCAACCTACCATTTGGTACAATGTGCAAATGGTGGGTGAGTGACTTGGCATTTGTATTAAAGCGCAAGGATGCATGATAAACAGAGTCCAGTCTTTGTAAGAAGGAGGAGGCTGCATGCATATACAACAAGTCACCATACTCAATTACAGAGAAAAAAAGTGGCCTGAACAAGCTTCTTTCTAGCCATAAGTGGGAAGCAAGCCTTATTACAAAAAATAAAAACCCAATTTAAGATTTGTCACAAGATTATCCACATGCACGTTAAAGGACAACTTGTCACTTTTCAATGGATAATACTGACATCTCTATATCATATCCACCATTGCCCTCGATCTCTCCCAGGTTCATTCGTCATTACAGTGGTTCTCTTACCATGAAATAGGTGGGATGGCCTTCCAACCTAGTTTAAAGCCAGTTGCTTTGGAAGCCTTTGTGCCCTGCTGGAAAATTTTAAGTAAGGGGAAACACTGAGCTTCTACAGCCAAGTCTAATATAATCTTTTAGTATCATGAGAAAAGGGATGCAGTTTGTTTCATTAACTAATTTAATCAGATGCTTCATTCCTTGCTCTTGGATTTAATACAGCTTTAATGGGAGCAGGGGTTTCCAAAAGCAAGATGGTATCGCATTGTGTTGTTGTCAGAGATGTGGACTCGAGTCACAGCTCAAGATGCACATTTTGTGACTTGAGACTTGACTTGGCAAAAAAAAAACACTTCCCGCTTGACTTCGACTTGAGCATCTATGACTCACGACTTAAATAAAAATGAAATACAGAAATATGTCATTTATAGAAGTATTCACACCCCTGAGTCAATACTTTGTGGAAGCACTTTTGGCAGCTGTGAGTCTTTCTGGGTTAGTCTCTAAGAGCTTTCCACACCTGGATTGTGCAACATTTTCACATTATTCATAAAGAAATTATTCAAGCTCTGTCAAACCATTTGCAGGTCTTGCCATAGTTTTTCAAGTAGATTTAAGTCAAAAACATTCACTCACTGTCTTTCTTGGTAAGCAACTCCAGTGTAGATTTGGCCTTCTGTTTTAGGTTATTGTCCTGTTGAAAGGTGAATTAATCTCCCAGTGTCTAGTGTAAAGTCGGTTTTCCTCTCAAATTTTGCCTGTGCTAAGCTACATTCACTTTCATTTTTGTTCTGAAAAACACCACAGTTCTTAACAATTACAAGCATACCCATAACATGATACAACCACGACTGTGCTTGGAAATATGGAGAGTGGTAGTCAGTAATGTGTTCTATTAGATTTCCCCCAAACATAACACTTTGTATTCAGGATAAAAAATGTATTGCTTTGCCACATTTGTTTGCAGTATTACTTTAGTGTCTTGCAGCAAACAGGATGTATGATTTGGAATATTTTTTTCTTCCTTTTTACTCTGTCAATTATGTTATTATTGTGTAGTAACTACAATGTTGTTGATCCATCCTCAGTATTTTCCTATCACAGTTTAACCTGTTACTCCTACCCCCTACTTTTTCGAACATTCTCTTAAAAATCGCGCAACATTTCAGCACCCTGCTACTCATGCCAGGAATATAGTATATGCATATGATTAGTATGTGTGGATAGAAAACACTCAGACGTTTATAAAACTGGTTAAATCACGGCTGTGACTATAACAGAACGTGCGTTTCATCGAAAAGTGCAGGAAAATCTGATCACTGAAAATGGGAAAATATATCCATGCGCCACTTCCACCCATTGTTAAACGTGAACCACATTAAATGGGGCCGAGGTTGCAAAACTTAAAGCTTCCACACGATGTCAACAGTCTTGTCATTTGCCTACAATTTGTTTCTTGGTCAAACAGACACAAGGCAGCGCAGTTCTTCCGGTCTCCGACCGGATATTTTGGTTGAGATTTACCCGGACATTATTTCCAGATGTACAGCTATAGAATATACATCGCCTCGTGATCAATTTGATCGCTTATTAACGTTTACTAATACCTAAAGTTGCATTACAAAAGTATTTCGAAGTGTTTTGTGAAAGTTTATCGTCAACTTTTTTGATTTAAAAAAATGACGTTACGTTATAAAACGCTATTTTTTTCCTTGATCACAGTCTTCATAGATCGATATCTAGGCTATATATGGACCGATTTAATAGAAAAAAGACCCAATAGTGATGTTTATGGGACATCTAGGAGTGCCAACAAAGAAGATGGTCAAAGGTAATGAATGTTTTATATTTTATTTGTGCGTTTTGTGTAGCGCCGGCTATGCAAATTATTTTGTTTATGTCCCGTGCGGGTCTTTTGGGTAGGTACATGCTATCAGATAATAGCTTCTCATGCTTTTGCCGAAAAGCATTTCAAAAATCTGACTTGTTGCCTGGATTCACAACGAGTGTAGCTTTAATTCAGTACCCTGCATGTGTATTTTAATGAACGTTTGAGTTTTAACGAGTGCGATTAGCATTTAGCGTAGTGCATTTGCATTTCCAGATGTCTAGATGGGATGCCTGCGTGTCAGGTAGAAGCAAGAGGTTAAAGACGAGAATTGTTTTAAAGTCACCATTGGCCTCATTGTGAAATCCCTGAGCAGTTTCATTCCTCTCCCGCAACTGAGTTGACTGTATCTTTGTAGTGACTGTATTGGTGGTGTATTGATACAGCATCCAACGTTAAATCAATAACCTCACAATGCTCAAAGGGATATTCAATGTCTTTATATTTTCTAATAGGTGCCCTTCTTTGCGAGGCATTGGAAAAACTCCCTGTTTTTTGTGGTTGAATCTGTATTTGAAATTCCCTGTTCAACTGAGGGACCTTAGATAATTGTATGTGTGGGGTACAGAGATGAGTTAGTCATTCAAAAATAATGTAAAACACTGTTATTGCACAAATAGTAAGTCCATGCAAATTATTATGTGACTTGTTAAGCTCATTTTTACTCCTGAATTTATTTAGGCTTGCCATAACAAAGGGGTTGAATACTTATTGACTCAAGACATTTCAGCTTCATCATTTTTAATTAATTTGTAAACATTTCAAAAAAACATAATTCCACTTTGACAATATGGGGTATTTTATGTAGGCCAGTGAAAAAATAAATAATCTAAATGTAATACATTTTAAATTCAGGCTGTAACACAACAAAATGTTGAACTGTAAATACAAGTACATGACCTGTTGCTCAAAATGCAATAGCGGGTAAAATATAGTTTTCAAAGCAACTACTGTTGCTCTAGTTACAGAGAGGTGGGTCATAGCTTTCTATGAGTATATCATTTATTTCTCACCTCTTAATATTGAGATTATGGATTATGATTTTGATGCGCCCACCGAGTGGCATGCCATTTGCAGTGAATAGTCTTACATCAAGTAGCCTAGCCTAGGCCTAGCACTGTACATTTTTTGTAGAACATTACATTTACTGATAGATTAATCAATTAGCCTACATGGCTATCTAGCAACAAGGTCATATTCAAATTTAGCTTAGTGTTTTCCCACTTCCTCAGGTGGTGAATAATATAGCCTAGACGAATATGCACAAAGATGTTGGCAAATACATCTCTGAAGAATCAAAAATAAATCCTATTTTGACAGGCTGCATATCAAAATATCAATCATGCATTCCATGGATATGTTAGACATCAGTCAGTCATGTGAAGTCCCATAAAGAGAGGTACGAATAAAATGATTGCTAGCTAGCTAAAGTGAGGTACTGTACTTGAACTAACTAGCTTGACATGAAATTGAAAATAGCATTGAAATGGTCGTAAAACACTTAAACATTGACTTGAGGACTCGAAACCCAAATTTAGGGACTTGTGACATGACCTGAGCTGTGGAACTTGGAACTTTACTTGGGACTTAACTCGAAGGTTAAGACTTGAGACTTGCAAAATTGTGACTTGATCCCATCCCACTCACATCGGTAATCATGAAGTGCTTTGAAAGGGTGGTCATGGCTCACATCAACACCATCATCACCTAACAGATCCACAGATGACACAATCGCACTACACACTGCCCTTTCCCACCTGCACAAAAGGAACACCTATGTGAGAATTCTGTTCATTGACTACAGCTCAGCGTTCAACACCATAGTGGCCACAAAGCTCATCACTAAGCTAAGGATCCTGGGACTAAATACATCCCTCTGCAACTGGATCCTGGACTTCCTGACAGGCCACCCCCAGCTGGTAAGTGTAGGCAACAATACATCTGCCACGCTGCTCCTCAACACTGGGGCCCCTCAGGGGTGCGTGCTTAGTCCCCTCCTGTACTCCCTCTTCAACCACGACTGCATACAATACATCTGCCATGCTGCTCCTCAACACTGGGGCCCCTCAGGGGTGCGTGCTTAGTCCCCTCCTGTACTCCCTCTTCAACCACGACTGCATGGCCAAGCACGAATACAACACCATAATAATTAAGTTTGATGATGACAACAGTGGTAGGCTTGATCACCAACAACAATGAGAGAGCCTATAAGGAGGAGGTCAGGGACCTGGGAAGGTGGTGCGAGGACAACTCCCTCAATGTGAGTAAGACAAAGGAGCTGATCGATCACTAAAGGAAAAGGAGGGCCAAACAGGCACCCATTAACATTGATGGGGCTGTAGTGGAGTGGGTCGAGAGTTTCAAGTTCCTTGGTGTCCACATCATCAACGAACTATCATGATCCAAACACACCAACACAGTCGTGACGAGGGCACGACAACACCTTTTCCCCCTCAGGAAACTGAAAAGATTTGGCATGGGTCCCCAGATCCTCGAAAAGTTCTACAGCTTCACAATCGAGAGCATCCTGACTGGTAGCATCACCACCTGGTATTGCAACTGCTCGGCATCCGACCATAAGGCACTTTAGAGGGTAGTGCGTACGGCCCTGTACATCACTGGGGCCAAGCTTCCTGCCATCCAGGACCTATATACGAGGAGGTGTCAGAGGAAGGCCCAAAAGTTACCCAAGTCATAGACTGTTCTCTCCGCTACCACACGCAAGTGGTCCAAAAGGCTCCTTAACAGCTTCTACCCCTAAACCATAAGACTGCTGAACAATTAATCAAATGGCCACCTGGACTATTTACATTAACCTTCAGAATGGGAGAAAATGTCATGGTTTGTCTGTCTAACTTGCTAATAGCTTGTCAATAATGTAAACTGAAGCTTTTAGTGTAAAAACACTAAATGTTGTTCACTGCTGTATGCGTTGTGTGTCTGCAGACTCTATTCGCCAAATGCACACGATAACACGTTACGTAGTTTAGTCACCCAACCAACATATTTTGTTCATTTAAAATCCGTCAGATGTCGACTTGGTTGTAAAAGAGTTCCAACAGGAGAAACACCATAGCCATGAAGTGCTTTAGCCATGAAACGCTAACCAGAAGCTGACCAGAAGCTAGCCAGTTTACTGGCTAATGTTAATATTCAGCTAATCACAGTTTGTGGTCATCAACTATCCTTTAGCCCAAAAATCTATCGCCAGTTTTGTACAACGCAACTCAGACCAGAATATACCGGACCTATTTTTCTCTCCATATGCTCGGATTTCAACCGCAAGCTCTGGACATTTACACCTGGATCTTGCAGCTAGCTAGCTGCTATCCATGTGACTATTGGCTTACGTCGATCCCGGAGCAAACATCACTTTTTTCTGGAGCTAGCCAGCTAAAGAGTTCCATCAGCGCCTCCTGGGCTACAATCACCTATCCGGCATTGGTTTTACTGCCGATGCCGGAGCCCCACCGGGCCTTCACGACTGGACTACCGACGTTATCTGCCCGAGGGAGTTATCCAACGGGCCCCGTTACCTGAACACCCATCTGAGGCCCGCTAATTGTTAGCTGTCTTATCGGCTGCTATCTGAATAGGTCTATCGGACAATTTTTCTTGGGTCACTATAACTATATCTATTTTGCCAATTGGATTGATCCCCTCTACCACACGGAGCCCCACTAATCTACCGACGGAAACGCACGAGGTGGCTAAAAACAGACCTCCATCCTATGCGAGCTTGCTACTGATTGCCCGGCTAGCTGACCCCAACCATGACCCCAACCAACCTCAATACTCACTGGACCCTTATGATCACTTGACTAAGCATGCCTCTCCTTAATGTCAATATGCCTTGTCCATTGCTGTTCTGGTTAGTGTTTATTGGCTTATTTCACTGTAGAGCTTCTAGCCCTGCTCACTATACCTTATCCAACCTTTCAGTTCCACCACCCACACATGGGCTATTTTATCGCCCCCAGAAACCTCCTTTTACTCTCTGTTCCAGATGTTCTAGACGACCAATTCTCATAGCTTTTAGCCGTACCCTTATCCTACTCCTCCTCTGTTCATCTGGTGGTATAGAGGTGAATCCAGGCCCTGCAGTGCCTAGCTCCACTCCTATTCCCCAGGCGCTCTCTTTTGATGACTTCTGTAACCGTAATAGCCTTGGTTTCATGCATGTTAACATTAGAAGCCTCTTCCCTAAGTTTGTTTAATTCACTGCTTTAGCACACTCTGCCAACCCGGATGTTCTAGCCGTGTCTGAATCCTGGCTTAGGAAGACCACCAAAAATTCTGAAATGTTCATCTCTAACTACAACATTTTCAGACAAGATAGAACGGCCAAAGGGGGCGGTGTTGCAATCTACTGCAAAGATAGCCTGCAGAGTTCTGTCCTGCTATCCAGGTCTGTACCCAAACAATTTTAACTTCTACTTTTAAAAATCCAACTCTCTAATAACAAGTCTCTCACCATTGCCCCCTGCTATGGACCACCCTCTGCTCCCAGCTGTTCTCTGGACACCATATGTGAACTGATTGCCCCCCATCTATCTTCAGAGCTGGTGCTGCTAGGCGACCTAAACTGGAATATGCTTAACACCCCAGCCATCCTACAATCTAAGCTTGATGCCCTCATCTCACGCAAATTATCAATGAACCTACCAGGTACCACCCCAAAGCTGTAAACACGGGCACCCTCATAGATATCATCCTAACCAACTTGCCCTCTAAATACACCTCTGCTGTATTCAACCAAGATCTCACCAGAGCAGCACCCACCTGTAGCACACGCTCCAGGAGGTATATCTCTTTGGTCACCCACAAAACCAATTCCTCCTTTGGCCGCCTTTCCTTCCAGTTCTCTTCTGCCAATGACTGGAACGAACTACAAAAATCTCTGAAACTGGAAACACTTATCTCCCTCACTAGCTTTAAGCACCAGCTGTCAGAGCAGCTCACAGATTACTGCACATAGCCAATCTATAATTTAGCCCAAACAACTACCTCTTTCCCTATTATATTTATTTACTTATTTTGCTCCTTTGCACACCATTATTTTTATCTCTACTTTGCACATTCTTCCACTGCAAATCAACCATTCCAGTGTTTTACTTGCTATATTGTATTTACTTCGCCACCATGGCCTTTTTTTGCCTTTACCTCCCTTATCTCACCTCACTTGCTCACATTGTATATAGACTTATTTTTCTACTGTATTATTGACTATGTTTGTTTTACTACATGTGTAACTCTGTGTTGTTGTACGTGTCGAATTACTTTGCATCATCTTGGCCAGGTCGCAATTGTAAACGAGAATTTGTTCTCTACTTGCCTACCTGGTTAAATAAAGGTGAAATAAAATAGACTCCTATATAAAATTCCTGTATTTATGTCAATTGTTGAGAGAGAGAGAGAGAGAGAGAGAGAGAGAGAGAGAGAAAGAGATAGAGAGAGAAAGAGAGAGAGAGAGAATAATTATAATTATTCTCTAACACCAATAATAATAATACATTTGTTATTCCCTTGTTTACAGAGTGGGCGTGCAGCAGGCAAACCCAGTGATGCTACTGGTCACTCCTCATCTACAGTTGTGACACAGACACTCCAGCATTTAAAAAGGCAGGCTGCTTATGCACCCACATCAAAAAATGATCGAGACCTCATTGCAGCCCTTCATATTACATTTCAAAGGGCATGATGCCATTTCAAATTGTTGAGAGGCCTGGCTTGCTGAGGCTGATGAATGTTGCCGTGCCTCACTACAAAGTGCCATCACAAACATTATTTTCTAAGACTGAAATCCCAAACCTGTACATCCAGGTTAAAGCGGATGTTGGAAAAAGGTTGGATCAAAGCACATGGTTTGCTGCAACTACTGACCTCTGGACCAGCAGGGGTGGCCAACTCTACATCAGCTTCACTATCCATTACCTCACCCCAGACTGGCAACTGGAATCAAACTGCCTGGAAACACAGTTCTTTCCAGGAAGATCACTCGGCTCACAACATCAGAGAGTTTGAGAATATGCTGTAAGGGTGGGGGATCAACAAGAAAGACCTGGTCTGCATTACCACAGACAACGCAACAAATATGATCAAGGCTTTTGAAGAGTTCCCAGATCTGTGGCTTGGGTGCTTTGGCCATAATTTGAACCTGGCCATTTCAAAGGCTCTGAAAATTCAGAGAGATGACACAGCAGTCAAGGCCTGCCGTCATCTGGTCCAAGGCTTCTGACAGAGCTGGAAGAGAAGGCGAGAACTGAGAGAAAAGCAAGCTGCCCTCAACATGCCACAGAAGGCTCTGATCCATGATGTGGTGACCCGATGGGGATGCACACCCAACATGCTTGAGTGTTTCCTCAGCCAACAGCAGCCAGTCTGTGCGACACTGGCTGGAGAAAAAGGAACATGGCATCTGATGCCCAAGGATGCTGACATAAGCGTCATGGAGCAACTGTGCCAGCTCCTTGAACCTCTGAGCAAGTTTACAGTTGCACTTGCCTCAGAGACACGAGTGACACTGTCAGCCATCAAGCCTGTCCTGGACCACATCACCATTGATGTTCTAGTGGAAACGGATACGGAACCATCCCTGACCAAGGAGATGAAAAGGGTAATGAGAGAAGACCTTAACAACAGATACACAGAGAAGGCAGAGAGTCATGCTTGTTTCATTGACCCGCACTTCAAAAGGAGATTTTTAGATGAGCCTGAGGCGGTAAAATTTTACACTGACAGCTGTGTCCAAGAGGCCTTGAAGCTGGCAGCTGCACAAGTCAGGGAAGAACCCCAAAGCACCAGCAGCACCTCCACCACCAGCAACCCCGCAGTGGCATCGGAGGGGAGAGGCCTGGCTGGGTTGCTGAGAAAGATCACCTCTCTGCTGCCTTGTTGAGGTAAAGAGGGTCAGATTCCGACCACCCCAGAAGACAGAGTGAAAGAAGAGATCAAGGTCTACCTATCTCTGCCACCCATTCCAGCAGAAGAGGATCCACTGGTGTGGTGGAGGGGCCATGCATCAGAGCTGCCTCATCTTGCCAGGGTTGCCAGGAAGATTTTGTGCATCGCAGCAACCAGCGTGCCATCAGAGAGTGCTCAGTGCCAGCGGGCACATCGTCTCCCCTAGCAGATCACTACTTAAACCAGGCAAAGGAAATATGCTGACATTTTTACATTTCAATCTCAAGTGAACAAAGATGCATACATACAGGATGGTAGGCCAGCAGCACCATATTTCTTTATGAAGGAGAGAACGGATATAATGTGCTGCACATTGGATTTGTTTTCATATGGTTGTATTGTTCTTACATGCACATTGCTTTACTTGTGTTGCTTGTGTTGCTTTTATTTGATTTTTTGTGTTCATTAAAACCTGCACTAGGGAAACTTCTGAGTGACTAACTAGGGAGTGTGACATTGGCTCTGGGTGTGAGTGTTGGGTTTGGATGGTAGGAATGCACTAAGAGCTGCCAGCAGCGAATTAGGTGACCAAAGCTCCTAGATGTTGCTGACCAAGGTGAGAGAAAAGGAGAGAGACAAAAGAGCGGGAAATAAAAAAGAGGCACAGGTAGAAACCTTAAGGAGAAATGTAGGTTAGAGAAAGTTAAAGGGATTCTTCTGTATTTTGGCAATGAAGCCCTTTATCTACTTCCCCAGACTAACTAGCATTGGATGTCTATAGTAACTGCTAGCATGCTAGTAGATACCATACACTTCCAGTCATTGCGCTTACGCTAGTTAGCATTGGCTTGTGAAACTACCTCTAACTTCCTTCATACTGGAAGCAGAGACAACAATGGTATCCATGAGTTCATCTGATTCTGGGGAAGTAGATACAGAACTTAATTGGCAAAATCCTGAAGTGTCACTTACAGCAGCCATGGAGTTGATGCGGTCGATGTAGTAGTCGGGCCAGCTTGTGGCCAGCTTGTTGGGGTCCTCTTGCTCCTGAACAGAGACAAAAAGAGAGGGAAAACACATGAAGAAAACACAGAAAATAATCCATGTACTTAAAGGTTCTCAGTTGGTTTGAGCATAGTAATTGCAACAGCAGAGTCATAGGTTAGAGTGCTACATGGAATGGACCACAGAGTGTTGGCCAAGGATGTAGTGCTAAAGAAACATGGGTTTTTGTTACAGGAATTAAATTGCTCTATGTTTTAATACCCAATTATAATGAAACACTGTCAATTCATAAGGATTTGTAAGACCCTTATTTTATAATAATGAACAGAGCCCAGTCTCAAAGTCAAATAGCAGAGTTTATTCACGAGAGTACTGAACACGATACAGTTTACCACAGGTTATAAACTGAAAATGACGTCATTAGTTTTCGAACTGTCCCGTCTCTTCTCCCACCCTGGTACAAAGCAGTATCTCAAGCCTTCCCACATAGTCTTCCCGTGTAGATAAGCATTCTAGCCAGTCTGAAGATATAGTTCATTCATTTCTACCAAGGAACAGACAGTCATTGTTCTAATTCTTGATTATATTTACACACATTATATTCAGTACTAGGATTAAGAAAGAAAATTGATACATATACAGTAACATAATAGTATTCTGGTTAGTACATATACAGTAACATAATAGTATTCTGATTAGTCAATCCTGATTGAAATGTATACATAATTAGTCATTATTGATAAAAATTCCCTTAACAGTTTTCCATAAAGGCCAGTTTCCTGGACACAGGTCAATCCTAATCCTGGCACTAAAACGCATGTTCAATGGAGATTCCAGGACTAGGCTTAATCTCTGTACTTGAAACTGGTTCTAAAAGTGGAGGTGGAGAGCGATGCATCAACGCACTGTAAATGCTAATGCTAATATAGCATAATAGGTGATTACACTATTCATCATGATAATAATGTGCATAAACAGCACTTTAAGTGCATTTACACTCCACTACATCCGTTGTGTTAACTGTAAATGGTTTAATAAATGACTTGCTATGCACTTAACAATGCAAGCCAGTTTTTTCCCCTTCCATACCATTTACAGTTACTACTCCATGTCAACATCCCAAACAGACCAAATGTGTGTGTTTGTGTCTCTTCATCCCAGTAATACTACTCCGTCTCCCCATCCCAAACAGACAATGGGTCTGTCTGTCTGTCTGTCTGTGTGTGTCTGTGTGTCCGTCTTCTCAACATCCCAGACAGACAAAATGAAGGAGGCCTAATACATCAAATCTGGGTCACAACACAGTGCACATCAAACTATTCAATTGTTTTGGCATTTTAATACAGTCAGGGAAAGACCCCTTGGGATGGAGTATTCTGCACAATGCTTTTCAATAGCGTTGTCGGAAATCAATTTGTACTGGCCTTTCCAGGGAGAGCGATGCCACGAGCAACAAACGCACAGGAGAATATGAAGACAGTTTAGCTCCGAGATCCTTCACCGATGTTTCACATCTGGTACTGTTTAGCTTGGATTTGAGCACAGGGGAGTCGAGAACTTCAGGCTCAGTTTGTGTACCCATGAGAACGTAAGGAACTGGAAAACAGTTTGATTAGTGTGCCTTTACTAACTGTCTACATTAAATGGCACCTTTTTCCCTATTTCGTGTACGACTTTAGACCAAGGCCCATAGAGCTCTGGTAAAAAGGAGTGCATCACAGTATGTAGGGAATTTGGGACATAGACTGTTTGTTGGGTTGTTTCCATGCAATGAGTTTCTCCTAATCAATCATTGAATTTTGTTGATATGATCAATTGTGTAGGACAGGGTCCAGTACATGGTAAGCCTTCAATTATTTTACCAGGGTACAACATGTTTCTGTGGAGGCACAAGTCCCACACACGAGTGTCAACGGAACAATCGTTCTCAAGTCCCATGTCAGTGCATGTGCCCCTGAATTTCCAAACAAAACCAAACATATGGAAGGGAACACTGCCGTTGCTTCACTTTCCAACCGATGCACGAATTGAGCAGCAAAATTAAGTGAAGAGGAAATTCCGCAAGTCTTGCAGGACAGTGGAAGTTGATAAAAGTGCTTCTCTATTGGAACAGTAAAGAAGCACTTCTATCAACCTTCACTGTCCTCCAAGAGATGCTGAATTTTCTCCTCACTCCAAACAACACATGACAATACTGGAATTCAGAGTAGATGGCAAAACGGGCCAGTTATTAGGCGCATACATACTTACATTTACATTTACATTTAAGACATTTAGCAGACGCTCTTATCCAGAGCGACTTACAAATTGGTGCATTCACCTTATGACATCCAGTGGAACAGTCACTTTACAATAGTGCATCTAAATCTTAAGGGGGGGGGTGAGAGGGATACTTATCCTATCCTAGGTATTCCTTAAAGAGGTGGGGTTTCAAGTGTCTCCGGAAGGTGTTTGTTTTTGTTTACAGAATTTGGTATGTATGTAAAGCACATGATTAAAAAACGGCTTAACTAGCAGTAATTAATTTCTGACCTGATGACATCTAGTAGTTTCTACTAAGCGCTAAATGTATATGTAGTGACCCCTTCCTTGAAGTGTTAACCATACCCAATAAATAAGTGTTTAAATGCAGGGCAGACAATAAGGCCAGTGTTTTCTCCAGGTTCATACTGTACTCTGGTGTCGATTCAAAAGAAAAACTACTATTAGCACTCCCTGTTCTCAGACTAGCTGTGTTCTCTTGTTGCCACATTAGTCGACAGACTCGGTCTGGACATACAGCCAGACTGATATTGATGGCGAGATTAAAAACTTAACTCTCCAGACCCTTTTTGTCGAATTTCAGCAGTCGATACGGCTCAAAACATGTCAAGTCCAATGCAACATTTACCCTGGCAGCTTCACAAGTCTGCACAAAATACTGTAATTTCCATCTTGTTTCAGGACAAATGAGAGGTGATTACCAGACAGGGGTTGTTTGTTTTGGGGGTCCTAACGGTAGTAGGCTGTTCCCTAGTGCCTGAATAAAAACGGTGCCCTCAGGAGAAACAAATAAAAAGTATTACCTTGTCAGCTTCGTGGCTAAATCCATGCAAGGCTAGGAGTCAAACACAGTTGATAAGGGCTAGTATTTTTGTTAATAACTAGGAGAATAGATAGACCCTGAGGAGAGTTGCGTTGAAAACAAAGTCCTCCTGCAACGCTATGATGGAGCCCATGGAAGGATGAGAAATGTGAGGGCATTTTATTAAGTCTCTCTCTATCACTCTCTCCTCATACTCACACACACATCTACTAAGCTATATGGAATTGTTTTAGGAAGGTCATACCAAGGATAATTAAACACATTGAATAACAGATTCACTACATGGAACAACAAATAGTCCCAAAAAAAAAAATTAGTTTGTTCTTTAGCGTCTGTCCTTAATCTGAGAGATACAGTGCCCTCCACTAATATTGGCACCCTTGCTAAAGATGAGAAAAACGGGCTGTGAAAATGTTTTCTTTGCTGTT